>NC_092506.1:85654186-85972853 GCF_047511675.1 Marmota flaviventris
TTACAGGAAATCATTTTGTCATGCTTTTTGTTCTCCAAAATTAGCCATTCTTTCTCTTTCTCTTTTAATGGCTCTTTCCCAGACCCCTTAGCACTGAAGGCCAGCCATGCACAGTCCCTAGATCACTCATATTTTCTATGCAACCTCACTTTCTTGGCTTGAAATATTATCGTGGGTGACTCCCATATTTGTTGTTCCAGATTTCTACTCAAATTCCAGATTTATATATTCAATTTCCCACTCAACCTAAAAAAATATTAGTTATCTCAAAAGTAACATTTCTAGAATCAAACTTATGCTTTTTTTTGCAGGGTCTGCATCTCCTTTTGTCCTCCCATCTCTGTAAATTGCTATTTCACACTTCCTACTATGAGTAGAGCAGGCCAATGGCTCTGCATTCATTGTTCATTTCTCTTTTTCTTATGTATCATTTCCAGTCATCCAGCAGAATATTACATCTCTACACTCAAAGCATATTAGAATTTTTTCATTTCCAATCACCTCCCTTGGTTAGGTGCCATTATTTCCCTTTATTTTTGCAGTGAATTTCTGTTTGTTCCCTAAGCATTCACCAATGTCCTACCTGCTACTACTAAGGATATTTTTTTATCACAATAATCCAAAATCAGTTTCTGTCACTTCTTTTCTTAAATTCTCTAGTGAATTCCAATTTTTTTCCTCAGAGTTGAAGATCTTTTAACTTGACCTGATCTCGGCCCTTCTTTTTACTCTGATCACATTTTATTCTTCTCTTCCTCTACCTGCCTTTGATTAAATCTGACCTTCCTACTATAAGTCAATTCAATGACAGATCAAAAACAAAACTCAATTCCCAAAATAGGGAATTTGTATCTACAGTTCCACTGTGTGAAACATTCCTCTGTGGGTGCCGTATGGTAGCTCACACTTAACCCTACTGGCAAGGTTTTACCTTACCAGTGAGAACTGAAAAACCTTTTGATATTTATATTTTTATAAGTGCATTATAATTGTACCCACTTTTGACATAATTATGAAAATATGAACTAGAATTTGCTCCAATTCAGTCCCCAGTACTTCCCCCTTTTCTCTCCTGCTCCTTCCACATATTCCCTTTCATTTACTCCACTGTTTTTTCTTCTATACTTACAGCTTTTTAAATTAGTGTTTTATAGATATACAAATAAATTCACTGTGCTATATTCACATATCTACATAAGGTAGTTTGGACAGTTTTATTAAACCATTCCTCCCTTTTCTTGTCCCTTCTCCTTTCCCTTCAGCCCTCTCCCTCTACTCCACCAATCTCTATTATATTTTCTTGAGATTCCCTCCATTTTTCCCTCTTTATTTTGATATAAATTCTGCATTTGAGAAAAATATTTGATCCTCACAAAACTTGACACCAAAAAATTACCTAATTCATACATGAGCAAAATAACTGATGAGACACTTCTCAAAATAAGAAATACAAATTCCCAACAAATACCTGAAAAAAATATTCAAAATCTAGCAATCAGGGAAATGCAAAACAAAACTACATTGGGATTTCTTCTTACTCCGATCAGAATAGCAATGATAAAGAGTACAAATATAATAAATTGTGGCAAGGATATGGGGGAAAAGGTACACTCATACGTTGTCAGTTGAACTATAAATCAGTACAACTGCTTTGGAAAGCAGTACAGAGATTCTTCAAAAAACTAGGAATGGAACCACCATATGACCCAGCTACCCACTCTTTGGTATTTATTCGAAGATCCAAAACCAGCATAGTGTAGTGATATAGTAAAATCAATGTTTATTTAAACCAGTGCAATTCACAATAGCCAAGATATGGAAGCATCCCAGGTACCTGTTAATAGATGAATGAATTAAGAAATAAATACATGGGAGCTGAAGAACATCATGCTAAGTGAAGACATACACATCTACATTACCCAATGTCCCTGTCCTTTTCCTGCTTGTAGTTTATATCTTACCATCTGATTCCCTAAACAAGCTACTTATTTTTTTGTTCAATTTTTCTGTATCTCTATTGTATAAGATCTTTTTAGTGCCAGCTGATAAAATAGTGATAGGCATACAATAGGCATCCAGCAAATACTTCATGAATAAGCATATAAAGGAATGAGCTTATCTGAGATCAAAAATAATAGTAATGGCTATAGTTAGCATTTCTGAAGTAGAGAAATGATGAATGTCAAAGAGTAGAGTCTCTGTGTGTTTCACTGAAAATCACTTTTGTGTTTCTCATCAATGAAGATCTTTGTTATCCCATGAAAACTGTTAACATAAAACACACACACACACACAAACACATAAATTCTGGAACACACTATGAGAGTACATGTATGTACCATGCAGACTAAATATCAAGAAGGACAACAATATGAGAAGTGAAGCATCTGTCCTTGGTGACTGAGTTGTTAGGCTAGAGCCAGAATGCCTGAGGTCTACTCTTCATGAAAAGACCAGAACAAAGCACAGAATGGTATACATGCAAAGAAGCTGAATCCAGGAAACTGTTGCACTAAATGTAATGTTTATAAAACCAAAGCATAAAGTAATTAAAATCCCATGAATGTTTCAGAGACCCAGATCAATATCAAAAATAGAATAAACAGATGATAGTCAGCTCTTTAGAGAAATTCATGGAAAAAATTACAAGCTCTTAATTTGGAATGACTTATCTTAAGAAAAAGTCAGAGGGAATAATTAAGTCCTTGTGATGTGATTTTTAAACACTGTTGATCCTGAAACAATATATGATGTGAACAGGCAAGAAGTATGGTAGCAGATGACAGGTACAAGGCTTATAAGTAAAAAATTGAGTAGACTCAGCTGGCAACCATGAAAGCTAGCAAAATTAGAGATAGGAAAAATGAATGGTATGAACTAAAATGTTACTTGTAACCTAAGAATTAATTGGAATGATGTATTTTTGAGGAATTGTACGTGACTTTACTATAGAACACACTTCAGTTACTCACATGATGTCTTTTACCAAGTTATTTCAAACATATTACAACTAAGTACTGTGTAACATCAGAAAAAATTTATCTTGTTGTGTCTGATTTTACTTATCTGTATAATAAGAACTATGAGCTTCAATAGTCAGTCCTTTCAGTTGTAATAGTATATGATTCTTCAATGTAATTGAAAATTCTTAGACATTTGAACATATTCTTTGGAGTAGAACATAATCTATTAAGAAAGTATACATTTAAATATACAAAGTATGCCAGACCCTGAAAGTATAAATTAATGAAGACATGATTTAAACTATATGGAGATCATTAGGGTGGTGGGAACAAAGACACATCACCCATACATGCACGCACACAGACACACACACACACACAGAAACAGAAATGCACTTAATTACACTATCATAAAATACATGCAAATGCATTTATCTACCTTTAATTTAATAACTGAGTACATTAATTGTATTTAAACATAGAAATTGCATGAAATTTGCTTTACCAAGATTCTGTAGGTATTTCTAAGACTTAATATAATTTTACAATTATATTTATCACATTCCTGCAACTCAGAATCAATTATTATCCATAAGCCTTTGAAAACAAACAGTGACTGAAAGATAATATAAAATGTAGTTTATTTCCTAACCTCACTTAGATACTCACATCACAAAAATTCCCACATCTGCCTCAGGTTGTATTCTATCCATGATGGGTGTGATTGCTATGTCACTACATTCCCTTTGAGGTACAAACATAATTGATATCTACTATAGTAAAGCAGCCAAATGAGACTTGCTGGTGCTGTTTGTTCATGTGTATATGTCCCTGAGTATTTGTACCTTGTAGTGTGGAAGCATGAATGACTTTATGTAGCACTCAGACCCTTAAAAAATTGAAAAACCAACCATTATTTTTATTCTATTTTGGCTATTGTTTTGGTTATTATAGACAAAACATTATATTATTATCTGTATACTCTTTCTCTAGAACTGTATCTTTCAATAAAGGTGTTGTTACCTTAAGCAGTAGTAAATATTTTTGATGACAGGTAATAAGTACATATATTTTGAAGTGTGAGAACAGTACATTTTCCCACTAATTTTTCAATATTTTAATACTATTGCTTTGAAAATGTGCATTTAAAATAGCAAAGTAAACCTAAAATGTTAAATTCAAGTAAATGGTTCTTTCATTATTGTGTCACAAAGCTACTTGATAATGAAGAGGAATGAAGTATTATTCTGTACCTCACAGTTATGCTCTACAGGAAACCTTTGTTCATTAAAGTAATAGTTCCCAGTAAAGATTCCTTTGAGGATTAGCTGGCAGAGTGACTTCGCACACAGCATTTTTTCCAACAACAATTCACTAATAAATTATGGATAAAAATACAGCTGCTCAAACCAAGTAACATCTTACTGGAGCACAGCAATGCTGTGACACAGCTAGTGGTCTATCCAGCACATTCTCTCATGTTTTTCTATTGCAGGATGTGTGGAGTCCCTTAATGTACCATTTATCATCTGAGAAGTCTGGGTCATTTAAAAAAAGGGAAAATTAGAAAACAAGGACATCATGGTTTCACAATAATGTATTTCAATTTTTAAAATAGCTGAAATCCTTTATTTAGTTATCAAACTAGTGTATGTCAGTACATGCAACTCTTTGCTTCAGTGTGTAAATATATTCCCACAAAGCATTTGTGTGTGTTCTCAATTCCTGAAATTAATTAAAAATTAACAACATTTAAAATACACTATATATATAATCAGTATTAAAATATAAGATAGTAACATGAAGCATCAAATACAACTAATCTATAATAATTTAATTTTGGATAATGTGATAGATTCTTGTTTATTGACAAAAACAAATATATAGGAACTTTCACATAGAAGCCACTCACATGCTTTATTTAATCAATGATTGTATATACTCCTGGTTGTTAAATTTCTTATTCATTGTAGTCTCTTTAATATTTACTTGAATGTACTCTTTAAGGATATCTTTGACTCCTACAAACAATACCATCAACTCCCCTCATCTTCCTGGTTGTGTGGCAGGGATGAAATTTCCTCTGATATTTTCTATGAAAGAAAATTTTTTTTAAAATGTGAAAATTAACACAGATTTAACAAAGATTCATTCTAGAAAACTATTTCAGAAACCAGTTAGAAATTATTCCTCTATATGATATTCCGTGAAGAGTGTTTCATCAGTGTCATTATAACTCTCCTTGTGGCTCTACTCCATGACTCTTTTAAATCAATATGGCACTCAAACCTGTGGTCCACTGACCATCATTAGTCATCCATTCCTCTCCACTTTAAATTATCTCCTTTCTTAGTTTCCGTGGTATTTTTCACTCTAGTTTTTCACTTGCATCTTTATTTTTTTTTCTGGCAATTTTTTCTTTTCTTAGTAACCCCTTAACTGTTGATGTTCTGTAAATTTTCTTTCTTGGACCTCTTCTTCTCCACATTCATTTTGATTATTATTCTATGGCTGTACTTGAACATTGTAGCAATTGCATGTGTCATATTCTGCTACAACTCCAGGAATTCATATCTTCTACTCCTTCTGCTCAAAAGCATCCTGGCAAATTGTTAATCCTTCCCAATATCTTAGTCAGATGTAATCTTCCATGGAAACTTCTCCAATCCTGCAATCAGGCAGTCCTCTTTCAGATGCACATTGAATCTTATCTCTTTTTACATAGGGAAATTTTTAATGTATATGTCATTTAGCTCATTATCTGGGAGTTAAAAATATTCAGCAAAAACAGCTCAATCTTAATAATTAATACAAAAAAAACTCATTTTGTACTAAAAAATTCCATGATTATCAAAAAGAACAAAAATAATTTAGTTATGCATGACATAGAACTTCAAGTGAATTGTTTTACATAGGAAAAAGTATTAGATTATTTTTGTGATGTACAAAAATGGAAATATTAGAAAATAAGGCAACAGTGTTCTTTCTTTCTTTCTTTCTTTCCTTCTTTCTTTCTTTCTTTCTTTTTTTTTTTTTTTTTGAGCCAGGAATTGAACCCAGGACTTCACATTTATTAGCTAAGTGTTCTACCATTGAGCACCAGCCACAAAGGCAGCTATTCTGAGAAAAATACCATAGCCCTATTAGAGCTTTTAAGAAGAAGCTAAAACTAGCAATGGCTAAAAGAACTAACAATACTATAAAATAAAAAATGATGATTTTAGAAAATAGGTAAAAAAGACTACTCATCATTGGTTTTCAAATTCTACTTACAGTATATGTTTAAATAATCAAATCCATGCAGTTTAAGTAAATCGATCCTACATGAGAGAGAAACCTTCTGAAATGAAGCTAGCAAGAAATTGGATGCTTGAATATATACTTAAGGAAATATACTAAAATGATGGTTGTAAATAAATATACATAGAGAATATAAGTTGCCACAGTATTGTACTAAGGGGAACAAAAGAAAAAAAAAGATAAAGAAAAAAATAAGAAAGAAAATCTCACTAAGGTCAGTTGAAACTGGCTTCTCCTTTTCCAGTGGTATGTGGAAGTGCATTAGAGAGGAAGAGAGGTGGGGGTGGGGGTGCATGAGGCTTACATGAATAGGCTGATTAGGTGAATCAATAACTTAAGATTCTTTGGTCTGTTATCCTGGCAAATCCTATGGCAAGAGTGGTGATCAAAACTCCTAAAATAAATCTCAAGAATTATAGGTTAAGAACTAATCTTGATAGGGAGAAATAATGATAGGAAAATGATTACTAAAAGGCACTAATTTCTTAAAAAATAAAGTGACTTGGTCTCTTTGAACTCAGAGGTAATGGCTGATTCTGTCTCAGGACATAATTGCCTTTAGCACAAAACAATATACAGTGGAATCCTGGAAAGGTTCTTTTCCTATGACCTTCATTAAGATCATTGTAAGACACATTGAACTTTTCCTTTCACCTTTTGTCTACTAGAATACATTTTAAAGATTGCATTATCAGTTAAAGTTTCCATGATCAGACAATACAAAATAATGATTCAAATTATGTGCTTAGTTGGGAGTTCAGGAACTCAAAGTGTACTTTATCTTTGGTGAAGAAGTAGGAAAGTTAGAACTATTCCTGTGACTTAAAAATAGTTCATCAAAACATTGATTTCTAAATATATCAGAAAATACATTCTTCTCTCAGTATAGAACAATACTCATATTATTTAAAAGCAGAAAAGAGGACAGAGTAGAAAATTTCTAGAGGCAATTATACAAAAAACAAAATTTGATTTACAACTGAGGTTTCTATCAGCATATCCTATGAAGTAAAATTTATTACACATTGTCCTCTCTAATTTTTTTTCCATTATAAACCACATAAGGAAGTATTCCATTACTCTTGGTTTTTAAAAACACAATAAAAAAACATTCTATTTTAAATCTACTTTTGCTCATAACACTCACACTTTGTTGAATTTGATTACAGTAATTTTCACTGGAGTATTTAAGCTTTTCTCTCAGCTATGCCTTTACTGGGCACAACTATTTTCTCTTTACTGGAAATTAGTAGTTTCAATTTCAAATACTATTTTGTCAATCAGGTTTCACAGTTTCTTAATATAAAATTGAACTTTGTTTTTATATACATTGCCTTCAATAACTACATTCCTAAATGTTTTCATTCAAACTCAGGGTTTTGTTTTTGTTTTTGTTTTTTAAATTATCCTCATACATTCGAAGAGGATGTAGAATATGACTTTTAATTCTATCCAGGAAGAATTGTCTTCAATAACATAAAATAAAAAGACACAGTGTTTTTCAGAACCTATTTTATTTAAGGAAACACAGAGTCAATTGTCAACCGATAGATTCCTCACAAAAGTGACAATCTTCTCTACCATAAAGTAATACCAGAGGGAGGAGGAAGAGGTGAAGTGCATGGACACTGGGAGAATCACTAGTAAAGGGGAGATGGCTAGAAGAAGAGAAACCTGGCTCTTGACCTCAGTTTAGGAATCTTATTGTTCTCCTTGATGTTCCTTGAGGCTGAGAATGGAAAAAGAGAACAGGGACAAGGTAAGTTAGAGAACTAAAGACTAAGCCATCAAGCTCTCAGACATTTACTGTGGGTGGAGTGGACAGTGAAGAATCATTTTACTGAATCTGACCTAACAGAATCGAATAATGATTGAAGAAAAAGAAACTGAAAGGGTGGACACCTGGAGGTGCTGGGGCTGAAAGAGGTTAAAATACACCTTACCCAGACTGTTCTTCTCAAAATGCTATTTGAATCCAAAGCAAAATCCGGTGCTTCCACATTCTCTATACAGGCATTGGCAATCAGTACAAAGAGAGAAATGGCAGACAACTGAAGAGAGAAAATTGCTAAGACAGTGAAGTAAAATATAAACTTAACTTCTTCCCAGATAGCTCCAAACAGCTCCAAAAGTGAGAATTCTTCTAACTCTGGGAGAGGCCAGTGTCATAGCTACTGCCCAGTGACTTTACACATTGGTGTGAGAGACCTTATCATAGAGCCAACCCTCTGCTTCCCAACTCTCCCAGGCCCCTGAATTTCCAGACCTTATTGGGGAAGAGAGAAATTAGAGGATAGGGGACCTGAGTTGGATATAAGATATTTGCTTTATACTTGTTTAAAGTGAACATCTAATAACTCCAAGTGGGAGAAAACTTACAGGAAATTATATATCTGTAAAACTTTTTGTTATTTTAACATAAATTTTTAATCATAGTGTTTTTTTTACTAATTTCAGTTTTATGTGCCAAATATCTTGATTTTTACTGATTTTTATATTCTGCTAAAAGGCTTAAAATTAACTACACTAATATTACTACAAGCTAAATTTATTTAAAGCCCATTACACTTCCTTTGCAGCTTTCTTAATTCTGCATATACTGTGCTTTAAAGACACTAAAGGCAGTTTTGATTATTTGTTTCTTGTTTTTAGATATGTGTTTGTGTGGGCAATTCTTCTTGCACTATGCTGGTTTTAAATTGGTGATTTGTTCACAGATTTGTGGGATTTTCCCTATGTATTTTATTTCAAGTCAGAAGCTCAGAAGCAACATAATCACATATGTTTAAGGAATCTTCCATTTTGATCACATTTTCTCCTATAGAAAATCATTCCTTTCTCTTTGATTTTCCACTTCAGTGTTTAGTGTTATAAATATAAACAAATACAGAGCATATAAATATACATAATGATATTTTCCTTTCTTATACAGAATTTAGCTGTGTTAAAATCAATCTGCAATTATTTTAATTTCTTTCACACACAGATTATTTCAATTTGGTATCGGTATCTTTCTTATTCTTTTTTTACAAGTGAGTCACATGTTATTGTATAGATACTGCACGTCTATACAATAACATGTATAGACACAATCAAGTTGTGTTCTTGAAGTCTTTTATTATTATAAATAACATACTAGAATAAAAAATGTGTATATATGTCACTTAATGTTTTGGTACTTTATGTATGTATTTCTAGAAGTGAGGTTGCTGGTTCAAAGGTGAATGAATAGATAATTTTGCTAGAAATGGTCAAGTTCCCTCCCATTTATCAGTCTCACTATCTGGGTATTAGAATGCCCCTTTTATCACATTTTGGCCAACAGAGCATGTTATGAGAACTATTATGCCTTACCACTCTGTTAGGTGAGAAATGAGCTTTCAGTATATAGAAATAATAAAATATGTCTCCTCAAGAGTGAGGTTGAACAACTTTCATGTTTTCAAATAACTTGCAATTATTTGATATATGATGTTTCAATGTTCTCTTATATCTCACTATATCAAAGTTCTATAAGCTATTATTTATTTTTATTTAATTATTTTTATAAGCATGAAGGATGTCAAAGGACGTATTTGAGTTTGTCCAGATATTAAATAATTTTTCATGATGAGTCTCATTAGTATTGTTTATTTATTTTTAATTGACAAAAATGTATACATCTGTAATAACATGTTTTCAAATATATATACATTGGAAAATGTCTTAATGGAGCTAATCAGCACATTTATTACTTCATATATTTATCTTTTTTTGCAATAACACTTAAAATCTCAGTAATTTTCAGGATACAATACATTGTCATTAACTTTTTCATCATGTTGTAAAAGAGATCTCTTGAATTTATTTCTTTATCTCATTGAAATTTTGAATTCTTTCTCCAACATTTCCCCAAGCCACTTTCATCTTCAGCCACTGGTAACCTATATTGTACTCTGTATTTCCAAGTTTGACTTCTTTAGGTTCCGCACATGTGAAATCAGAAAGAATGTCTTTCCCTGCCTTGCTTATTTTCAGTAAATGTCACAGTATGTCCTCTAGGTCATTTATGGTACCAAGAATGTGAGGATTTTCTACACATTTAAGGATGAATAATATTCCAAGATTCCAGGTTTGTGTGTTTGTTTGTTTGTTTGTGTGTGTGTGTGTGTGTGTGTATGTATGTATGTGTATCATATTTTCTTTATCCATTCATTAGTTAATAGACACTTAGATTGATTTCATTTCTTGTCTATTGCAAAAAGTGCTTCAATAAACACGAAAATGGGAATATCTCTTTAAGATATTAATTTCATTTTCTTTGGATATATGTACAATATTGGGATTGTTGTATGATATGATAGTTCTACTTTTTTTTTCAATCTATTTAGTAACTTCCAGAAAGGCAGTTTTCCACAGTGACTATAAAACTTTATATTCCAACCAACAGTGTTCAAGGGTTCCATTCAGACCAACAACATGGAGCTTTTCTCTAGTTTTTGTCTAGTAATGTCACAGTTTCAGGACTTACAGTCAATTCTTTAATTCATTTTGAGTTGATTTTTGTATATGGTGGGAGATGAGGTCTAGTTCCCCCCCCCCCCCGATATCCAGTTGCCTCCACCATGATTTATTGAAAGATTGTCCTTTCCGCATTATCTTCTTGTTTCTTCTGTCAAAAATCTGTTGACTGTGAATATATGGGTTTATTTCTAAGCTTTAAATTCTGATTAATTTTCTATTTGTCTGTATTTATGTGAGAACCAGGATGATATGAGTACTATTAGTTCTCTTGTAGAGTTAGAAATTAGATAATGTGGTGCCTCAGCTTTATTTTATTTGCTGAAGAATCCTTTTGCTAATTAGGCTGTTTGTGACTGTACAGATTTTATGTTTATTTTTCTGTTTCTCAGACAAACATCAAATCACTGAAATTTTGGAAAAAGCACATCAAATCTGTATTTCTTTTTAAGCAATATGGTCATTTTAACAGTATTAAGACTTGTAATTCATGAACCCAGAATATCCTTCCATTTATTTGTGTCTCCTGTAATTTTTCAGTGTGTTATAGTTTTCAGTGTGTAGATTTAAAATTTATTTCTAAATATTTTATTAATTTTGTATCTGTTTTGAGCAGATTATTTTCTTGATTTGTTTTCCAGATAGCTTATTGATATTATACAACAACACTACGGATTTTTATGTGTCAATTTTACATCCTACATCCTTACTAAAATTTATTGTTTAGTTCCAAAGTATTTGATAGTATTCAGTGTTTTCTATGTAAAATACTATGTCATTGGCAACTAAAGACAAATTAACTTCTTTCTTTCCAATTTGCTGGCCTATATCTCTTTCTCTTGCCTAATTTCTTTAGCTATGACATCCAGTAAGATACTGGATAAAAATGGTAAAAGTTGTCCATCCTTGGATTTTGGATCTCATATGAAAAGAAAGATAAAGGAAAAGCTTTCAAATTTTCACTATTGAGTATGATATTTTAGCTATGGTTTTGTCACATATGGTATTTTTTGTGTTAAGGAAAAATATTTTTACATTAGATGATATTATAATTTCCCCCTTCATTCTTTTAATGCCTCACACTTATATACTTGTGTATGTTGAACCATCCTTGCATCCCAAGGATAAATCTCGCTTAATTGTGAAAAAAAAATTGCACATAGTGCTGTATTTGGTTTGCTTGTATTTTGTTGGGAATTTTTGTGTCTATATTCATTAAAGTTATTGCCTTATAATTATTTTATTGCAGCAACTATGACTGGCTTTGAGATCAGTGTAATGTAGCATTATAAAATAAATTTAAAAGTATTTCTTTCTGGGGTGGGGTTGTGATTCAGCAGTAGAGTGCTTGCCTAGCACGTGTGAGGCCCTGGGTTCAGCCCTCAGCACCACATAAAAATAAATAAGTAAAATGAAGATGTTGTGTCCAAATACAACTAAAAAATAAATATTTAAAAAATATTTCTTTCTTAATTTTTGCAAGAGTTTGAGAATGATCAATACTAGGAAAAGGAAGAATGCAATACAAAAAAATTAGACTTCAAGTACTTTTTAATCTAAGTGAATCTAAGAGATAATATAGAACTTTCCATCCAAAAGAATGAGAATAAGTACTGTTCTCAAATGAACATGAAACATTTAACAAGATATAAAATGTATCTGGCTACAAAATATATCTCAACTAATTTAAGAAGAAATAATAAGTGTCAATATTATACTTTCCAACTACAATAGTAAGAAAATAGAAATCAAGATTGGGAAGCATTAATTAAGGAAAATTCAGGTACATGGAAATTAAACATCATACTTTCAAGCCATCAGTGGGCCAATGGAAAAATTAAAAGGGAAATTAAAAATATTTAAATAACATAGAATTCTAGAATTAAAAATTATAATTATGAGTACCTTTTGAAAATTAAAAATGGTTAAAAATTTCTTAAGCTGACTATATGTATTAGTATAAATAAAATAAGAAATAAAACTGATTTTATGAACCATAGCCAAAACAAGCTTATCTAAATATACCATATGGAAAAACTATATTTAAAAAGAACATTCCCTAGTTGGTATAAATGATGAAAACAGAATGAAAGATTATTTACTGTTACATTTGGTTTTCTGGAGACTTTAGTTAAGAGTAATATTAAGTTTCATCTGCTAAAAATGAATATAGCAGCACCCAAATGGTAACTCCAACAAAAATGATCGTCTCCATGTGTTTCTGGTATCTATTAATTTATTGATATTCGTATATTGTACATAATTGCAAATTATGTACAACACTTAAGAAAAACAAATTGGTAATCTGGTCATTATGAAGATCCAAAGACCTATTCAATTCTAAATAGAAATTATTCAAAAATGTTGTTTTTGCTTCTTTATTGTATATTTTATTAGGATACAAGCAAAATATTTTCTATAGATGAGATTTTTATCAGATTCAGATTTTTACCCATATGATAAGATCTAATATACAAAGCCTTATCTCCACTATAAGCATGAAATTGGGGAAAAACACAATTTCTAATATACAGCAATGAGGAAATATAAGAATAAGAAAGCTACAAGAATCAACATCAAAATGGGAGTGTGGCATGGGAAAAGGGAGCAGAAAACTGAATGGTCCAAATGAGCATGGGAATTATTAGGGTCTGATAGTGTGTAGTGACAGTCATCAAGGATATTGCCTTTTGAAGCAACAAACTACAACTGATATTCTTGAAAAAAAATAAAGAATTAAGATATAATAACCCATCTGTAAATATGGGAAATTGAAAAGCTACTTCTCCATTTTTCAGAATGCAACTAGGCAACATGACCTTTACTTGAGACCTTCTGAGCTGTAAGTGACCCCAAATACAATTTAAAAAAGTAGAAAGCCAACCTAACACCATACAAACACAGGTGTTGAGACTTTTCACACTGCCCTAACGGGTGAAACCCTCAAATGAAAAATCAACATAAAATCTGATCCTGACATGCTGTAACACAGGAGCTCATTCAACAGGCAAATGCAAATAAAAATTCAAATGTAAAGCCATTACAGGAAATTACATTAGAATTTATGGCAAGGCAACTGTGAATTGTGCTGCAAGGAACATGGGTATGTAGGTATCTCTAAAGTATGCTCTTTTTAATCGTTTTGGATAAATACCAAGGAGTGTTTATAACTGAATACTATGGTAGTTCCATTTTTAGTTTTTGAAGGGATTTCCATACTGATTTCCATAATGACTACTAATTGACATTCCCAATGACAGTGTACACAAATTCCTTTTCACCTACATCCTCACCAATATTTATTGTTATTTGTATTCTTGTTGACTGCGATTCTGACAGAAGTGAAATGGAATCTCAATTCAGTTTTGATTGAATTTCTCTGGTAGCTAAATAAGTCAAACATAGACTGCAAGAACTATGGTTTGAGGTTGCATGATTATGCAACATTTTAGAGAAAATACAAATATGTTTATTTTCTAAAAATCTGTAAATAGTCACAATTCTTAATGGTATTATATGAATGGACTTATTTATACTAAATTCCCAACAAGAGTAGGCATTTCTCCCTATTTTTATAAAACTGAATTTGAGAAACTATATTTTATTGTTACATGAATTTCCTTGATATGAACTAAGAATCAAAAAAAAAAAAATTACACATAAGCCATTAAAATTCCCCTGTCAGTTAATTGACTATTTGTATTCTTTATACTTCTTTCAGATTTCAGCCATATATTTGTCTATTTATAACACTTTAATTTGTAAATTGTCCAGAATCTGAGCTGTTCATAATATACTTTAATTTATAATAAATAGATCAGGATTTAGAGATGTTTGTAATATGCTATATCTGGATATAGCAAAATTTAATAGGTATATTTATTTTAAAATATTAAGTTGTTCTTTTTTAATTTTTTTTCAAAATTTCAGAAAAAAGATTTTGTTTTTAAATTGAAAAGCTTTGTTAAGTCTTTACCAAATTCCAAAGATTTCACAAGAACCAGAACTAATGGCTCTTAGTTTGTTTTTTAAAGAAAATCTCACACCATCATATATGTAATTTTGTATAATGATGAGGGTCTCCTTCCAAAATGAGAATTCATACCCCATTTCAATCAAATGTATGAAGTGTCAAGATAATTGTATTGTCTTGAGCAACAATAAAAAAAACACACATAAAGAAAATCTCTATGATCAATGCTTGTGTTGTCATGGAAAATAATATTATACAGAAAACTATGGATACCAAGAACTCAGTTCAAAAAGTGATTCTGAGAAAACAGATTTTGACTATTTTTTGTAATAAAATATTTAAAATATCTATGCATTTTTGCCTATAGTTTCCCTTTTTTATAAGCAGTGATTTATAATAAAACATTCATGTGTAGTTAAGTCTAAAATAATCTTCAAATAATCTTGTTAAATAAAAATTTCAAATAAAGAAATATATGCTAATGTTATATTTATTGCATGTGTTGTACATAATTTTCACACTGTATAATTTGTCATTTGATTTGTCATTTGTTAATTCTATCATTTGCCTTACAAAAATCAATGCAAAATTTTACATAACCAAGGATGCCCATTATTTTCCCTAGAGATTTTGGATTTCATTTCCAACATGATATGAGTTGTGTTTGTTTTGTTCATATGTGTTATTTTTTCCATTGTGTTTGTTTCCTTTTCGTTGATACTTAGATGTTTAATATATTTGGAATAGGATTAAACTAATTTTTGTGCATGTATGCTGTAAGCTATTTGATACTTTGTATTTCTTCTGTTGAACAAGCAAAATATACCATCATTTTCCCATGCATTAAAGTAGAATTTTTGAAATAGTAATATTCCATATATACTGTTTCTATTTTCTAAGCATTCTATAATGCCTCATTTACCTATGTTTCTACCTCTGTGTGAATATTAAATTTGGGGGTTAGTGTTTGTTTTGTGTGTTTTAATACATAATAATGTAATTCTCTAACAAGTTATATTTTTTACAAAAACTTCAAAATTTCCTTAGCTTCATGTGTCTTAAAAATATAAGCACATGTACCTTTTTTCTGAACCCTGAACTAATCAAATATAAAATAATAGATAAGCAAAAGGTGAATGTGAGAGGGGAGGGAGTAGTAGAGGGAAAAGAGAGAAATAATAAACCGAAAATGAATTCCATGCATGTATGAGTTTGTCAGGATGAACTCAACTACTATGTATAACTTAAAAACTCTAATAAAAATATATGAATAAATGTACAATAAAAGTTTAGACAGTGTGTGTATAACTTCTTGGCCAGTATAGATGGGATAAGTGAACAAGATATTAATACAATGGAAGCAGGGGAAGAGAAAATAAGAAACATGAACAAAAATTCACAAAACTAGATAGTAGAAATTCCTGGGACTCAGAAGAGAAACTGAATAATAGGATAAATCTATGTAATTGAATATGCAAATAATGAGTTTAACAGAAGAGAAAGGATTGATGGAGACATATTACCTTCTATAACCATATGTTCATCTACTATCTATTGATCTAACTGCCCTCTATCTTCTACCCTACTTAGAATAAGAAGAATACCTAATGTCCATTTTTCTGAGAACATGTGGTTTATTTTAGAAATTGAATACATTCCAGGCCACAAAGCAGTCCTTAAAAATCCCAAGGGATGAATGTTAACATGATTTTTACAACACATTCTTTTATCAAAATTAGGATATATTATAAATTTTATAATTTCTTCTCAGTTCTTGAATATATAACAATAAGATATTTAAGTAAGTGTTCAAACCATATATATATTATATAAAAATTAACATTTCCAAAAATTATTATTTGTATATCAAACTCTTTGAATTTTTTTTTGGAAATAAAATGTCTTCCTTTATCCTCATAATTTTCCAGTATAGATTCACTGAGAAATGAAATATTTTTATCAAACATAAATTTTTAAATACTTACTCAATAATACATGACATACAAAAAGACAAATTCTGATCTTTTTTTCTTTTCTTTCTTTCTTTTTTTTTTTTTTTTTTTGGACAATATCAATTTCCCATATAAAGAACATCTAACAAATTCTTCAATAACATTCATATTTTTACCACTTGACTGATAGTATACTACCCAGAATTGTTTGGCCTTTACTTATTTTACCCTTGGATTTTCTTATATTATTCTTTTTTTATATGGTTGTAGATGAACAGCATGCCTTTATTTGTTTAGTTTTTTGTTTATTTGTTTGTTTGTTTTTAATGTGGTGCTGAAGATAGAACCCAGTGCCTCACATGCTAGGCAAGTGCTTTGCCACTGAGCTACAATCCCAGACCTCTTTACATAATTCTTTTGCCTGTGATTGCCAGTGCTTAGAATAAAGAAAGCAATGGAATGTGGGGCAAAGGGTTGAAATTCAAATCTCAATTCACCATTCAGTTGTTAGGTAATGTTAGATAACAGGATTAACTTATTCATTGTTTTCTAATTTTTGAAGTGGATGTAATTATAAAGTGTGAATGTTGTAAGAGATAAATTAAATAATTCAATAGTGAACAGGTGCTTAATCCACTTCAGTTATGTACAGACTTCCTATGTTCTCTTGAAAAATCACTTATTGTAAACCAATATCCATACTAGCACTTGTGATAATTGTTCCCTGATCTCCCTTTGCACCTCTTAATTCCCACCTCAGTGTAGAACTAAGGGTTTCTGTCCATGTCATCCCAATGTTCTCTTGAATTCATTCATTTCATACTCACCTCACACTAATACAGTCATTGCTTAAATTTAAACATTTCCTATAATGTGAAATCTGAAAGTATAAGCTTTATATTTTCACCAATGGTGGATATAGAGTTGTAAGAATAAACTGTGTCACATAAAGAAATTTTATAAAGGGCTGGGATTGTGGCTCAATGTGCTAGTGTTTGCCCGGCACACTGGGTTTGATTCTCAGCACCGCATATAAATACATAAAAAAGGTCCATTGAAAACTAAAAAATACTTAAAAGAAAACTTTAAAAAAGAACTTTTACAAAGAGGGTCAATAACCTTATCAGATTATGTACTTAGAGAATTTTGAATACTGTGCTATAGTTGACCTTTCAACATGATTAAAAAAAAAAAAGAAAGAAAGGAAAGGTTATAGAATGTTTTCAGTGCTGTGCTGTGACCCTAAGAATATAATAAACCAGAACCCTGTTGTAGGCAAGTCAGAGGGCACAAAAAATTAAGTTTATATATGTTCTGTTCATTATTGACTGATAGTCTACTACCCAGAATTGTTTGGCCTTACTTAGTTTACCCTTGGGTTTTCTTACATTATTCTTTTTTTATATATAGTTGTAGATGGACTGTGTTCATTTTATTTTTAAATTCTTATTTATTTATTATTGATTTTATATTTTAAATACAAAACAATGGAATGTATTACAATTCTTATTGCACATACAGAGCACAATTTTTCATATCTTTGTATAAAGTATGTTCACACCAATTCATGTCTTTATACATATACTTGTTTTTTGCATTACAATTCTTATTATACATATATACCACAATTTTTCATATCTCTGTTTGTATATAAAGTAGGTTGACACCCAATTCGTGTCTTCATACATGTACTTTGGATAATGATGTCCATCACATTCCACCATCCTTGCTGATCCCCTGCCTCCTCCCTTTCCCTCTTCCCTATCTGGAATTCTTCTATTCGTCCCATGTTCCCCCTCCCTACGCCACTATGAGTCAGCCTCCTTATATAAGAGAAAACATTAGGCATTTGTTATTTTTGGAATTGGCTGACTTCACTTAGCATTATCTTCTCCAATGCCATCCATTTACCTGCAAATGCCATGATTTTATTCTCTTTTATTGCTGAGTAATATTCCATTGTGTATATATGCCACATTTTTTTTTAACCATTCATCCATTGAAGGGCATCTAGGTTGTCTCCACAGTTTAGCTATTGTGCATTATGCTGCTGTAAACATTGATGTGGCCATGTCCCTGTAATATGCTATGTTTATTAAAGAGAAAACAAATCAAGACATTAAAAAAGACATATCTTTGTGACAAAAACAAAAAAAATAATAAGACTTGTAACTCTAAAAGTTCAGTCCCAAGTCTTACAATGGCTTAACTATTCATGTGGAATATCGTGTGTAGGATAAGATACTGCTATTCTCCCTCCATGATGAAAAAAGAAACAGAATAAAAAAGAAGTAGTGGAGATACTTAACTCTTTAATCAATTTTCTCACAATAATTTTAATACTTTGTTGTTGAGAAGAAAGGCCTTATAATTTTTTTATTATTATTAGCTTTGTTGAGAGACCTCAACATGATGTAAGTTGTAGAAGTAACCTGATTGTCACCTTGAAGACAGTTTCCTTATATCCCAACCTGTATCCTGAATGTCATGGAGTTACTGCAGGTAAGGTTTTATTAAGTGACTATGGAAGTATGAATTAATGTATGAAATGAAGAGGGAAAGGAAAATGAGAGAAGGATAGAATATATTGATAATGCCACTGATGTTGGATGATGCCTATAGGGTGAGAAAAACTATTGAAAATAATATCAAAGAGTCAGATTCTCTAATAGAATAATTTGATTATGAGAAACAAGATCTAGAGCATCAGTTTTGGATATTGAGCAGGAAAGGTTACATCACATAGTCTTTTCAAAGGAATTTTCTCAGGTGCTACTGGGAAATGAAGAAAAAAATGTCACATCTGACTTGTAGGTTTAGATGTGGGCCTATGTTTGTGCCATTAATCACAGTGGGTAAGATAAAAGGTGAAGTGAACCATGCATCCTAAATGCCTTAAAACAACCTTTAGTTTTAAAATTGGTTTATTGAAAACCAAATTGATGATAAAAATATTCTGAGAAATCACTTATTTATCAGTAATTTCTGTGAAACTTTGAAGACTTCTCTATTTCCTTTGGTTATACAAACCACTGGAAATCTCAATGCCTTAGAACAACCAGTTATTCTCATAGTTACTGGTGTGTGGGTTTATATATGTGTATCTCACCTGGGCTTGGTCAGGCCTGCTTCACGTGCCTCTTATTCTTCTGAAACCAACAGGTTCGTGGGGATTACCTGATTTTTCTAATGAATATAACAAAAATACAAAATACAAAAAAGGCCAAGAAAAGCATACTATAACATTCATACATAATTCTCTCCATATCTTTTCCACTGGATCTTTAGTTTAACAAGGTTGCTATGTACATGTATGAATATACCACAGTGATTTCCACCATTATGTTTATATATAAATCACTCATTAAAAAACTATAAATAAATAGGGGGAAGTCCAGGAGTGAAAAGGAAGGGAAAGGAAAGAAAGAGGAAGTACTGGGGACTGAAATGGGACAAATTGTATCTTATGCATACATAATTATGTCAAAATGAACCCCACTACTATGTATAATCAAAATGCACTAAAAACATTTTAAAAGAAATAAAGTATCAGTCATGTAATTTAAGTCTCCTAAGGTGTCCTTCCCTGAGAGCACTGTACTTGCCCTCTGCCATAGAATAACATGATCTTAGATTTAGAATTTGTATTTCTTGTGTTTTATACATTTACTGTATATATATAATATATATATATATAATATATATATATATAATATACATATTATATATATAATATACATATTATATATATATAATATACATATTATATATATATATATCTCCAAAAATAACATATAAATATTAAATAAACTATCACACTGTAAAAGAAGTCAAGCCTGAAAAGCAGAGTCATCACTGCAAAGAATAACAGAGGAAGCCAGTATTCACTGCCATCATCAGCATCAGCATCCAAGTCAGATGATGTGGACCTTCCCCAGCTCTACTTCTTGTTGCTTACCTGTACCATTTTAATGAACTGGATTAATTTTAACTTCTTCTTTAGTGAAAGCTTCCCTTCTCTATAACATCTCCTAGCTCTGGGCTAATAATAATATTCTGCCTTGAATAGACCCATCACCAGAACATATTACCATTAGCTTCCTGTTTTTGTTTTTTTTTTTGTCCATAATAGATACCAACTAGACTCCCTAGAATTGGTTTTCATTTGTCTAAGTTATAATACTATTAGGAATAATTTATCAGTTAAATCATAATCTATTTATTTATGTCTATTGTGTACCTTCCCATTCATATCATCTTTCCTTTATAGATTATACCAAGAGACAGGCATCAGTCTCCAAAGTACGATTCAAACTTCTTCACCTCTGATTGCACTATTTTTAACATATCTTACTTCACTGACCATTTCATTCTTGTACATAACTTAAATGACAAAGAAATGTAGGTCTATCTTTTAACCAGCACTGGTTACAAGTATAATTAACCCAATGGCAACTCATCCCCACTGCATTGTGCAACTATCACTTGATGTTCAAATGCTTCTCTGCCAAGAATAGGATTTCTTACAGGAATGTGATTAACCAATAGGAAACAGATACAAGTCTGTCAGGACATATGGTGAGCACCCAGAAAAATAAAGCTGCTACATAAATACATTTATCTTCCACTTCTTGGGCAGACATTTCTAATTTAAATTCTACATGCTCCTATCAAAGGTCCCAAATACAATTAAGCTCTAACCGGCCACAGGTAATTAGCCAGATAGTGTAGACTTGGATTAGTGTGCCTTCCTCCTCTGTCTCAAGCTTCCCAGTCTCAAAATAAAGTTTCTTAAGTTTATTGCCCAAAATAAATTATTGAAATGAAAACACTTTCTTTTAAAACTTAAATATTCTATACCTTATCAGGTATTGGCAGAACACACATCCTAATCTTGAAAATATGTTGGGTTTCATAGAAAAAAGGGATTGAAGGTTGTAGACAAAATTAAGGTTGCTAAAGGCTGGGGTTGTGGCTCAATGATAGAGTGACTGCCAAGCATGTGTGAGGCACTGAGTTTGATTCTCAGCACCATATAAAATAAATAAATAAATAAAATACAGATATTTAAAAAAGGTTGCTAATCAGCTGCTGATAATATAGAATAGAGTGTCCTGGAACCTTCAGATGATCCCAATAGAATCAGGTAGGTTATAAAAGTAAAAGATGGAGAAAGAAGTGTAGTCAGTCAAAGATGTAGCCAAGGAAGACAGACACAAATTGCTACATAACTGACTCTGAAGGTGGATGGAGGCCATGAAACAATATTCATGACCTCCAGAAGCTATAAAAGAAACAGATTGTCCTTTGGAGCCTATAGATAGATGGCAAAAGCCCTGTCACCAGATAACCTTCATTTTATTCCAGTGGGACCTACAACCCAAAAAATGGTAAAGTATAACTTTTATAAATGTATATAAAAATAAATCTAACTGTAACTTATTATAAATGCTAAATTTGTGTTAATTTATTAGAGTAACAGTAGTAAACTAATATATCGAGGTACCTATTTCAAATACAAAATTTATATTTAGAAATGTACAATTTAAATCAGTTTATTAATTCATATTCACTTTAAGTGATCATTTTTAGAAAATTTATGAGTTTAAAATAGGTATCTTTTAAATTCTTAATAGTTTTCTTCTGTTTTTTCATTGACAAAATGGATTGGGGCTTAAAGTTATTTCCACCAATTACCCATCAGATGTTGCCTGGAGACCCCAATTATTAGATCACTCAATTAAAATTTTAACTCGATTAGAATTTTTCAGTACTAACAGTTTCATGACATAATAGAAAATATAAGGTGAGATGACTCTTAAATTTATTATTTTTAATATCAAAGTTTTTTAAGATGTAGATCACAGGAAATTAGTCAATAACTAAGAATTCAGATAATGGAAAACAGATAAAAATATCAAATGTATAAAGAAACTTAGCTTTTATTTTGGATTTTGTTTTGCTGTCACAGGTGAAGACAAAATACTCAAAATGTAAGTAAAATCAATATAACAAACTTAGGCTTAGGAAATGACAATTGGACTCATTTAGTTTTTTAATTATTTAAACTCTGAAGTTAAATATTTTATTATTTTCCATTTTTTCCCACTGTGCATTATGTGAAAGGCAAGACAAAAATGCAATTCCAAAATAACACATTTTCCCATAAACTGTAAACTTTTAAGTTATAATTTAATGGAATAAATGCTATTGAATCTTGGTAGACATTAAAATATCTGACTTTTCTCTCTTATTGCCCATATGTTTGAAAATAGTTGGAAGGATTTTAATTGTAAATTCAGATTCAGGAAATCTCTAGAAAAACAGAAGAGAGGGAGGGGATTGAAATCTTTCAGATTTCTTTCTTTACCAGATAAGGGTAAAATGATGACTAACTGGTTTGTATCTGGGGAAGAAAATGTAGGTGTAGTTCATTTTATGAAGAAAGTGTATTCCTGAAATGAAATTAAAAATATGAATTTCTCATTTGCATTTTGCATATTTATCATACCAAAATACGGAAAGCTTACCATCTGAAACACATATAGTAATGTTATTGTAAACATAAATATCTCATTAAAAAGGCAATATTACCTATAGTTGAACACTTTTGTATGGCAGTTCTCAAGGTAAGTGCTATCCCATTTTTGTCTTTTCTCTACTGTGGTTTTTATAACTTAAAAATGAAATTTCTCATTGGGATACACCTTTCGAAAACATTATAATTTAACAGAAAGAAAATTCTCTTCCATAATTCTCTTCCTAATAGACACTTTCAAGTTTAAAGTTTTATTAAAATGCTCTGACTCAATATACATATGCTTCATAAGACTTAATAGATTCTCTTAAATTTGAGAAAACACCTGTGCATTTGTTTATGCACAAGTAATTATTAATTCTTTCCACTTCTTGCAACATAGAACACTGTAACTCAAAGATCTCATAAAGTAGTTTTTGTATTAAATTTTTAAGCCATGTCTAAATTTATGACAATTTAGACATAGAAAATCACTTCTGGATCAGAATAATCCTCCACATTAATATAGCAGAATGCCCTCAGCCTGAGACTTTTTGCATGAATGTGACTAAAGCAAACGTTGGGGTGTGAGATCAATTACTTCCTTTCTTTTCTTTTAGCAGTTCATGTTATGAACCTAAGGTTGAACTACCTCCTCCCTATTGCAGAACGATAAAACTAACTCTCAAAAGAAATAGGGAAAAAGGGGTAATTTTCTTTCTTATTTGCCACTTTTCTCAGAAAATCATAGCTAGCTTCTGGCCATGACAAACGTTATGTCAGCATCATTATGCAATGCCTGTGATCAGTGTGAAGTGGAAGAGCTTTAAAAGACAGAACTGAGTATGTAACTGAAAAGTTTCTCTGCAGTGTTTAATGCACTGCTCAATCCCCTAAAGTAAAGTAAATGGCCTGTAGCGAGGTCTGAAGAGAGTTGCACAACAGCATGAATATAGCTGCTTGAGAGCTGGCACAGAGGTATTCAGTTCTGAACCTGCTTTGCTTCTAAATATTAAGCCCACAGTTGCTTGCAGCTTTTATTTCTGAGGCATTTTTAGCTCATTGTGCTGAGCAGTTGTACTTTCTCAGCTTGATTGACATTCTGGAAAATATCGATCTAAATGTTTGGTGAACTTTAGTTTGTGTTAAAGAAATGTTCATCCTATAACGTTATTTTCACTCATTCATTTCAGATTTCAAAAAAAAATAATAATAACAATGCTTTTTGTAAAAAATAAAAATCCTTATGTTAAAATCAAATGTACCTAATAATTTAAGTTCAGAATTTCAAATGGAGTCTGAAAAGTTTCCTTCTTTAGAATTAACTTAGGCACATGTTCTACCATGGAGCTACATCATCAGTTCTAGAATTAATTTAAAATAAACAATGGAAAAATAATCCAGCAAACATAAAACAATCCTGAAATAATCCTGTTTTCCTAATAACTGAACAGTACCAAAATTTCGTGAAAAAAGAGAGCTGCTTCTGGCTATCCTATTTTTCTTGTGTTCCTCTATGGGAAAAGATTTGCCATATAGGGCAGTATTTCCCTTGATTCTCCTCCTATCCATCTCTAATTCTCTGGAAGATGTTCAGTGTTCTAAAAACCTAGCGCTATGTTTTGGCCTTCTTGGGACTTTCCTTATGTCCCAGAGTTTGGATTGGCTATTCCAAAAACCCATTATCATACTTCTTCTGTCTGTATTCTTCTGTTTTTCTAGATCAGGTTCTCAGATTACTTCTAATGAAGAAATCTGGTGGTGCAAGGGTACAAAATTTTAGTTGTACAGAAGGAATAAGTACGAGAAACCTGTACAGTCTCGTGACTACTATTTATAATACTGCATCATATACTTAAATTTGCATAGTAGATCTTATATGTTATTGCCACATGCACACACACATACACACACAAACACAAAATGGAAAACTGTGTGATCTAATAGATATGTTAATTAGTAGATTGTGATGATCATTCAATATAATGTACATCTATAACAAAACATATATATGCTATAAATATGTACAATTTTGTCAATTAAATCTCAGTGAAACTGGAAAAAAATAAAGGAAATAAAAGTTGATTGACTTGAAGTCATTCCTCAACCTCACTTTTGGGCTGCCCACCCTCTATGAGAGAAAGTGGCTTCTTGTCTATGTCCTCCTCCATGGGGTTGCAGAACTGCCCTACCTTTCCATTTCAATCAGGAGATTTTATAGGCCTTGGAAATTTTCCAGTTTGCTAGAAAAAAAGTTTATGCTTCTCTCTAATCTGTCTGTATTAGTGGTTTAATTTCATTTTCATTTTATGGAGTCTTGGTATAAAGGGTCAGGAAATCTTTATATTTTTTTTTAATTCATCATCTCTAATCTTAATTGTATACTGTGTCTCTCCAAAAGTAATACTTAGAAAAAGTCATTCTTATATAAGTTCTTTTAAAATGACTCTTGAGGGCAAGGTAAATCAGATTACTTGGTGCTTTTATCTATTTATATCATAGGACCAATAAAGAAGTGATGTTCACAAACTTCAAGACATTCCATATTTATATTTTTCTTTTAAAATGTAAGTAGATATCCTTTAGATGAAAAACCTTCAATTGTAGAGTACTTTCCCCAGGGAGAATGATACATTATCTAGCATGTGTCTACTAGTCTTAGCTAGATGAACCCAAAACTGAAAAAGAAAATTGGCTGAGGGAATACTCACCACAAAAAGAATTTTAGCTCTGGTAGAGGATTTTTTTCCATTTCTCTTTTAATTTTTACCTAATAATCTCTTTCTCTTTTGTTAGTGGTATTCATCTTTTATAAATTCTTTTCTTTTTCATTTTTTTGTACATGATATGAGAAAGTATGTTATATAAGTATATTCAATTCTAATAATGCATTTTTATACTAGCACTAATTTTCATAACTTCTAATTGTCTCATAATTTATTCATATTTCTCAGAATTTATTTTTTATACAGTGGTTTCTTAATCTTTATATATTGTTTTGAATAAATTTTTTCAGGAGGTGGATACTAGGGATTGAACTTAGAGGCATTCAATCACTGAGCCACATTGCCAGCCCTATTTTGTATTTCATTTAGAGACAGGGTCTCACTGATCTGCTTAGTGCCTCACAGTTGCTAAGGCTGGCTTTGAACTCATAATCATCCTGTCTTAGCCTCCCAAGCTGCTAGCATTACAGGCATGTGTCACTGTGCCTGGCTGGAATGATTTTTATGTTTTTATTTATCTTCTATTTCCTGTAGAATCAGTTTATCTTCAATTATCTTAGTATTTATGTGCAATGGGTATATTTTTTTCTTCTGTTACTAACATTTTATTGTCTGTACTTTAATATTAATATGCCTGCTGTGAGTTCCTCTGGTGTTACAGATAGTCCACCTGTGCGGAAACTCTATATACAGGGGCAGGAGGTATCTGTCTTCATCTTGTCACATGTAAGAGAACTTTAAACACAGGCTGTGAGGCATCCCTGCAACTTCAGAATTAGTATGGTCCTTCCCACAGATAACGTTTTGCTTTTCTGAGTTATTTTGCTCTTTAAAAAGTTAAAACTAGGCATTGGGTTCAATTCTCATCACTGCATATAAATAAACAAATAAAAATAAAGGTTCATCCACAACTAAAATATGTAATGTTTAATATATATATATACACATATATATACATACACACACATAGTATCATATATAGAGAGAGTCTAATATATAAAGCGAAACTACGCACTTTGTCTAGTAGTTTTATTTTTTAGTATGAGGTTAATCACTGGGTGGCCCATAAGCTGTAAATGTAGTGGGAGATCTAGTTTATCAATAAATGTTTTTTTCCTCTGATTTTTCTTCATATGTGTGTGTGTGTGTGTGTGTGTGTGTGTGTCTTTATGTGTATAAGAGAGACAGAGACAGAGACAGAATGAGACAAACTTTTGTCAAGACTTTGAAAGTAATTCCTTCCCAATTATATCCTTAGTTAACAAAGTATAGCATTTATTGCAACTTTCAGAGCTTTTATCTTGGATTCTTGTTTGTGTATTTTCCATGACTTGTTGAATCTTTCACTAAAATATCTTTAAAAAATTAACTTTGAATAACAGTATAAGGTGGTTTGTCATAAAATTTTGAATAACATTTTAAGGTAGTTTTGTCATAAAATTTTCTATTTTAGAAAAATGGTATAATTTCATTCAATATCTTTTCTTTGCCAAAAATTTATTTCCATATATGAAGTATCAGAAAAGGAAAAATAAATGAAATTAGTATTCTAGATTTATTTTATTGATGACATCAAATTATTATAAAACTTGACATAAAATCAATTATAATTGACATTTAAAACACATTATAAAAATTGAAATGACTTTCAAAAATTTTAACTCATGTAAAAATCAAAAATCATTATGGCAATGATATTTGATATTTTGAAACATGTATATATTGTATAATGTTTGAGTCAGGGTAAACCATTCTATCTCCTCAAATATTTATCATTACTTTATGGTTAGATTATTTTTATGTGTACTAGTTTTGTTCACAAATAGTATCATATCAGCTCTAGCTATATTATTTATTTTTATTTGGTCTGAAAATTTATAACCGGTGTTGAAATATAATGATTAATTGAAATCTGAAATAAAGACACATGAAGACATTTCAATTAGTACATTTGATATGAATTTTAAAATTTGACACAAATAAAACTGTTGACAATAGTGTCTAAGAAAAATCTACAGCATGTACCTTATGTGATAATTATAGTACCAGCTCTCAAAGGAGTAAAGCAATACAAACTGAACTGTACCAATCTGAAATCAAGTAAATTAATCCCCAGAAGGCTCATGTACCACAGTCTCAAGCAATCAGTAATAATTGTATCATATTGCTGAAGCACACTCCAAGAGGTAGAGTTTTCCTACATGTTGAATTGTTTACAAGTGAAATTTGTAAAGCTGCAGCTGAAATTCAGGCCTTTGATCTGTGGAATCCAAGAGATCCAAATATATAGGTAACATTACTGTAAGGTTTTCCTTTTCTTATTTTTGTTATAACTTTATCTCTTTTATACTAGGCGAATTTTGAAAATAATACAATTGTATTTACTCTGATAACAAATTTTAAGCATTTAAAGAAGTAAAAGCATAGAAAAGAATTTTACTTATAAGACACTAAACATTTCAAGAAAAAGATTTACTTATTAAATTTATACTTTTCTAACTGCATAGCAGAGTCTACATTCCAAGAGTTCTACAATATGGCTGTGCAAATCTAAACATTTTGTGAGAAGCATAAATAGAATATATGTATAAATAAAAGGTGTCTTTCAGTAAGTAATGCTTAGGGCCTAGGTTAATTAATTTAGGTCTGGTTTGGGTTATTTCAAATCCATTGTTTTTAATAATAATGTCCTTCCCAAAGCCATGTAAGAATGTTAATTAAATTTGTGCTTAGTATCACAGTTGTGTTTAATTAGCTCAATCACTTTTTTGAAATGTAACAGGCTATAAAAAGAACAATCTATTGACAGAATGTTTAATGGCAAATTGTTAGCTGCCAGATTTGATCCCTAAATGATCATTGGGAGTGTGGGAAAGTGAAATGCATCAAAATCATAGCATTTTGGAACTGGCTTTATAACTTCTGAGGTTACTGCACACAATTCAAGTGATTTATTTTCTGCATTTGAAGCGAGTAACACCAAAGAAGTTTAATGGTATGTGTATTATACACTGAAGCTTTTCAATGAAGACAGAAAATATATGTACTGTATCTTTACTATGGTTATTTGAAATACATGTTTGCCTAGATAGATCATAATCTTTAGCAGTATAAAGTGTCCTGAGGTGAACTCAAGTGCTTATGGGGTAGTTAAACTAATACCCTAAGGATAAGTCCTCTGCAGAGAGTCATAATTATTACTAAGTCATTATAATAATACACACTTTCTTTAACAAACCTACAATAGATTTACAAACATTATTTCAATTAACATTTACTTCTTAGAACATGAAAAAGTAAGCTGTTTTATTACACTTTTGTAAAAGCACACATAATCATAAATATATCATTTCTTAATGAGGAGCAGAGACTATGTCAGCATTATTTTAATTTAGGAAACCTCCAGTTTCGAATTACCTACCAATGAGGAGATGGTGAGGAAACTGAATTTAAGCATACAGACTTATAATGATGTCAATCAAAAGCAAATCCATTGAACAGCTGAATTTTTAAAATTGCCAACATTTTAAAATTTTTAGAAAATGTAATTGTTTTCTTTAATAAAGTTACTTAACATTTGGAATGAAATATTCAATTAATCATGGATTAAGAGAACCAATTGTTTATATTATATAAATCAAATGATGACTAGTTAATACTTTTTATATGTATCTAATGGTTCTACTCACAATATAAAATAGAGAGGACAATGATTTAATAATATTTAAAATTTAAAAAATTAAAAATAAGGTCATTTTATTTTATTTTACATATCGATGCTATAGCATATATTATCTGCAATCATGATTTCAAAATGTTCCATATTGCATAAAATAATGGAGAAAAGGTTTGTGTAAGAAATTATGCTGATTGAGAAGGTTTGAAGAAATGGACAAGTGTTTATCTTGATATTAACCCTTATTCTGGAATCAGTAACACTATTGATGAATAGATAGTACAAAGTAGGCAGTCCCAGACTTGTAAACTTGACTTGAAAGACTTGTAAACTTGTAAACTTGACTTATAATAACATTCATCTAAGGCATAGAATTAAAACATTTAAATCACAGAACTATGGTATGAAAAAACTGCCCTAGTAACTTAACTGCCCTAAACAAAACTACTGCCCTAGTTACACAAAACCTATTAAAGATTGGTAATGTGTCTGTACTGAGGATATAGTTCTACAATCTGAATTCTAAAGCTGACTTGGAACCTCTATAAAGTATGAAAGAAATAAGGTCTTTCAAAAGCTTTTAGATTTGTTCTTTGGAGCTCTGAATTATTGGGCTGAAAAATCCACTTATTTTAAATGTTGTAAACAATTTGACATTCTTGAAATATTTTTTTCTTTAAAAATCTTCATACCAAATTATAAGACATGAGAATTTCCATATTATCTCTTTTGTTTTCATTTGTATCACCTCTTCTTTCCTTAATTTTTGCAATATTTTGACTGATAATATATCATAATATTTAATACATTCCTATACTGTTAGATCTGAAAACCAATTTTAGAAATCATTCAGTTATTGAAAGGCACATACACATTTCTTCATATGCTAACTTCACTGATGTGATGGATTAACTATGTCAGGGATTGAAACAGTATACATACAAGGTAGCTTTCACTATTTTTCATTTTCTATATTGATTTTTTTCCATTTCCGAGTTTCTATCTTTCTCAAAAAAAAGATTTGAATAATTTTTGCTTAAATCAAATCAAGAATATATATCATTATTGCTATGTAAAAATTGTTCTTAGTTGTTCCATGTAATTAGTGCAATGACATCTTTAATTTGCACAGCTTTTTATTTCATTTTTCTAAAGTCAATAATTGCCTAACATTTTTTATCACAAGCTCTACTAAGGAAGATATTAGAACAAGGTCTAATTTATTCACTTATGTGCCTTAAAATATCTAGCTCAGTATCACCTGCTATTAAAAGCTATATTTACACTTGTTAAATTAAATATTCTGTTTTTCTGAAATGTAATAGAATTATAAAATCCCTCTTATATAATTAAACATTACAACTAATTTGTTAGTTTAATTTTATTTCTTGGAGACAGAAAACTGAAAGTCTTCTATATTCTTTCTCTTGTGTAAACAAGTGTTCTTTTGGTCTACTGCATAGCTATGATCCTAGTATTTCTCTTTTGTTATCATCTTGGAATTTTTTTTCCAGTATATCTTGTTTTCCTAATTCCATGACATTCTTTTTCTTTTATACACATTTATTTTGGTAAAACACATTCTTTTGCAATTACTTTCTATAAAAGTGTGCATATATGGAATACAACCATGCCCTCCATCCCATACTGTAAATCTGAAGCCAATTTTAGGTAGAATGGGTCAATACCTAATTTTACTTTGGAAAATATTTTATTCAGATTTTTGTTGTTATTGTCACTTTTTTTCTGTTCTTTTTTTCCCAGTAATGTGTTTTGAAAAGACTGATGCCATTGTGATGTGTATATATAATACAACTTTCTGATCTAGAGATCTTGTTATTTGAAAACTATTTTATAAAACTACAAAATTTAATGTTTTATTTTTTAAATAATTTCTTCCTTTCCTTATTTTTTCTCTGAAATACTTTCTGTAATTCTCTCATAGCAGCTCCTGATTAAATCATGCAAAGTTCAATTTGGAAATCTGATTATATAATTAAAGATATTTAATATAAATACCGTATTCACAAAGGTTATAAATGAAATCTTAAGTATTAATCTATTGATCATTAATTCGGGACTACATCAAATTATCTTTTCTGAGTCATGACCATTTTCTCTGTAAAAAATTCATTTTGGATGAGGAAAGAATTATAGTCATGAAGCAATTAAAGACAATAAAAAACAGTGTCATTAAATGTTAAGTAGCATGATTTAATGAGTAGAGACAAGGGTTCAGGAAATAACAAAATTGATGTATTTTATAATCCCTAAATGGTTGTTGAATATTTTTGATATTTGTATGTATTTTGTTAAGTATTTTTGAGATATTCTTTGGATTTTACTAATGCTTTTCTAATAGCTGTCTTTGTTCAATTAAATATTATTACCTAAAACAGGAGGCAGGGCATTGTACCAATTTCTCTTTTACATAATCCCAAACATTCCTTTGACTATTTCTATCATTCCCTAAATTCTGGGAATTCATTTGGCAAACAATGTTGTGAATTCAAGTTAATTCAAAGATGGATTTAACATATGATAATTTATCCCATACATAATTTTGAATTCTATTTTTTGTCAATTTCTCTACTTGATATTCAGCAGTTATGAAAATGAACAAAGCAGTGTTTTGTCATCAATGAGCAGAGGAATTGGCAATTAAACAGGTCACATTTATTTACTGTGGTTTACTACAATTATAAAGTAGCTCATCTCAAAGTAGCAATGGAAGAAAGGCTTCCTAGCAGAAGTGGAGATTCCCCTGAATGTTAATTCCCCTGAATGTTAAGAGGGAGTCAAATGGAGAAGGGGAACACTCTCTGAGCAAACAAAATAACATATTTATTGCTGTAGAATCTTAAGGAAGCACATTTGCAGAAACAAAATGTTTAAGCTAGTGTCTGGAAGTCAGGGGGAAAAAGGTTGTCTTTACTTTTTACTTTTAGCAAGTTAAAATATCCAAGGATTAAAAAAAAAAAGATGTGTGTGTATAATGGAATATTCCAGTGTACAGCATTATGATATAATGGAATTATTACGTAAACTAGTTATGAGAAAATGCAGCTTCTATTGACTGTATAAATTTTGACAAATGTCTTAATATGTATAATGACTTTACTGGGTTAGGACCTCTTTTATTTTCTCATTAGTTTCCATTTCATTACTGAGTTGTTAAATACATGATCAAATATATTACTGAGTTGTTAAATACATGGCAGATCTTGACACTTCAGACATTCTGCATCTCCCTAGTAATTTGATATGAGAGAAATTCTATTTTCCTACCACATGTTATATTTTAGCCACTCAGTGCCTCCCAATGACCCTTGTCTTAAAGACTTGTTTCCAAGAGTGATGCTATTAGAGTTTGTAGAAACTAAGAAGTGGGGCTTGGATAGAGGTAGGTTTATTTATTTTATTTATTTGTTTTATTTTTATTTATTTATTTTATTTTTTGCAGTGAAGCTAGCCAATCCCTAAAAAACAAATGCCAAATGTCTTCTTTTATATAAGGAGAGTAACTAAGAACAGAGTAGGGACGAAGAGCATGAGAAGAAGATTAACATTAAACAGAGATGAGAGGTGGGAGGGAAAGGGAGAGAAAAGGGAAATTGCATGGAAATGGAAGGAGACCCTCAGGGTTATACAAAAGAACATACAAGAGGTTTATTGATCTGTAGCTGTGTTTCCTTGAAAGGTTTGGTGGGACCCCTGCCACTTTCTTTTTCTGTATTTCACTCTAGGCAAGGAGGTAAGCGGCTTTGCCCATCTCATGATGCCTAACATGATGTACTGCCTCCACACCAGGTCAAAAGCGGGAGTTGGGTAACCAATCCTACACTGAGACCACTGAAATTATGATCCAAAATAAACCGTTCTCTTTAAAAAATGATTATTATAGGTATTTGTTATATGATGCGAAGCCAATTAACATACCACCCTGTGAAATGTTATACACATTACTTAAAATGTAAATTCACTGAATTTCCAGAAAGCCAAAGAATTTTAGATTTCAATAATAAACAGAAATGTGGAATTTCTAGCGATGTTATAAAGTGTAGGCATAATCTAGTCCACTTAATGCTTAAATCCTGTCACAACTTTTCTGACTGTAATAGCCATCTACTATACTAAAGTATTTCAATTGGTATTCAAGGACATAGTCAAATAATCCCATGCTTTGTACTTTATTTATCTCTCCTTTAGTCACAGTTCTAATTTTCATGGCTTTGGAGTTTGATTAAATGGAAACTATCATGAAGTATTGTTTATTTAAGTACTAGGAATTGAACCTAGAGATGCTTTATGACTGAACTATATAACCAGTAATTTTTTAAATTATTTTGAGAAAGGTTCTTACTGAATTGCTAAGAATCTTGCTATGTTGCTGAAGCTGACCTTGAACTTCCAGTAGTCCTATCTCAGCCTCTGGGATGATAGCTGTGTACTATCCACCCAATCATGTAGTAATATTTTAAAAATGGTAATATTCTATTTCAAGTACCTCACCCAATGATATACTTTTGGGTAATGAGAAAGTTTTAGTGATTATTTTTCCTTTGATTAGTTGAAGGTAGATATCAAACTATCTTTTCAAGTTCCAGGCTTATCTTCACCAGTGAAACATCCTAAATTTCTCTATGCCCCAGCTGAAACTGTTTTCAAAATTTTAGGTTGTTCCAGTTAGCTCTTTTATTGTTCTTAGAGAAAAAAATATATCACCTCATCTTAAGGTTTCAAGAATGGAAACAAAGAAAAGAGGCTGTTGAAATCACCCAGGAGCAGATGATGAAGGTTTATCTGATGAAATATCTCAGAAAATGATAAATAAATGCAGGGTAAATTTTGGTGGTAAAGTCTCTAGAGCTTCCTAATATGTTGGACTATAGTTGGGAGAGGCTTAAAAGAATCAAAAGTGATTCTGTGATGTAGGGCTTGAGTAGAAAAAGGGATTTTGGGACCATAAATTTATATGGAGATAACAGTAGAGAAGTAGATTTAGTTTTGGATGTGTTAAGTTTGATGTGTCTAAAAGATATTCAAGAAGAGATCTTAATTAGGATGTTTAATGAAGGATGGTGGACAGCAAACATACTACATATAAAAATTAGGACAAGTACTTCAAGGAGGCAATTTGTCACTGGAAAACCTTACCACATTTCCCTTATCACTTGTTGATCTACCCGATTAGACTGGAATTCTTCAGAGTGATACTCAAACAAATCCATTGGAAACATTGTTAAAACATGAGTTATGAAAATCTGGTGATATACTTGCTAATCAGCACTTTAATGAACTCTCAGTGGTGCCATGCAAGTCTGTTCTCACTTTCAGTATTCTTTCCCCTTATGCTTAAGTATCCACCCACTGATGCACTTTTCTCACTCCCAGCTGATGACACTATGGCATATTTCATGAAAAAAATAGAAGATCAGAAAATAATTTGCACATGATTTCACCATTAAATCTACCAATCTACTTATCCATTAGCTCTTCCCCCTTTTAAATATAGACTTCCCTGAGAGAGCTGCAATTCCATGCTCATTGCCATGTTCTTCACAATAGACCAGAATTGGAAACAAAATAACCATTGAATGATGAATGGATAAAGAAAATGTGGTACAGATAAACAAATGTAATACAATTCCTCATACTAATATCCCTGATGAACATAGGTACAAAAAATATCATTAAAATTCTGTCAAATTGCATACATAAACGTTAAAAATATATTGTACCACAATCAAGTGGAGTTCATCCCAGGGATGCAAGGTTGGTTCAACATATGGAAATCAATAAATGTAAGTCATCACATCAATAGACTTAAAGACAGCAATCATTTGGGCCTACTTTTTCTTCTATTAGACTTAGGTCTCTATAGCACTGCCCTTGATTATATGCAAGGACTGTTATGACATACTCTGTGCCCTGCAACTGATTTAATGGTAGATTCAAGCCCATTCTTCTCTCTGCTGGGAAAGAATGATAAAAATGCTAAAAGCCTAGGCTGAGTTCCAGAGGAGCCATAATGATTGACACTCCAGACAAATGAGCCTATACATTAAATAAAAGGAGTCTGAATCTTTCAACCTTTGGAATTTCAGTTTGAATCAGTATCCAAATCTCAGTGGTTTATAGATGAACAATGCTATGTCAGGTTGGTTTACATGTTACATGATGTAATATCTTCTTCTATTTGCTTTTAAAATATATTCATAACCTTGATTTGAAAACTCTATTCATAGAAGCAATTAAGTGGTAATAGAGTTTACATATGTAAACCATGAGTAATTTTTAGATAAAAAGTTTAGTAAATTTGAATCTGAGTTAACTGTTATATTATTCACTTTGGGTTAATTCAAGAGTTAATCATTTTTATCTTTCCTTTTCACTCCCTTTATCTCTCTTTTTCCCTTTCCACAACTTTTCCTCTTCTATCCTTCTTATATATATGTGAACCTCTTCTTATTTTTTGTATAAAATTCATCATATGAGACAGATGTAATCTATGTATCTATAAATTTGACTTAAATAATTTACATTATATATCCATTCATCATACATACAAAGTGTACATATTTTCTCTGAATAAGTAGTACAAAAAAGTAATGAACAAAGTAATTTTTGTTGTTTTGAGTATTTGTAAATCTAAACATGTGGGGAATCAATAATCAAATAGGAATAAATTAGTGTCTTAAGGAAGGTTACTGTAGATAAAAATTGAATTTGTTGACACTGATGACTTAAATGTGTTTAAGTAGTAGTATTTTGAAATCATTGTCACCTATTTATCATTTACATATCCAGTAACATAATTGCCATTTATAAAAGTACAAATAAGAAAACAGTGAAAACAAAATGTGAATTAGATCTAGATGGATTGGGGGCTAATATTAAATTATTTTTCATATCCTAAATTTATTATTATTTACATTTGTCCATTAAAAATTATTCCTTAATAAATGAATGTAAAATGAATTAATATAAAATTAATATTTAATTAATATTCAATATAAAATTAATATTTGGATACCATTGTAGATATTTATGGTTAATTTTGAAATTTATAAATTGTACTCATGGGAAACAGGAGAATAAGAAGCTATGACTATTAATAAAATAGAAAAGAAAGTATTACTATTAATAGTTTACACTAGAAATATTAAAACCAATAGATATGTTTTTGGATGGATGCATTTGATACTTATGTCACCCCTAAGAAACAAAACAGAATTCAGGAAACTAATATTATGCAAAACCTATTTTTCCTTTCCAATTTTTAAACAATACAATATTGTGCTCATATTATGTACTTATTTGTTGAAATAATATTTGTGTAATAAAATCATCAAAAGTACTGAGGGAAATTTCACTTTATTTCTAAAGAGAAAGAGAAAAAAGTCAACCCAGTGCTCTTGTTTTTAAGGTCTGAATTATGATTGAATTCAGTAGGTGCTACATATGGCCGATTAATAGAAACTATATTTTATATCAAGTTTATAAGCATTAATAACCTATAATTAAATATAATGCTAAATACCTTTGGTAATAAAACATATTCTAGTAATAGAAACTCAGTGTGAACTAGCTTCAATATATGGATAAATTGCTGGGAGAATATTGAATTTTCATGCATAATTGTTAAAATGGCTGAACAAACAAAACTGAGATACATAGGAATGCAACTGGACCTCGGAAGCAAGCTACAGGGAGAGCCATGTGTTGACAAGATCTCTGAGTTCTCTTCCCTGAGTGATTACAGAAGAATGTGAAGTTTTGACCTAAGCTTATAAGACCAAAATTACTATTTACTGAGATACAGAGGTCTGCAGAAAAAGTATTGACCCAGGGGCAGGGTGGGGATGGTGGGAGAGAAATCATTTAGGATGTGTTGAGTTTACAGTCATTATCCTCATTCTGATTTCTGTAGTAAAATACAAACTGGTGTACTTGCTTCTACACTTGACCCACCCTTCCTACTCCTACCATATATTCTCACATTTCAGATAGTAAGACTCTCTTAAAATTCAGGTCAGATTGGACTTTTCTACTCTAAATCTTTTAGTAGCTCTCTTTCTTTTTTTTTTTCTTTTTTGTGATGGGGATTGAACACAGGGCCTTGTGCATGCATAGTAGCTCTCTTTCTTACTCAGGAGAAAATCGCGTCTTTATCCAAGTCTGAAGACCCTGTGTGATCTGGATGTCTATTCCCTTTCAGACCTCATCCCTCAGAGTCATACCTGCACATTTGACTCAAACTGTACTAGCTTAGGTTCAGAGGACAAGTATACTCCTAACCTTGTGCTTGTATGATTGTCCTTTCTGCTTGGAAGAAGCTTCCTCCAAATATATTAATTGGCAAACTACTCACCTGGCTTTACTCCTAGCTCAATATCACCTGCCCAAGCAGGTCCATCACATTTAAGAGCTCACCTCACTTAGACAATAAAGCTTCCCTCTGGAATTCATAAATTCACCAGAATTTCTAAACTCCTTCAACATTCTTTACTTTTCTCCCTTTAGATTTTATAATTGTAATATATCATCCTATTTCTTATTTATTATGTTAAATTCTTATTAGGAGATATTTGAGGCTATGTTTGCCTACATAGAAATTCTGGAAAGGTCCCTCTTCTGTTTCATGATTGTATCACAAACTCCTTGAACAGTAACATTTACTTTAAAAATTTGTTGAATGCATAAATAAATGTTAGTGATATATATTAGTGAGGACTATGTTTAATTGTAATCAGTGGTAAATTAACAATGGCTATAATGGCATATTGTATTTATCTTTTATCTAAACACAGAAAAATAAGGGTGCTCAGTAAATGGATGCTAATTAAGGGGCCCTACATGAGCCCTTTACTAATAATCTAGACAGAAAAGTAAGAAAAATTAAATATTCCCTACACTTAAGCCACATCCTAGAAGTTGCACATACCAATTCATTTTACATTCATTGTCCAGAGTTTGTCACCTTGTCACATAAAACTCCAAAGAAGTTTGGGAATTTGCTCTTATTCTCTAAAATCTGTAGGGTAAAAATCCAAGGTTGAATCGCCAAAGAAGAATACAAAAAGCAGTTTTGGTGATAACCAACCATTCTTGTCACAAAATCCAAATAGAGATGTTAAGCAATTGAGTATAGATGTTATCATGTAAAACTGTCTACCCAGTGCCAGTGCTGGTTTACAAGTTTTCCAGAATAATTAATAGTTTCCATTTAATATTTAAACATATACTAATTTGGGCAATAAATCACACAAATTGAGAACTGTACATCAGTGCAAAGATTTGGGCTTAAGTTTTATTTTGGGGAATCCAGAGCACATATAGTATTTAAAGTCACTAAGAATATGAATGGGCCTAGAGACATGGTGAATAGATAGATATAAAAGAGAGAAGTTCCTAGGACTTGGTTCTCAAGTGCTCCAAAATTTAGATGTCAAACAGAAAGAGAAGTTAGCAAAAAGTAAAAAAACGCACACCAGCAAAATAAGAGAAAAACCGAAAGAAAGCTGGTGTTTCAGAGTCTAAGGGAGATGTCACAGAGAAACATGTCAATGATCTTGATAGATGAGATCAAATGAAAACTGAAAATTTGTTAGATCTAGCAATATAAGGATCACTATTGATCTTAAAAGTAGGTGTGACTGTAATAATAAAATAGAGGGAAAGCAATCAAAGAAAATAATTATATGCTGTATTGAAAAATTCTGTTTTATAAGGATGCAAGGAAGTGGGGGTGTTAAAGGATAATCAGTTTATTTTATTTTTATTTTTTTGCCTAACATAGACCTCAGCAAGTAAGTATGCTCAAAAGAGTGATTAAGTAAAAAGTGAAAATATACGATGCCTAGAAAGAAGGCAGGAATAATAGCCTTAATAAAGTGAGAGGCATAAAATCTAGTAAATACAGGGATTGGCCTTGTAGAGAAGTTCTTTGTATTTTTTTGTTATTTTAATTTGTTATAAATGACAGTTGAATGCATTTTGACACATCATATATAAATGAAGTACAACTTCTCATTCTTCTGGTTGTACATAGTGTAGAGTCACACCGGTCATGTAATCATTTTTGCACATAGTGTAATAATTTTCAATTCATTCAACTGTCATTCCTACCCCAATACCACCTCCTCTCCCTTTATACCCCTCTGTTTAATCCCAAATACCTCTAATCTTCCCTAGCCACTAACCCCTTCCCTTATTGAAATTAGCATCTGCATATCAGAGAAAACATTCGGCCTTTGGTTCTTTGGGATTGGATCTTTCCCTTACCTTGATATTCTCCAGCTTCATCCATTTATCAGCAAATGCCATAATTTCATTACCTTTAAGGCTGAGTAATATCATATATATAATATAGTATCATATATCTAATATCATAGATATAATATATAACAATATAACATCTGTAGTGGATATAATGATGTATACCCCAAACCTCATCTCTCTGAGATGGAATCACTCAGCGTGCCAACTAGTGTGTGTGTGTGTGTGTGTGTGTGTGTGTGTGTATTCTTCATCTGTTCATCCGTTTATGGGCACCTAATTTGTTTCCATAGTTTAGCTGTTGTGAGTTGAGCTGCTGTAAACATTCATGTGGCTGTGTCACTGTAGAATGCTGATTTTAAGTATTTAGGGTATAAAACAAGGAGTGGGATAGTTGGGTCAAATGGTGGTTCCATTCCAAGTGTTTTGAGGAATCTCCATACTGTTTTCCATAGTGGTTGCACCAATTTATATTCCTACCAGCAATGTATAAGTTGCTCATATTCTTGATAATCGCCATTCTCACTGGAGTGAGATAAAATCTTAGTTCTGATTTGCATTTCTATTCTGCCAATTTGAGTTCATCAGAGGAAAGAACAAATTGGATTCTTCTCCATAGCTATTATATCAGAGGCAGAGGAAAGCAGGTCTAAATAATCTTAACTTAACTCACTTTAACTTTTTTTAGGTAGTTCAAGTAATAAGAAATTTCAGATTCTTCCAGGAACTCCCATGCCATTGTCTGATAGTCAGCATTATCACAAGGTTCTTTGTCATATAAAGTAAAATTCTAACTTCTAAAACATTTTACCATTGACTGTTTGCCATTCATATTAATTTTATATGCTGTTTCCATGGCAAACTTCTCAAATATTTGGAGGGCATTTTTTTCTTATTATTGAATATTCAACTCTTTTAAGTGCATTTCAATATAGTCTATGTAATTTTTTCCATACACCATAAATTCCAAGTGGAATAAAATGAAAGAAACTTTAGCATTCCTAACAAAAAGCTGAACTAGAGTGAAAGCAAGGCAATGAACCCATCACAACTGAGGCATTGTTTTAAAAACATGTCAATGGAGGTTCAGTAAGAGGACACAAAACAAGGAGAAAAAATATTAAACATTTTATTTTTTGTGCCACACCTTAGCTGAGAAAACTTCTGAAAATCTTAACAGACAAAAGTGTTTCTTTGTTAAAACTACTATATTTCAATATTTTCAAAAAACCAGGCAACATTTTAAGCAGACCTAAAATTTATGAAAATTTTGAATGTATATAAGAAATTATTAAGGTGATTTTGACACAGCACTGGATGCAAACTGTGTTTATTATATGACTGCACAAGTAAACTTCAAAATATCTATATATGAATTAAAACATAAGGACCAAACTTAAGCAACTCCTCTCTAACTATGATGTAATCCTAAAATTAACAGTATGGCATTTTACACAGAATTTTAAATGGCTCCAAGATGTCATCTGTAGTGGATATAGTGATGTATAGCCCAGATCTCATCTCTTTGATATGGAATCACTCAATGTGCCACCTAGTAAGAATAGCTCACAGCTGTTTGCCTTCCAGACAGGAGAGTCATGTCACCTAGGGTGACATCCTTTTTTGAGGGCAAATTATCTCTAATGATTTGTCAATGCAGACACATAAAAGCCCAGTCGTCTAGGCAAGGATGACTTCTACATACTTATTTATAAAACTTGGAAAATGGAATCAAAACTTTCAGAAATGAGGATTATATTTAAAGAATCATTTTTGGAGTACTCTCAAGATTTCATTTGAGAGCATGTGTTTGTCAATTTTCCATTGCTGTGACAAAATGCCTGAGGAAATAAATTGGAGAAAAAACAATTTGTTTTTAGGTTATTGTTTTAAAGGTTTCAGTTTATGGGCCCATGGCCCCATCACTATATGTTTGTAATGGGGCAGAACATTATGACAAGTATAATAGTTAGAGCTCCTCACCTCATGTTGTTTGGAAAGGAGAGAGAGAGAGAGAGAGAGAGAGAGAGAGAGAGAGAGAAGATAAAGGGTCTGGAGATAAAATATACCCAAGTATATGCCCCCAGGGACCTACTGTCTCCAACTAGGCTATGTCCTGCAGTTTCCACAAACCTCCCAATAACCTAACCTGATGGGGACAAAGTTACAAATGGGAATTTGTAGGGCATTTGAGATCCATACCATAACAGGGTTGTTAAGTTTGAGCTACATCTTGAACATTCAAGTAGAAACACCTAATTGTCAAAAGGAACAAAGTTTAAAATGAAGGGAAAGAGTCTGTCAGCATATAGTTTTTACTTTTCAAAACTGTTGCATTAAAAGAAAAGGAAAAGGATGAAACCTCAAAGAGAGCCAAAAAACAAAATGAAAGAAGTGTTTCAGTATTTATGGGTCAAGACAAAGATGACAAAAATAGGTAATAAAAGGGGGATCCCAGATGGAGGGCCAGAAAGAGGCTGCATTCTGTGTCTCTCCATGACCTGAGATTCAAGTAGTGAGAATACTGCTTTTCTGTAAGCAAAAATTCTGCACCCAAGCAGGAAAGACCATGCCTGTCCAGGGCTCCCGGCCTCAGCATCAGAGTAGGTCTCCCAACTACTCACCCATGCAGGACTACTGGGTATTGAGTGAGACTATCGGCAGCACTGGCCCACGAAGAACTTTCAGCCACCCAACTGAGCAGAAATCATTCACACAGCTTCTGCACAGGACACCCGGCAGCTTCCCACAAGTGGGAACTCTGGCCATCACTCCCGATTGGACTTTATCGACCAACATGGCACTCCCCTAGTCACCTCCATCTTGGAACTCTGCAGCAGCAGAGGTTGTCCCTTATGCACAGTAGCCTGCCTGCACCCTGGAACTTCACACAGCTTCAGAAGTCAGCCAATAGCCATACACTGCATACCACAGAGTTCCTCTCTGAACTCATCATCCAACACCATCCCCCGGCTCCCCCAACCTGATCTGACACCCCATCATAGGCAAACTTCATCACCATCTTCACTGGGGGAAACTCCCTGTTTGGAACTCTGGCTGGCCAGGTACCCCGCTTCTAGCTCCTCCTTCTCCCCAGCAGCTACTACCCTGGCACAGTGACACCCTGGTTGCCGTCAACAACCTGAGGGCAGAAATACCAGCTAACAACAGAGGAAAGATCTACCTTTTACTTGAATAGGCAGAATTAATATTGTCAAAATGACCATACTACCAAAAGCATTATACAGATTTAATGCAATTCTAATCAAAATTCCAATGACATTCCTCATAGAAATAGAAAAAGAGGGCTGGGATTGTGGGTCAGCAGTAGAGCGCTCACCTAGCATTGGTGGGACCTGGGCTCGATTCTCAGCACCACATAAAAATAAAGGCATTGTGTTGTGTCCATCTACAAAAAAAGATTCTCTCTCTCTCTCTCTCTCTCTCTCTCTCTCTCTCTCTCTCTCTCAAATAAATAAATTAATTAAATTAAATAAAACAAAGAAATAGTAAAAGAAGTCATGAAATTCATCTGGAAAAATAAGAGACCCAAAATAGCTAAAGCAATATTTAGCAAGAAGAGTGAAGCAGGTGGCATCACTATACCAGAACTTAAACTATACTACAGATCAATAGTAACAAAAACAGCATGGTATTGACACCAAAATAGACTGGTAGACCAATAGTATAGAATAGAGGACATAGAGACTAACCCACATAATTACAGTTATCTTATATTAGACAAAGCCACCAAAAAGTACATTGGAGAAAAGATAGCCTTTTCAACAAATGGTGCTGGTAAAAATGAAAATCTATATGCAACAAAATGAAATTAAACCCCTATCTCTCACCATGCACAAAACTCAACTAAAAGTGAATTAAGGACCTAGGAATTAAACCATAGACCCAGCGACTAAAAGAAGAAAAAGCAGGCCCAAACCTCCATCATATTGGATTAGGTCCCTTCTACCTTAATAAGACACCTGTAGCACAAGAATTAAAATGAAGAATTAATAAATTTAATGGATTCAAACTAAAAGGCTTCTTCTCAGCAAAAGAAACAATCAGTGAGGTGAATAGAGAGTACACAACTTGGGAGCAAATTTTTACCACTTGCACATCAGATAGAGCACTAATCCCTAGGGTATATAAAGAACTCAAAAGGCTAAATACCAAAAAAAAAAAAAAAATAACCTAATTAATAAATGGGCCAAGGACCTGAGCAGACACGTCTCAGAAGATGATATACAATATATCAACAAATATATGAAAAAATGTTCAACATCTTAGCAATCAGAGAAATGCAAATAAAAACTATTGTGATATTTCATCTCACTCCAGTCAGAATGGCAACTATTAAGAATACAAACAATAACAAGTTTTGGTGAGGATGTATGGAAAAAGGTAAACTCATACATTGCTGGTGGGACTGCAAAATGGTGCAGCCAATATGGAAAGCATCGTGAAGATTCTTTGGAAAACTGGGAATGGAACCACCTTTTGACCCAGCTATCCCATTCCTTGTTTTATACCGAAGGAATTGAAAACAGCATACTACAGGGACACAGCCACATCAATGTTTATTGTAGCACAATTCACAATAGTTAAACTGTGGAACCAACATAGATGACTTTCAATAGATGAATGGATTAAAAATGTGGTATATATACACAATGGAATATTACTCAGGAAAAAAAAAGAGAATAAAATCATGGCATTTGCAGGTAAATGAATGGAGTTAAAGAATATAATGCTAAGTATAGTTAGCCAATCCCCAAAAAACAAATGCCAAATGTTTACTCTGATACAACAAGGATGATTTATAGTGGGGTTGGGAGGAGGAGCAAGGGTGGATTAGATGAAGGGTGGATTAGATGGGGTTGGGAGGAGGAGCAAGGGTGGATTAGATGAAGTCTAGATAGGCAAAGGGGTGGGAGGGGATTGGAAGGGACATGGGGTAGGAAATATGGTGGAATGAGATGGACATCATTACCCTAAGTACATGTATGAAGATACAAATGTGGTGAATACTTAGTGTAAAACCAGAGATATGCTCTATATGTGTAATATGAACTATAATATATTCTGCTCTCATATATAACAAATTAGAATAAAAAATTTTAAAAAATGAGATTATGGGATGGCCTCCATGGGGCAAGGTGGAGGCCACAGCGATAGGACACTAGAGCCCCAAGAATAAAGAAAGCACCATTTCTGCTGAAAAAGGAACAAAGGAGGCTCATACTCTTTGTATTGCTTTTAATGTTTTGTACTATCATTATCCATGGCACAGAACCTGTCATCTACTCTTTTATCAGGTGGGCTTTGTTTAAAAATAATTCCCTTCTGTCATTATGACTCCACTTTATTGGACATTCCCACTGATTCTTCTTTTCACTGAGCAGGATTTAAAATCTTTGGGGCACACCTTAAATTTTCAATACTAAATCTGCATTGTACAATCATGTAGGGCTGGTGTGGAGTTCTAATGAAGATTTTAATGGTTTGTTATATTAATGCCTTTTAAGTTCAACTTATTTAATGAACTCCCTGTTTTTGTCTGTAGCAGAATATGTTCATAAAAATTATAAGTCTAAGGTAAAATTTTTGGTATATAGTTTTAATAAAAAGCATTTTATTTCAGTCATATTTAAAATATCAAAGATATTGGGAGAGGCTAGTTTCTTTACAGTTAATTACATTATGTTTTAAATTCATAAAAGAGAAATAGATACATGACTCATAAAATAAATGAATAAATACCAGCAAAACCATTGAGTTCTGGAGTTAATAATCATTTTACTAAATTACATAAATTTACTTGGAGTCATTTGGGGAACAATTATATTTCAGAATGTCTTACAGAAAATTTAAGAGATAATGATATTTGGTTTGAAAAATCTTGGATATAATTGCTTAAGTGGTTTTAAAATATTGCCAGACTCATTAAAATGTTTTTGGCTCTTAACAAAATAACTAGAAATGAATTCTAACCAATATTTGAAAGAGTTTAAGTCCTAAATATAAAATTTAAAAGCATGTTATCAAACTAAAAGAGAAGTAATAATAGGTTAATAGGTTACGAATCCTTTTTATATTCTTTGGGTATATCAATATCTATCTGTCCTGTGTGTGTGTATGTGTGTGTGTGTGTGTGTGTGTGTGTGTAGGTATATATGCATATTACAGATGTTGTGCCACACCTTAATTCAACAAAGTTTAGGAATGTAGAGATCAAAACTACTTTTCTTCAAAAGGATATGTTTTGAAGTATATTTGACTATGAGTACATTTTCCCCAAACAATTCTGCAGTTACCATTTGCTGCCAATGCGACCTTGTCACAGACCCCACTGGCTCCTGGACTCACTCTCACATGTGTAAACAGAAAGTCTCTTTGCCAACTGTTCCTGGCTGAAAATTAAAAAAAAAAAAAAGTCTCTTTCATCTTCTTATGAAATAAAAATAATTTTTAAAAATTTAAAATAATTTTTCTAGGTTTTCTTGGAACATACAAAATAGATTCATTATGGAAAAAAATATATATATATATAGAAATGAGTAGGAATATTTTTTCTCCTTTATAGGCAGAGATCACCTAGAGAAAATGTGTTCAAATTTATGAACTTCCTGTTTTGCATATTATTTTGCTTACTTTAAAGATGTTCAATATAAGTTTGCTGTATTCAGTTAAGTTGGTACAAAACAGTGTGACAATATGTGAATTAGTTGCCTTTCTGAACAATAGTGTCACCATCTATATGATAAAGTTATTAATGCCTTCTTATAAAGGCAACGGTGATTCCTCTGTATGATAAATTTAAAGCAAATATTGTGCTTTACATGTAGTTGTGGAGATTTATTCAAGAAACATTAGTTCCCTTAATTTTAAAGAGCCCTTAAAAGTTATCATATGCCTAGATTATAGTATTATTTACATTTATAAAGCATCATTTTATTAATTGTCTACAGCCAATTATATTTCCATTTTAGAAATAAAGCTAAACACTCTTAGATTCCCAATAATTACTTGTAGTAATGGAAATCCATTTATATCTGAGTAAGGTCCTCTTTTCAACATGCTGGTAAAGAAAAAAAGAAATCCTTATTTTAAATAATTTATACATTGTTTCCTTTGAAAACTCGTTCACATTAGGAGTATTATTTAGTCCCCATGCTTTAATAAATTATAAATAATGAAAAGATGTCTTTGAGTAATTATATCACTGGAATACAAATTATTTTTTTAATTTCAAAACTTCAAATTACTTCTAAGAAGTATGTATAGAAGAAATAATATATGATTGTTTCATTCATAATATCGACACTTTTTTCCATTTAATTTATATACTTGTATACACAGATACACTTAAATATGTGTGATTGTATACCTATATTTATATAAACTATTTGACATCTCAATATAAAATATGTATATTTTTACACATCATTAAACATTTTGAAAATATAGCATTCATTAGTATGTAACAGTCTGTTGTGTATTATACAATCAACTGATCTATTATCCAACTATTGATATCCTCCTATTTGTTCAATTATAAACAGTTCAACACTTTTCTATTCTTTCCTGGATCCTAAGAAATGGATTGACTTGTATGAATGACTGAAATTTTAAAATGTTTTTAGATAGATTTTACCCATTTAATTCTGACGAGTGTTTATTTAAATGCCCTTCATGGGGATATAGTATTTTTTGCATTTAAAAAAAAAATATATATATATACACACATATATATATTTGTGCTTATATTTGTGCTTTTATTTTATGTTGTTTGTTTGAGGGGTATATCTTTTTTTTTAATTTTTTATTGTTGGTTGTTCAAAACATTACAAATTTCTTGATATATCATTTTTCACACTTTGATTCAAGTGGGTTATGAACTCCCATTTTTACCCCATATACAGATTGCAGAATCACATCAGTTACACATCCATTGATTTCCATATTGCCATACTAGTGTCTGTTGTGTTCTGCTGCCTTTCCTATCCTCTACTATCCCCCCTCCCCTCCCCTCCCCTCTTCTCTCTCTACCCCCTCTACTGTCATTCATTTCTCCCCCTTGTATTGTTTTTCCCTTTCCTGAGGGGTATATCTTAACTGGGACTATTGGTGCATGCCACCAGCCCCACTTAAGTATCTAAGTCATTAGTATTTCTTTGAATTAAAAGTTTTCTAATAATTTTACATGTCACATATGCAGTTTTGTCTTAAATATTAGTGTTTTATTTTCTTTTAAGAGCTAATCATATATCATTTTTCATTATGTTCATTAATCCTGTGGCAGGTGTGTGGCTGAAAATGCTTCTAACTTTGAATGATGCTACTTTTGTTGTAAAAATAAATTTAAAATTATATGTAGTACATTTCATTCATTTATTTGCCTTTATATACATTTTAACTTGATATTTTTCATATAATTTTGAAAAGTATACAGTGATAACATTTGAAAATTTTCTATTTTTTTCTATTTCTATGTATCCTAGGTTTTTTATACAATTATAATCATACCATGAATGTCATTGTTTATTTTTTGTGAGCAATTTGTCATAGCTTAACATTTTTTTTAGTTGTTGACAGACCTTTATTTATTTATTTTTATGTGGTGCTGAGAATGGAACCCTGTGCCTCACACATGCTAGGCAAGTGCTCTGCCACTGAGCTATAACCCCATCACTAGCTTAAAATTTTAATGTGTTTACTGTATTAAATAAATTCTTCAAAATTTTATAATTTAATTTTGGATATTTTTCAAAAGGCTTTACTCAATACTGAATTCTAAATAATTCATATATCATTATTACTAATGTGTATTAAATATAATGAAACTCTGTTCTGAATACATGGTAATTTAATAAAATATGATATTCAAGTCACTTTTATAAGTCATACCACTATTTTGCAATACGAATAGTTGTTATTCAATATTTCATAGCTTTGGAGCTGGGGATGTGGCTCAAGCGATAGCGCGCTCGCCTGGCATGCGTGCGGCCCTGGTTGGATCCTCAGCACCACATACAAAAAACAAAAGATGTTGTATCCGCCGATAACTAAAAAATAAATATTAAAATTCTCTCTCTCTCTCTCTCTCTCTCTCTCTCTCTCTCTCTCTCTCTCTCTTCTCTCACTCTCTCTTTAAAAAAAATATATTTCATAGCTTTTCCCCCTGTATTGCTTAATTGTTCCTTTCTTTACTTCAGTCATGGCGTTCAAAAGAGGAACTAAAATTTATTATTTTTATCATTTGAATGATAAAACTATATTACAATTTTTTGGCATGGGGAGGCATGTCACTGTAAGCCCAATAAAAAGAAAAAAAAAAAGAATAAAGCACCTCTATTTCCAGGAAAAAAGCCAATAGTTGTTATTCAGAACACATAAGGAGAGCATGATTTTAAACATTTAGAGGAAATCACAAAGTCTTGAAGGGCTTTCCCCCAGGGGCACCTTGGAAGAATTCATGTTTCTAAAACAGGAAACATTTATCAAGACTTTAGTACAGGAACAGTTTCAGGCTTCAGAGTCAGTGGAACTAGAGCAAACAAACTTTCTGGCCTTAATGTCTACTATGCCACCTCTTCCAACGGAGTTTGCTTTTCTGTAAAAATAAAAAAGAGAAAATACAAACAAGTTAATATTCTGCATTAATAAAAATATAAGGGGAAATTCCTCCTCATATAAGATAACTTATTTGTCAGAAAAAAAACAGTTTTAAATAAATAGTATGCTGTTATTAAAATTTCCCCAAACTCATTTTGTGTTCTTGTTTTATATCTGGAATGAAACTTGTTTTTGGTGGTTCTTCTCTTCTTAAATTGTAACATTTAAACAGTATAGAAGCCACTTACTTTCAATGGAAATGATCATCTTAGAGTAATATATTTACTTTATAGAATTGAAGAAACTATATTATGTGTATGCATGACATATATATGTGTATATATATATATATATATATATATATATATATATATATATATAAAATATGATATTATCATATTTATCATATGTATTAAATAAGAAATGACATTATGGCATATTTATATATGTGGATAGGGACAAATATGTATAGACAAATATGTAATGTTTTCATCTTATGTTGCTTTTACTGATAACTTTCCTATGTCAATGAATATCCAATAAGAAGGATTCATAAAATTCTTCAAATATTATCATTTTTGTTGTAACATTTTGCTGTGCTTAGGGTCAATGTGTCTGTGGTCCTGCCAGAAAGAAAACTAGTCTTTTCAATTCTACAAAGCAAACATACTCTAAGGTGATCATTTCATTGAAAGAAATGGAATATATATATATATATATATATATATATATATATATATATATATATATACACATACATATATAGTCTATTTATGTGTATATATATACATATATAGTCTATTTATGTATGTATATATATATATATATATATATATATATATATATATATATAATCTGAACCTTTTCAATTTGGAGGAAATTCTATTTATTTTGAAGAAAACAAGAAATTATTCCAAAATATGTTTCCCAATGTATAGGTTGAACTAAGCCATGTTACCTGAGATTTTTGCAAAATAATGTTTGTTTGCTTTGCTGCATGTATTTAACAATTAATGAAGATATCTTAGGAAAAGCAGAGCAAAAACTGAATGGCAATATATAAAATGATTTGTCCTATCAGTTTAAAGTAAATTGGTGATTATTCAAGTTTTGGATATTATCAGATCCTATTGTTAAGTGTAAATATTCTTTTCCTTTGTGATTCTGTGCTTATTTTTTAATTTAAAGAGGGATACAAAAGTTTTGTCATTTTAATTTTATAATCGGTAATTACTAAAATTTTAAAGGATTGGACTGGCATTAGCAGGCGTCAACAAATACTTTAACCTCTACAATATAATTTTGCTTGCTTGTTAAATTACTGAATGTCTTTTTCATTTTCCCAATTCATTTCATCAAAAATTATGTTTATATTTTGTGTGAAGTTTCAGTTCGAGGATATGGGCATATAGAAAATATGTGGAAAAAATGAAGCAATGTGATCTTTCATTAGAAATAGGAAATCAAACAATATTATTAGAGCATGAAGCAGGATGCTTTGTCCAGCCAGGGTGGGGCTGGTAGGAAAGGGCTTCCTGGGGAAAATTGTGTTTAAGTAACTTTTCCTAAAAGCAGACAGTCAAGGACCATATTTAATGTCAGATAACACAAATAAAAGTCTTATTAGTGGTTTTTCACTGATGAATTAAATTCTCTAGTTAAGACTTCTCAAACAGAAAAATATGTACTCAGAGCAAGGAAAATTTGTGTAATGTTTTCATCTTATGTTGCTTTTACTGATAACTTTCCTATGTCAATGAATATCCAATAGGAAGGATTCATAAAATTCTTATTTTAAACAGATGAAAACTTCATAGATCTAAACAACAAAAACATTCCCAAAAGTATGTTGTGATGGAAATCTGAATCTGGGGTTTGATTGGGTGATTGTGCAGGATACAGGTAACATACAGCACGGGTACAAATGTTTAAATGATGTTTCAAAATCTGAAATAACATTCTTTGTGTATGTGTGGTGATATTTCTTGACAATTGATTTTCTATGTGATATATCTGCATCAGAGTTCTCTGGCAAACACTCATGTTGAGTCATATTAAAACAGTAGAATGATACATTAATGGCTTAGATACTCATATTTTAACCATATCTGAATAAAATGTTTTTAATAAAAATTATATATTGCAATAAAAATGAGAAGGGAAACAGAATTAGAAACAAAAGAACTTATTATCTAAGAAAAGAGAGGGAATAAATTTGTAAAGGTAGAAGGGGAGCAAAAATTGAGAAATCTGTGTCCTTTTGTGCTCTATTCCAGCATTTAGCATGATGTGCACACATATGAGTTTTTTTGGAAAATGGTTATAAATAATTTTCAGGCATTGCAGAACTTATTACTTTTATGAAATTTTATGCTATGATTTCACACACACTACAGTGTGTATAACTCTTACCGTACTTATGAAACAAATATAATGAGTTGGTTCATGAGTTTGTTTCCTTCATGATTGTCTGATTATCCTAGAGTACATGAGTCAACTTATAAATACTTTATTTCTATTACCTGTGTGCCTAATAAATAATCATACTGTGCTTTATAATTTATTTTTTAATTAATATTGTTTGGAAACTTGTGCCTAACAAGTACTATCTTTTTTTAAATTTTAATTTACTTATTTTAATTAGGTATATATGCAGCAGAATGCATTTTAATTCATTGTACAAAATTGCAGCATAACTTTTCATTTATCTGATTGTACACAATGTAGCATCACACTATATGTGCAGTCATACATATAATGTCCATCACATTCCACCATCTTTCCTGCCCCTACATGCCCTTACCTTCACTTCCTCCCCTTTACCCAATCAAAGTTCCTCCATTTTTCCCATGCCCTCCCCCATGATGGATCAACATCCACTTATTAGAGAGAACATTCAGCCTTTGAATTTAGGGAATTGGCTTATTTCACTCAGCATGATATTCTCCAATTCCATCCACTTACCTGCAAATGCCGTAATTTTATTCTCTTTTAGTGCTGAGTAATATTCCATTGTGTATATACATATCACAGTTTCTTTATCCATTCATCTATTAAAGGACATCTAGGTTACTTCCACAGTTTAGCTATGGTGGTGAATTGTGCTGCTACAAACATGATGAGGCTGTGTTACTATAGTATGTGGATTTTAAGACATCAGATATAGACGAAAGAGTGGGATAGATGGGCCAAATGGTGGTTTCATTTCAAGTTCGCTAATGAATCTCCATACTCCTCTCCAGAGTGTTTTCAGTCCCACCAGCAATGTATGAGTGTGACTTTTTCCCCATAACCTTTCCAACACTTATTGTTGTTTGTTTTCTTGATGACTGCCATTCTGACTGGTGTGAGATGAAATATTTTTTTGTTTTGTTTTGTTTTTACATCCACTGTTTTACATATTGCCATACTAGCTGTATGTTGTATTCTGCTGCCTTTCCTATCCTCTACAATCCCCCCTCCCCTCCCCTCCCCTCCCATCTTCTCTCTCTACCCCATCTACTGTAAGGAAGAAGACCCTCATTGTTATACAAAATTACATACAAGAGGAAGTGAGGGGAAAGGGGGAAAAAAAAAACAAGGGGGAGAAATGAATTACAGTAGAGATGAAATCTTAAGAGTAGTTTTGATTTGCTTTTCTCTAATTACTAGAAATGTTGGACATTTTTTTCATATATTTGTTGATCAATTATATATCTTCTTCTGAGAAGTGTCTTTTTAGCTCCTTAGCCCATTTATTGGTTGGGTTGTTTGTGTTTTGGGTTTTAAGTTGTTTGATTTCTTTATATATCCTGGAGATTACGGTTCTATCTGACGTGCATGTGGCAAACATTTGCTCCCAAAATATAGGCTCTGTCTTCACCTCACTCTTTGTTTATTTTGCTGTGAAGAAGATTTTTTAGTTTGAATCCATCCCATTTATTAATTCTTGATTTGATTTATTCTACTTTAGGGCTCTTATTAAGGAAGTCATGTCTAATCTGATGTGATGAAGATTTGGGCCTATTTTTTCCTTAGTTTCAAGGACTCTGGTCTAATTCCTAAGTCTTTGATCCACTTTGAGTTGAGTTTTGTGCATGGTGAGAGAAAGGGGTTTAGTTTCATTTTGCGGCACATGTGTTCTCAGTTCTCCCAGCACCATTTGTTGAAGAGACTATCTTTTCTCGAATGTATGTTTTTGGCTCATTTGTCTAGTATGAGATAGCTGTATTTATGTGGGTTTTTCTTTGTGCCTTCTATTCTTTATCATTGGTCTACATGCCTATTTTTGTGCCAATTTCATGCTGGTTTTGTTACTACCGCTTTGTAGTCTAATTAGGATCTGGCAGCATTAACACAACAGTAAATGGACCCAACTGATGCAGATAACATTGTATCAGTAAGTATCATCATAGTCAAGTATTCTGGCAAATTAGATTGCTTTGTCCATTATCAGTGGGGGCGGGGGAAGGAAGCATATTACATAATTTCTGATCTAGAAGCACTTGCAAAGTTAGTTGGGAAACCAAGATGAAATTGCTATTAGCTTTTGAGACATACTTTTTAATAAAATGAACAAGTGAAAGCCACCCAATATATTTTTTGAAATAAAGCAACCCAAATGTAATAAAAGATTGTAGCCGTAATTGCATTTAAATTAACTCTACATATTTTTATAAGTAGACTTAACACTCATCTTTAAAGGTTTAGAAAAATGGTCCTTTCATTAATTAAGTCAATCATCTTCTATGTTATTCTAAAAGATAAAATAAGATTAGGATGCTGAAGAAAGGACCAACAAAGGAAATTACAACATATATTAAAATTGAGGCAAAAATGAGAAATAAGAACAATTAAAAATAGTTTAAATTAAAAAGTAATCAAGCATAAAGTTAAATGTATGTACTTTATCCTTACACTCAAACAAAAGTTTGAGAATCAATCATAAGCCACAAATTTAAACCAAAGGTATCTAATTGCTAAGAAGAAAAAAATATATATCAATTATATAGTATCTGTAGAATTAAAAATATCAAATCACCAGTTTTCCAGAAACATTACATCTACTTAACCTTCCTAAACTATGTAACAAATGGCTCTGCATAGTAGTGGGAATTGTCCTTGAGGATAACTGTAATAGGCTTCACTGTTTGACTCATTCTTGAAGTAGTTACAATATATTACATTCTGAGTACATCCCTTCTTCCAGTTCTGGATCAATCTAAGAATATGTTAAAATATTTGAAATTGCTTGGAATTCTGTTCTCTGAATTATATGTTTCTATCTCCAATTATAGTTTTCAGTAGCTCACATGAGGAATAATTAACTGAGGAATATACTTACATTTTGAAACAATTCTAACTTAAAATCAAATGAGCAGTAGAAAGTCCATTGTTATGTTTCAGTCAATGTACTTTTAGTGTGAAAAGAAAATTAATCAGAAAAACACACTCACCGTGACCAAAATATGTTGTCAGTATTCACGGAGCACCCAGCATTGTACAATTGTATCTCCTGGTTTATAGACATGATCATGCATCAAATCTCAAAAATAACCGAGTTAACTTGGTTTAATAATTGAAATATTGGTGTATGCTCTTTTCCTCCTGCTAATTTTGTTCCTTCATTCTTCCTTTCTTATTTCCCTCATTTACATCTTTCCTCATTTTTCTCTTCCCTCCTCTTCAATACTTTGATTTTCTTCAGAACTATCATGTAAGTGTATTTTAGATGCTGAATAACTCAGTTAAATATTAAGCATTTATTAGTATATTTACAACTTTATTCTCTGTCATTAGTTAGCATAGTTAGTTTTCTATTCAGGCCATCTTGTTTCAGGTAATAAAATCATATCATCTGCAAGTATTAAGAGGCATGTTTTCCATCTCAGGATATATATCTGTATATAGAAGTTTTATCAGAAAAAATTTAAAAACAATGAATATTTGATAGGTTGTTAGATTTGTTTTCAATAACATTTTCCAGGTTTATTTTTAATAATACTCATAAATCTTTGAAAGCAGCCCCAACACACGCACGAGAAAAGTCTGGATCAGATTAGGTCCAAATTCTGCTTCCTCTGCTTATTATATCTACAAACTTAGACACATTTGTTTTTTATCTTCTCTAAACCTTAGTCTCCTCATTGGTAAGATAAAGATAATGAAAGGATCTTTCTTATATAATTGTTTAAGTATTGTTAAGTAGCCTGATTTGCTTAGTTTTTATATACTTTGCTGGTGTACAGCATGACTTTTAGAAATGTCAGTTGGTAATAATGATACTACTATTACTAAAATTAAAACTGCATAATTATGCTATTATCATAATTTTATATGTTTCCTAGTCTTTTCTACCAATGCTCAGAAATATAGTATGAAAAATCTCCTCCTAAGTGTACTGTTTTCCAATGTTCCATTTTGCTTGGCAGTTGTGAATATTATAATTTAGCAATTACTGTGAATATTGACACACATCATTAATATGTAATGTTAATGTGATATTTAATGGCATAATAATTTTCCATTATGGTGATCTTTAATGGCATTCCTACTTCTAAATGATCTGTCCCAAGCATTATACTGCTATAAACATGTTTTTTAAACATCTCTAATAAACATCTCTAATTTTTCTTAAAATTCATTAGAATTGAGACTGCTCACTAATAAGTTAGGTGCATTTAAAAGGCTTACTATACAGAATCTCTTCCTTCCAAAATTATATTAAATGCATACTGTCAACACCATCATCGTGGAATGTTCATTCCAAAATTCTGCCAACACAAAAAGATTTCATTATGTTTATGCTACACTAATAGGAAAGGAAAAAAATAATATTGTTGTTTTTATATGCATTTCTTTGATGACAATTGTAATTAAATATTTCACATATCTTGAACATTCATAATTTTTCCTCTTTTGCTTATATCTCTTCTCCATTTGTTATAATACTCATTATTTTAGAATTTTCAAAATTGCTTAGTTATTTCTTTCCTGTTTTGAAAGTTCATATAAAGTCAACAGTTTAAAGCCTTCGTTTATTGTTTGGGATAAAAGAAAACTTTTTACACAGTTAATGAATCATCTATAATTCTGATGTTAGCATGTTTATAAAAGACTTATGCAGACAAATCATATTCACTTATATTTTCTCATAGTTTCAGATATTATATTTAATTATTTTTTACTTCATGTGGACATAATTGAATTTCAGGGTCTGTATTTTGAGACATGATTGAATTAAGTTAACCAATAATGATAGTGATATTTGTTTAAAACTCCTTTTGTTCTCTATTTTTCAGTTTTTAAATACTTGTATGTACCTGAGTCTATGATTAATCTGTACATTCTTAAGTTAGTTTCACTATTCTAATTAGTTTTATTTCATGATGCATTTATGTATTTTACAATGTCTATACATTATTTATTATGTATGACAAATCACTTAAAGTTTTAGAGGATTATAAAAGCCAGTGTTTTATTTGCTAACAATACTGAAGTGGAGGAATTTGGATTGAAAAACTGGTATTTCTGCTGCGCTTGCCTGCCTGTGTCACTCATGGGACTGTAGGTACCTCCACTGAGATTAGATGATCAATTGTTACCTTGCTCAACTGCCTGGTGGTTGTCAGGCAGTCAGTTAAATACTTTTATTTTCTTCCATGTGGTTTCTCCAATAAACTAGCATATTCTCATTTATATTATAGTCTCGGGGTATTAAGAGTAATTAAGGGGATTTCCAATGCACAAATGCTTATCTAGACTCTGCTTGTATCACATGTGCTAATGTTCTATGGTTAACACAAGCCACATGGTCAAATTCAGATTCATAGAGTGGAGAAGCAAACATCATGTACTGTTGAAGAGTAAAAAAGTTGTAAGGAAAAATTACCATGGAAGGAATTACTGTAACCATCTTTGCTTACAGTCTATATATAATTTAAGTAACTGCTCACTAATTTCTTAAAAGTATTTTCTTAAAATTTATGTTTATTTAAATCCATTATCAAATTTATCTTGGTTCTCATTCATTCTAGAATGAATGAGAAGTGAGCAGAAAATACTCATCCTTCTCAAAATATTTACTATGTCATCTTGTTCTGATATTTTATTACATTTTTAAAACATTTTAATTTCTATCTAATTTATATAGTTTTGTTTTTTAGTTCATTGCTTAGTTTATATTTTCTTTCCTTCTTTATTGTGGTGCTCAGAATCAAACCCAGGGTTTTGCTTATTCTAAGCAAGCGCTCTATCACTGAACTACATCCCCAGCCCTGTAATCTATATTTTATTGTGTATTTTATGATGTTTTAACTTATTATTGCTATAAAGGAAGTTTTATTTGTTTATTTGAATATTCCTTTTTCTAACTACTTTCATGTCTACTTCAATCTAATTTCAATCATCTTTCAATTTATCCTTTTCATCAGGAAATAGTACTGCCTGCAAATATGAAAAAACTTTCTATTCTTTTTTAAACAATTTCTTCAAACTACTTTATAATGCCAAATTGGTATAATTAGAATTGCTTTATTTTTGTGGAATAGTCTTTCATATTTTAACATTATATAAGATTGATGCTATTTTTGCAAGGTAGGTATCATTTAATATTGTTTAAAATAGAAGCACTATTCTTAATTGGTTGGAAGATTTTATTATTTCATTCATTTATTCACTTTGTCACAATAAATATTTACAGAATGCCATGTATATGCCAGGTATTTTCATTATGGATTTAAAAATGAATGAAGAACTCCAGAGATTATTTATTTTTAAATTCCAATCAGGGGTTTAGCTTTTCTTCAGTGAAGATTACTGTTCATCTTATTTTAACTTTGTATTTTATCTCATTACTGTGTACTATCCATAGGAAAAAGACTAAGGAGAACTTAGTAAAAGCTTAAATTATCATATCAATCCTGATGCATTTTTCCTGAAGTGCTATGTTATATGAATAACAGGGCTTTCTGGTAGAATAATCATATCAAAAATCACAGATTGTTACAAAATGTGTAACACTGCTGTTTTACAAGTTCCTCTGAAGCAATAGGTAAAGGGAAATCATGTGGTATTACATAATGCAGAAAATAGGTTACTGCAGTTTTAAAATCATAAGCCCACTACAAATTATGTACAGAGGGTTAATACAGAACATGTTTGTCAAAAATATCTCAATTTAATCTAGAGTCAAAAGTCAACTGGCTTAATGCCTAGGACAAGAACAGTAAAATACTTTAGAAAAGGACTGGATTCTATAATACACTGGACATTTGAACCTGGTTTTTAAATGAAAAAGTTTTTTAAAACTTCAAAGTTTTAATTAACATATAATACTTGAACATATTTGTGGGATGCAGTGTAATATTTTAATATATGCCTATAATATATTATGAACAAATCAGAATAATTAGCATTTCTAGTTCCTTATCATTTCTCTCTTTGGATTTTTCTAGGTTCTGACTTCTAGCTTTCCATAAAATTTATGATTATTGTGTATTGTGGTAATCCCACTGTCCTATAGAACACTTCCTTCTGTGTTTTAGTAGCTTTATGTTACCATTATTTTCCTTTTGTCTCTTCCCCCTCTTCTCAGCCTGTACTAATCAGTTAAATTAGGCAGAATTAATTGACCAGGTATAAACTAGAATCTGTGCCTATGTAATCTCAAACTTCTATGTTTAGAATCATCTATCATTGCTGGATTTTAAACACCAGTTTAGAAACTTCATAAAGCTGTACTTTAATAATTTTTTGAAGAAACTTACTTTAGGAAATACATGTTGGCTTTGTTAAAGAAAAATTTTATAATAACATCATACAGTTTGAAAGCATTACAATTTTGGAACATTGCCTAACTTGGCAAGAGAACAGTTTGTGAATAAGAATTCTAATTATCTTGTTACTGTGCTGAAATATTTCTTGTCAACTTTTTTCTCTGCTTTATCATATAAGAGTAGTGTGTTTCTTGAAAATGTTATACTGGATAATAAATGTATTCTGTCTAAATACAAGTGCCTAACCTGGACATCAAGTAAATTTTATGCAACTGTCAAAAGTCTTACAATGAGTAAATTTATTAAAACAAAATTAATACAAATGAAAATGATAGTTGCAGAGATATATTAATATGAAAATTTTTTTTATTTTATACATTTGTCACTGTAGAAAATTTGACAAATGTAGGAAAGCAATAAGGAATAAGAGGTAAATAACTATTCATAACATTTACTCCTATGTAGCTTTTGTTGACTCTATGTCATTTCATTATAAATTTATACAGTAATATACTTCTCTATTCCTTATATCACTTATTTTAATTTTCCCTGAATTATAGAAATAATATAGATATATTATTTTAAAAAATTTGATCACATAACTGATGAATAAGATTATATCATTTTAAAAATAAATTTTACTATTTAGACGCAATACTTTATAAACACTCAAACTAATGAATCTGAAATAGTGGAAAGAATTGATTGTGATATATTCAATGATATGAAATTAAATCAAGATCTAGTCAGGTTTAATTATTAACTTAACAAAGTTTTTAGTTATTTTCTAGTTTCATTTTCTGAATTTTGAGTGATAATGTGTTTATACAAGTATGATTTATGAATCAATGTTTTAGAAAGGTTTACTCCATAAATTGACATTAATGGAAAATTTCTGTTAATAGTCATAACATCTCCCACATATTAGGAGACCTCTATTTTTTCATACAAATTACTTTTTTAATTGTTGATAAATGGAGCCAGGTGTGGTGGCCAATGCTTGTAATACTAGCAACTTGTGAGGGTAAGAGGCAGGAAGATTGCAAGTTTGACTCAAGCCTAAGCAACTTAGTGAGACTCTATTTCAAAAAAAAAAAAAAAAAAACACCTCTTGATGGATTGAGAATTACTAGGAAAATGTGAAGCTGCAAGCTTCAGATCAACTGCAACTTTCTATATACAGTGAGATCCATCTAATAACCACTCCTATCTTTCATTAGCCCTCATATTTAATTAAAGTTATGACTACCATTATGGAAGGAGACACCATGAGGGGACATATTGCAAAAAAATGAGGCTTCCTATTTTAATACTGTTGTTTATGTACTATTGAGGCATCTTATTTCTATTCAGAATAATGTTCATCACTTTGTGTGTCATATCCAAGTTTCTCTTGACCACATAAGGAAATATTTATCTACTTCCCACCACATATGGAAAAGCTTTTAGGCTGTCTGAGGTCTAGCTGCCCACATCGTGAGAACAGGAGAAGGTCCCCACCATTATTTCTACTTCTCCACCCTCTCCTCTTTTTCCTCCTCTCCATCATCTTCCTCTTTTATTATGCTCATTATGGGAAAATATATGGGGTCTTATACATTTCGGATTCCTAAACTTTTAAGAAATTTTATAATTTTTTATGTATCTCAATTCTAAAGATTATATGACAATATCATTAACAATTAAATTGATGTCACTGAGCCTCATTCTGTCTCATTTTGCAAATAAAAACAAGCAGAACCTCAAAATTCTTTACCAATAAAACTAAGAGAAAATCTCTTATTGGATCTAGATTTCTTTCATGATAGCATCTTACCCTTATAGACAAATATTCAGACCATGGTAAAAAGGTTTTTAATATTTGTCATTACTGAGAAAAACACTCTTCCCTAGAGAAATAATAAATATGAAGTGAAAAACAGTTTAAAGTGTTCTTAAATTAGCAATCTACGTGTTTTGGGTACAAGCAAGTAATCACATAAACACAATTTCAGATACAATGTATATTTTCATTTATATATATTTTTATTTAGTAGTTATAACTTGTTGGTAATAGAATTCTTTCATTTTAATATTACTTTCCATTTTTCAAATACAGTTGTTCAGTGTATCTCTACAAATGTATCCTTAGAATTCATTTCTTAAATGATGCTTCATTCCACAAAGTGCTCTGCAATATTTAAAGATTTGCCTCCAACAGACTTGGCATTCTCCTTCTGGCTACTTCTTATTTGATTATTATGATAGGGTGGCCAGCACTCCAGAAGAGCAGGTTCCTGCCAGGAGGGGTGAGCCACCTGGGAAGATAAAAAGTCTGAAATAATCAGTAAAAAAATAAAGATAAAAATTAGATTTAGGAGGCAGGGCATCTGATGGGCAGGGCATCCAGCCTTGCTAGGAACTGGAACTGAACAACTGATAAAGGTCTTGATTCTCTATTAAAGGGGAAGTACATCAAATATGGGATAGAGTTTTCCTGGGAGGGGTATTGTTTTTTGCTGTGGCGAGGGTCTTGCAGTGAACAGGTTGTTTGGCGTTTGACAGGTTATGCCCATCTAAGGGAGGCTGTTTGATCCTAAGGCTGTGAGGTAAGAAGGGTGCCAGCATGATCTGGGCTTTCTAGAACCAGGGAATTTTATCCAGGAATTCCCAGAAAAGCAGCTTCCCTGCATTATGTTGGCTCAAACTAACCCATAATTTATATGGCTTCCAACAGATTACGTCCTATCTTTTGATACCACTCTTTTTCATGATTTGATGATGAGATATTTGTTCTGCTTGCTTGGGAGAGGAAAGTCACTCATTGATCAAGACCTGATTTGCAAATGAATTCTTCTTTTAGGCTACAACATAAGCACTGAAATCATTAAATTTCAACTCTAAATGAAAAGGTGGCTTTTCCTATTAACATTTACACAGACTGTGAAATGTTGGCCGTGTAGTTATAAAATTATATTTAAATAGATGTATATCAATAAATAGAATGATTGATAGGTTTTTTAAAACTTGGCTTGGCCAGTCTTTAAAAGGTTTTTTTTTTTTTTTTTTTCCTTTTTCCCTTGTATTCTCAATCACTATTTCATGCATATAGTTCTTTTATAAAGTCCACTTAAAGTATTTGAGGATAAATAAGTTTCAGTAACACAGCTGATATTTTTCATCTCTTTAAAGATTACAATTGTAGTCACATATGAAATGATCCAAGAAAGTCTGTAGTATATAAATTTAAACTTTGCATTCTGTTGTTTTCCAGACACTAAATTATTTTACTAAATTTATTTTTGTAATTTCTTATCAAATACTTCCAATTTAGTGTCCGACAATGCTAAGGAATTTTAAAAAGGCACATGTATACACACTACAATTTCTTATTTATTATTCACATCAGAGAATTTTAAAAAATTATATTGTTGGGTAACAATGGTACCCCTATAGTGAACCACAGATAAATTATCACAACAACAATACATGGTATTTTAACATGGAGATACAAAGGCAGCTAAATTAAATATTATTTAATAGTTTTTTGCAAATTGGAAATAATACCTGGCAGCAGGATTTTTCAAGAAGTTATTTCAAGATATTGTTGGCAACACCATGACTTAGTCGGGCATGGTGTTGCTTTGAAGGAAAACATTGACCCTTATATTTGATGTCAACTAACATTCCAATGTTTGGTAGAATTATGGGTCTCTATTGAGGTGATTGAGCAAGGAACATCTTTCAAAGGAAAGAAATTCTTAAATCTTATTAAATCTTGAATTATTTCATTTAAAGTACACATCTGAGTATGGCTATTAAATATTTCCACCTTCTGTTAGGAATTCATTGTTTGTCTTCTCCTGCTGTGATGTAACTTAAGAAGAGTGAACTATTTTTTTTCTGTGTTTTGTTCAAATCTCTAACTTTAGTACCTAAACTATGCCTAGCTGATAATTGACTTGCAATAAATACCTGCTGAAACAGTGAATTTTGTATAAATTAACAATTTTTATAGCCCTTGAATCTTTTCAGTTCTTTTTTCTAACCCTTCCTATTCTCCCTTTTCCAAATTGAATCCCTTTCAGACTTCAGATATCCAGTGAACTGTAAACTTAAGCCAGGATTTCTGAAACTATTGTCTGAAATCACCTATATAAAATCACCAGAAAGATTCATTTAAAAGTTCATGCTTCTGGCTGTTGCACCATACCTACTAAATTAGACTCTTTGGTGTTCAGAAATCTATGAAAATTATCACAAGGGGCTGGGATTGTGGCTCAGCGGTAGAGTGCTCCCCTAGCATGGGTGGAACCCAGTTCGATTCTCAGCACCACATAAAAATAAAGGCACTGTGTTGTGTCCATCTACAAAAAAGATTCATATTCTCTCTCTCTCTCTCTCTCTCTCTCTCTCTCTATATATATATATATATATATATATATATATATATATATATTTTTTTTTTTTAAAGTATCACAAGTGATACTTACACCATAAATAATTTGAGAATCACCACCCTATCAACAGGGTTCAGAGGAATTTTACTTAAGTGTTTCTCCCATTTTCCTTCCCATGAACTGGGTTCCTGTATACTTAATATAGGCTTTTGGAGGAATATAAGGAATGTTGAACACTTAGGTCACACTCAGCAAATATTGATTGAGAAACTAGCTGTGAATAAAAATTAGAATCCTAGATAACTTTCATTAAAATCTGATTTTAGCAGAAATATGTTTATTAAAATTAACTATCAAAAATATTAATATTTTTATACAGTATGAAGACATGTATAAAATTGTTCATGCAGCATTCACTCAAGTTCTTATTGCTTCATATTATGATTAAATTTGAAGTCCTTAGAAATATTTTCATTGGTCTGTGAATATGTCTATCAGCAATTAATTCACTATAAAAGATTGACTCATTTCTTGAGACAAATCTGCATTTATGTCCTTTCCTATACTTTTATAATTTTGATTTTCATTGCATGAAGATTTATGTACACTTGGGACAGTGGAAACGAGGAAAGAGCTTGATATTCCCCTATTATATCCTACCAAAGGGGTGTTATTTGAAGTTCAGATTTTTGTCATCTGAAGGTGGGATCTTCATCTTCAGTGCTATTAATATTGGGGGCCAGAAAATTCATTCATTATTGCAAAGGTGTAGGAGACTGTTCTGCATATAGCGTATGTTTACCAGAGTCTCATACCTCTACTGACTTTGTACCAATAGCATCCACAAGTTGTAGCAATCCAAAATGTCTTTAGATAATGACAAATGTACTCTGTGAGTAAAAAATTATCCTGTTAAGAATCAGTGATCTACAGGATTTGATGAGACTTTGTTATTCCCGGGACATCAACTGAACTTACATTATAAGACATGTTGTGAGCTTAGGTCTCCTTACAGGCATAAAACAGATACACTGAGGCCAAATTATTTGTGCATGAAGCTGAAACACTAAAATTAAATACGATTTATTTGATTCTGCTTATTAAGAAAGATGAGATCTGAGGCCATGTATTTGTATTATAGAGTTAACTAGAAAGGAGGTAGTTATCCAACCATCAAAATTTGTATTGTTAGCCAAATCAGATAACACTGTAAGAGCCAGGGTTATTCATCATCATTATAAACATTAAAATGATCTGAATTACACTACCCACACATTAATTCTATCTAATTATGTGATGATTGGCAAAGGTAGTGCAGGCAATGGCTCTGAGTCATTAGGCTCTTGAGGAATTGGAATTCTCACTGTGTGATCAAGTTGGCCCAATACCAGAGGTTTACAGAATAATGGTATAAGGTTTTCAGATTAATGGTAGGTGCAGATTTATATTACCTTGATGTAGGAGCCACCATTAAATAGAATTGAATTGCAAATAATACCAGTCACAAGATTCAGGGACGAAGTCATGATATCAAATTGAAGCTATGATTGTCCTTATAAATACATCCAAAGGCTATGTGCATAATGATTATGGCAATGTATTTTAATACAATGCCAAATAGTAAACTCAAGTGTGAAATCAATGTGTTTCATAGTATCTTTATGAAATGAGGCCTAGCACTGAAATACTGGGAAAGATAAAGCACTCAAATCTGATTTCTGACAACTGACTGGTTATTTATTCTTCTCTGAGTATAAATAATATCAGACCAAAATTATCACGGTAACAAAAATCAATATTTGACAAAAGGAACAATCATTGCTAATCATATGCTGGTCTCTTTATGCATATGAATAAAATTAAAGGTCAGTGGAGCAACAGCCTAAAATTAGATCCAAATATGAACAATATCAATATATACATATATGTTTATATATAGATATGTATATATATATAGATAGATATGTATATGTATGTATATATATATATATATATATATATATATATATATATATATATCTCCACACACACGTTTTTACAACTAAATTTTTAAACTAAAAAGATTTTTCAAGGTCTTTATTGAGCATTAATCTTTATAGAAGTTTACATCATTACTGAAAAATCACCTCAAAGTAAAAATGACTCACTTCAATAGCATAATCAAATGTTTATATAGAATTTGTTGTTTTTTTTTTGTCTGGTTTCCTTCTTCAAAATATTATTTTCAAAACTTCTTTGGATAATTATATGAAGTTATTGACATTTATTATTACAATGTTGGGAGAGCAGGAGAAAGATCCAAATGTAACAACAGAAGCATGAAATTTAAATTTAGAAAGTGAGACACAAATTTTTATTCCATTCCACTATTTAAAGATCTAATTTGTGTCAATTTTCTGAACTTTATTTCTTCATTTGTAAAATTAATTTTTGGAAGAAGTAAGAAGCATGATGAATGTAAAACACATACTCCAAAATTGGATGTATCCTAAATACACATTTTAAATAAGACAATGCAGTTCTAATTTACCCACCATGCTTTATTTTTCTGGCATGAAAATAGATGTGGCAAGAGCTCTATGAGAGGCATAAGGACCTAACACTATATTGACACAGTAGATATTCAATAACTAAGATCAGCTAACAAATACTGGGAACAAGACAACATTTATTAAGCAGAATTAATGTTCACAGATATAAGAAAGGTAACAATTACAATAAATTATTGCATTCAAATTATATACCAGAAATGTTCTAATTCTTTGAAAGGGTTACTATATTGTAGAGATTTTTTGTTTTTTAATTCCCTTTTCACAGATGAAGAATCTGTGAAAAAATCTTCTCTAGCCAGGTGCAGTGGCACATGCCTGTAATCTCAGCAGCTCTGGAGGCTGCAACAGGAGGATCATGAGTTCAAAGCCAGCCTCCACAATGGTGAGGTGCTCAGCAACTCAGTGAGAACCTATTTCTAAATAAAATACAAAAATAGGGCTGGGGATGTGGCTCAGTGGTTGAATGCCCCTGGGTTCAATCTCTAATACCAAAAAAAAGAAAAAATCAAACTTCTCTAATATCTTATGTTTTATATAAAGGAATCTCAGAGTTAATACTAAATAGAATTCATACAGTTATTTACCATTGTATAATTTTGTTTTCTTCAAATTTTTAAAGTTACAATTCCTCCTAGTATGGATTAAAGAGCATTCCAAACACTTTTAGTATTGAACATCCCTCCCTAAATACTGTCACTTTTGGGGCCTTTATTCATTCTCTGTCAGTATATTTATACAGGTCATAGTAGACACAACATCCTAAGAAGAGTGATTTCTGAGATTTTTTGTTTGTTTATTTTTCTCAGATGATTGAAAAAAAATATTAACTTATAGTTTCTGATTTGGAGGATTTAGGGATGCAACCCCACTGGGATCATTAGTTGTTCTCATTGAAGGCATCACAAATACTATTTTTCATGTTTGTGATAACTTAATTCAATAAACACTGACATTGTTCTGGCATAATGTAGTAATTAGGTGGTGAAGCTGGAAATGCTGATGGCTCGCTCCTGTGTTCTAATAATCAATTAACTTACTTCTCCACTGGCTGCATGAAGACCTCTTGCACTTAACAGTGATCACTTTGGAACAGAGTCCTTTCATGTTGGAATCATTTAGTCATTACTTGACATTATAAATTCATTGGATACTGATTAATGTCCAGTGTCCAATGCAATACCAGGAAATACATAAAGGATACTAAATCTCAAAATTGCTTATTGTGGTGAATTCTTTACTTATTGACAAGTTTTAAATAGCATTACAAAAGCCACTTGTTACAATTTTGACAGAAATGTTCATTCCTATAAAAGTAGATATAACTATATTAAAAATATAAGTAAATATAAATTATTTAATGCTTGGTGTTTTAAAGTCTATGGTGAATTCTTTATTTTAAATTCTGATATACTTTAGAGATTTTGTTGTTTCAACAAAGTTTACATCATCTTTTATTTGACACAGCTATTTATGAAAGGCATTGTATTATAAAAGCAAGTCGTTTATAGATTCAGTCACTGTGGATATAATTCTGTCTCTGAAACCAAATACTTAATGGCATCATTTACTACAAGTCAATTATCATTTCTGGGGTCCTAGAAATTAGAATGATACTAGTTTCCTTGTATCTCCCAAGTGACAAAATTTTAATAGGAACATTATAGTCTGAAGAAATGGTATATAAGATATTAGATTTGTTCATACAGTATAATTTTGAGTATTATGGATTTTCCTATAGTAAAAAGTTTTGATTGGGAAAAATGGTTACTAACTACTTTTAAAATTAAATTTCATTAAAACCAGAGATGACTGTAATTTTACTGATGCCACAATATCCCAGGAGTCAGATATACCTCTTCAGGAAAAGTATTATAGATTACTATTCAAATAGGAAACATTTCTTAAAGTTCCCCATATCAGATATGAAAGTCTTCTAGGAAATAGACAATGTGTTGTTGGTATTTTGTTTTCTCTGCTTTCTTACATTTGTAAATGCAATGATTGTAAATAACTTAACATAGGAAAATAATCTGGTTAGTTAAGACCAAAATCTAATTTGATTGAAAATGTTTTCAGCTATACCTGTGTATAGAGAATATGTGTTAAGGAAGACGTGATAGATCAATTTAAGCCTTTAGTTTAAATGTCTTTAAAGTATAAAAAGAAAACATCAATTAATTAAATTATAAAAATAATATCTTCCTCATAATTTTCAGTATGCCAACAGTATACAATTAAGCTAGTGATTTGCACAATAAATGTAGATAGCAATATGAGTAAACTTATTTCTTTAAAAAGGTATTGAATTTTGATCTCTGACCCATTTCAAAAACTATTTTAAAATTGCTGCTTTATTATCAAAAAAGCAGTACCTTATTTTATGTAAATAAAAAAATTAGCTTAATAATACAATGAGAAAAACTAAGTAGGAGTGATACAGTTTACAAAGCTTTTCCAATACAGTAATAATATTGATTTTCATAAAATGCCTAAATAGTGATTGGAAAGTTTTCTCTTTCTTTTCCTATTTATTTATTTATTGGGGTACCAGGTATTTAACTGAGGGACACTCAACCACTGGGACACATCTCCAGCCCCTATTTTGTATTTTGTTTAGAGACAGGGTCTCATGGAAGTGTTTAGTGCCATTGCTGAGGCTGGCTTTAAACTCATGATTCTCAGCATCATTGGAGCCTCTGGGATTACAGAGGTGTGCCACCGCACCCAGTTTTCTTTTTTTCCTGATTTCGTAGTTAAGTTCTTATGTGTTGTCATAAGGAAATCAATGATAGGAATAAATATGATAGATAAAAACAATGTGAAACTACTTTAATAAAGAAAATCACAATTCTCCATGTCCAAGTTATTGCAGAATTCTTTATATAAGTCTAATTTACATTTCTCTTTCAAATTATGTCTTCATTTTAACCCTCAATCCTCTAATTGTCTTAAAAAATTTTCCTTGGGTTGGCATCTTGACCCATGTTTCTCCAGATTCCTTCTTTAGATTTGCTGTTTCCCCTCACCTCACTCCTTTCTTTTGTTCTTTCACCTGTTCTTCTAATAAAAATTTAATGTTATTTTTTTTCAGTGGATCTTTCTGAGAGTCTGTTTTTTTATAATATATGACCTATTTTTACAATTTAATAATTGTCCTAGGCTTCAACCATAGCTCATATCTCCAAGCCAGATATGATACTTGAACTATACTCTTCAACATTCATTTACTTAATGAACTGTTCAAAAATACAAAACCCACATACCTAAAAATTATTTCAAAAAGCATACACCTTTTCTTACTTTTTTTGTAGAAATCTTTCGTTAACAACCTAGTTCATCAATCAGTAGTGGTTTCTTCTGTAAATGACCAAATTCCCAGCCCAAATTGGCTTAGTAAAGGAAAAAAACAAGGTCCAATGTCTTCTATAAACTAATGGGAGAAAATTGCACTTTCATTAGCAGTATGTAATCATCACCCTGCACTTATTGTCTCACTAAAACTGAAATGAACATTTTAATATCATTTTCCAATTTGGAGAAGGTTAAACATTAACTTATTTTTACTTGTAGTTTAATTCTCTGGTTACTAATCAGCTTGTTTGTTCTTTCATATGATTTTGGATATTTTTATTTTCTTTCTTGTGAAATCCCAGTTAAACTTATATCTGAATGATTTTAGAGACATGTATACTATGAACCATTTCTCCCAAATATAATTATGTGGAATATATCAGTTTTTTCTTTATAATTTATACAATTTGTGTTTTTGTCAAAAATGACCTTCTCATGAGACAATAATATATTCTCTGAAGGCTCTTTTTTGACATTTAAATAGAATTCTGCTTATGGATCCTGATAAATATATTCTATTAGTTTATTTGACAATCCATAAATCAATATCACATAGCAATAATTTCTGTATCTTTTAATAAACTTACCTTACACTTTTTTCAAGAGTATTTGAAGCTTAAAATCTTTGTTACTTTTCATTCTCATGTATATTTCAATATTAGGTTGACAATTTCATATACTTATTTTTTTCATTTAGTTTTATTAAATCAATAGGTCATTCTGAAATTTTAAGTTTTAAGATTATTGAATTCTTCCAACTATATATGAAACCTTTCCATTTATTTAGATTGAGTATACTTTGTTGGATATATTCCATGTTGCTTTATGATTTTATTAAAATACAATTGATTTTTTTTATATTATTCTTACATTTATTGTTCCTGATATTTAGAGATGTTATTGATTTCAGAAATTTAGTTTTTATCTAGCAAGTTTACTAAAACTGAATAACAATAATAATTGATCTATAGATACTTTAATATTGTCTATGTAGAAACATACTAACACACACATATATATAATATAAATATATGCATAACAATATATATAAGATAATCAACATTAACATAGATTTAAAGTCATCATATATTATGGAATCATGTTTAAAGCCCAGCTTTTTATATCATAACTCCAATATTATATCTATGATTTGCTTTCGCTTTTTTCCTCTTCATATGTTATAATAACATATAGTGACAGATTCTCAGTTTCAAATACTGAAATGCATTCCATTACTAGTATTTAAATAAAGCTGTGTTAGATAATATGAGAAAACATTATGATGGAATGAGGTGGTTGAAATGACTTTGTAGAGAGATTCAGTCTGCAGAAGAGAGTTGGACAAAAATTGATAAGGAATTCGAGAGAAGAAAAATCATACAAGTAAATAGTGGGAGCTTCAGTCTAAATTCTTGCATAAATACACAGTAGAAATCAACTAAGAATTTATTCATTACAAGAAATAGTTTCTACCATTGGTTTTGCATTGATTTGGAAAAGGAGTTATAAAATAGCTTTTGTATTGGTGAAATTTCTCCTTACATGTAATTAGGCTATGTTTTGGCTAATTTATTTTCTGTCATTTCAGAAGGCAGTAATAGAAATAATAATATGCACTATATTTGCTCTAGATTCCTTATTACAGAAGTGAAATTGTTGATGTCTTGAATGGATAATTTTTGGTTTAACAATTTATTTTCATGAAAACCAAACTATCTCAGTAAGAATATTGTCTATTTCAGTAGATTTAAGTAGCTACTTAAAGCAATATACTTTAATAATAATATATGATTTAGTTTAAATAATTGTAAACGTGCTCATTGAATATTATTGACATGATTCATTTTTCTCATGTTGTCCTAATATTAACCGGTAGCCAAAAAAAAAACATGAACTGAGAAAATAGTCATATAAGACATAGAACCCTACTATTTTCATTAAGTAAATATAGAGTATTCAGTTTGGTCAGGGATTCTATTTCCTTAGAAGACCATACTATTTTGAAAAACCTGATTTTTTTCTATTGATATTGAGAGGATTATTGTACTGAGCCATACAAAAAGAAAGACTTTATGACTTCTGCTGGTAAATGGATGGGTATGGATGGCATCACACTAAGTGAAATAAGCCAACCCCCCCAAAAAAAAAAAAAAAAAAAAAACAAAGGTCAAATATTCTCTCCGATGTGCAGATGCTAACACACAACAAAGTATAGGGGTGTGTGAGTGTGTATAGAAGTTCAGTGGATTAGACAAAGGGGAATGAAGGGAAAGAAGGGTATTAGGAATAGAAAAACAGTGGAATGAATCAGACATACTTTCCTATGTTCATGTATGACACCAGTGAAAATCCATATCATGTACAAACACAAGAATAGACTCCTAATTAGAATAAGTTATTCTCCATGTATGTACATTTAACACCACTCTACTGTTGTATTTATCTAAAAAGAATGAAGAAAAACAAAAGAAATTGTGTTATATATACATAATGGAATATTACTCATCCATAAAGAAGAATGACTTTATGACATCTGCTTGTAAATGAATGGATCTGGAGAAGACTATCCTGCTAAGTTGGACTAGTCAATCCCAAAACAACCAAAGGTTGAATGTTGTCTCTAATATGTGGATATTAACACACAACAAGGTAGGGAATGGGAAGAATAGAAGTTTAGTGAATTAGGTGAGGGAAATGAAGGGAAGGGAAGGCGAGGGGATTAGAAATGGGAAAGACAGCAGAATTTGTCTGGACATAACTTTCCTATGTACATATAAATATGCCACAGTGAATCTCACTATCATGTATATCCAAAAGACTGGGGCCCTAATTAGAATAATATAAATTCCAACCTCATATAAATATATCAAAATGGTTTCCACTATTAAATATAACTAAACAAAACCCATAATTCACTTTTTAAAAATATAGGCAGAGGGGCTGGGGATGTGGCTCAAGTGGTAGCGTGCTTGCCTGGCATGCATGTGGCCTGGGTTCGATCCTTAGCACCACATACAAGCAAAGATGTTGTGTCTGCCGAAAATGAAAAAAATAAATATTAAAATTCTCTCTCTCTCTCTCTCTCTCTCTCTCTCTCTCTCTCTCTCTCTCTCTCTCTTTAAAAAAATATAGGCAGAAAATGAGACAGTTCATTAAGAGTACTTTAGCATATATGGTACTATTTTGGACAGACACCAACAAAAAGGAAAAAATAAACTTTTAGTATCTAGAATACATATATTGTACAATCCAGTAATTGAAGAATATTTTTCCACAGTATAAAGTATCTTTAAATATTTTAGTAACTTATAATATTTCATTATTATTAAAATGTATTAATTAGTAAGTACTCCAAATGTAGATATATGAGAAAAAACATGCAAATACAAAATAACTCACTTTTCCATGTGAAATTAAAAACACAAAGGATAATCAGGAAATGAATGGACCAGAATAAAAATTCACATCAATTTATTAGTCCACAAAAATAAAGATCTGATTACTAAGCTAAAGACTACATGGTATTCAGAGAATTGCATATCTTTATAAAATATATGTACACTATAATTTTTCTTTTATGTCTGTTGGAGTTTATTTCCTTGGTGTGTTAAAGCTTAATAGTTGGTATAGCTGCTGAACAATAGTTCCTAAAGATGCGGAATCCCATATTGGCACTCAGAAATTTTGATTGTGTAAATCTATAGAAGACTTTTGGAGCAAATAAAAAAGATTATTGGACTGTATTACTTTTGTCCATAAAGGCAAGTAGTATTTTCCTCTTTTTTAATTTTTGCGAAAGATACTTACAATTAGTACACATATTCCACGTTGCTTTTGGAACAAACAAAAAATAGAAAACAAAATATACAATTTTTTTTTTAAGTTTTACTGAATCTGGACCCTGAGGGATAGTTTTTTTTTTTTTTTTCTTAAGGGTATTCATTACACCTCTGGACACATGAATTCTTTAGACTATATATAAATGTCTAAATGTCTACAAACATTTAGATTTTTAAAATCAGGGGCTCTTTTTTGTTTGTTTGTTTGTTTTACTGTAAATATTCTTAGGGAAGTGAATGTTTCTTCAAGTTGAAAATGTTCTTGTAGCTGTCTGATAGAACTGTCAAAACCCACACATTGAAACCATGAAGAATGAAGAGATATTAGAGTTCAGAATCTTTTCCATGTAAGTTTTCCTGTGGGATATTCCCTTACTTTTATTAAGAAGAGGACAGAAGTATTTTTCTAATATATTCCATGATGTATGCTGATATTTGTGCCTGCCTATTTAACTTTATTGCTTTCAAATCTTGGGTATAAAGAACAAAGTTTAGGAATCCTACCCTAATACAACTAAAACTTCAGATAAACATGTTGCATGTGATATACCTCAGTATCTTATGAAAAATTGATTTTAATCTAATTATTTTTAAGGAAATTAATTCTGATTATGACACATATGCTATATAATACTAACATCATTGCTTTTTCTATTGGTAAAAAATGATAATACTGAAAATTAATTTGGAATTGTGGCCCTATTATTTGGCACTCTAATTATTTGGCATAGAACATAATGAAGCTTAAGGAATATAAAACTTGGAATGATTACACATCAACAATAATAGTATTGAAGCTCTAGGCAAATTGATCAGAGGTGCTATAGCACACAGAATGAACATTGAAACATTTGGTGTCTTACATGGAAGATTATCCCTCCCTACTGTTAAAAATAGGGAGGGACGGTCCCTCTTATTGAAAATAAATTGCTACTTGACTTTAAGGTGTTATTGTCAGATGTTGTTGACTTTAAGATGTTATTTTACTTTGGGTAGAACTTGTTTTCTTGGTTTATATAGCCCATTCATATTTGAATTCAAATATTTGTATCATGGAAAACACATTGTTGAATAATAAGACAGTGAGAACTTCTGCTTTTTCCCTGATAATACAACTTACTATATAAGTGAATGAAGTAGGCTTTAATAATAAAATCTCCTGAATTCAATAAGGAATTATTAAGTGTCTTGTATATACTGTACAAAAGCTCTAAATTGGACATCAGTTACAGAAAGATGACTACAAGATTATTGTTGAATATAATTAATTTGAATCTTAAATATGAAAACACATAAACAGAGCCAGAAAATACAGCAAAATGTGTTTTATGATACAAATGTACAAAACACAAGAAATACAGTGGATAAGTGACTTGACAAAGGCGGAAGTAGTAGATTGCAAAAATAAGTTTAGAGGAAAGATAGTGTTTGAGATGTTTCATGAATAATACCTTTCTAGACAAGGTGAGATGAGAAAGCATTTCTAGCAGAGGGACAGAGGAGTATGGGTAATCACAGAAAAAGATCTGGGAACCACACAGTGTTTCCATGGAATTGCAGTTTAATGAGGATCATCTGTGACCACTGGGCAAAAGGCAGATTTTAATATTTTGGTTTTAATACTAGGGAAAAGTGAGCTGTATTTTGTAAATAGCAGAGAAGAAAAAGCTGAAGAAGGGGGTGGGAAGTAACAGATGGAGACTTGCATGCTAGAATCACTTAATTAGAACAGAATAGGAAGGAATGACATGGATTATAAAAGCCACTTATACAAGGGTGGAAAGGGTGTTCTAGAAAGTTGATTAACATCTAAGTAAGGCATGTTCTAATGACAGTACAATTCCCAGTACTAAGGTGATTCATAGACAGATTTCTAGTTGTTGTAACAATAAAACTAAATAACAACTTGAAAATATTATATTTTTAAGATAAAGAAGGTAAATGTTGAAAGCTTTCTTATAAATATGCACAGTAGGAAAAGAGAACACCTTTTCTTAATTTGTGTCACATTTTTAAATTTCAGTCTTTCTAAAAACATAACTTTTGGTTTCTAAATTATATTCTGTATGCAGTTCAAAAGTATAAGAAACAATGATCTTTCCCTGCCATGATAACTAGATAATGGAATTTAATTAAACCCCTTCCTAAATTCAATAGTAGGAGTCTTGTCAGTTTAATTGATACTTGGTCAAAGTAATATTGATCTTATAAAAGCAAATCTGTTTCTAACCCCAACAATTAAAACACTTAAATAGCCTCCATCTTCCTTTTGATGAAAGGGCCTAACATCACCATCACCTGCCCATAAAATCAATGAAAAACATTGAATTAGGCTGTATTTCAATAAATTCCATTTGTATAACAATATTGAACAAATAAATTAGGCTACATTTCATTGAATTTCATTTGTTTAACATTCAGTGTACTAATACTTTAAAATGGATATTCAGCTCTGAGATCCAAATACCCTGTACTCATCTTTCTGTCACTTGGGCCAGTCTTGGATGACTTTCTTTCTTTTCTGTCTTTCATTTACCCAAACACATGTGCACGCAGGCGTGTGCATGTGCACAGGCACACACGTGCACATGCACATGCACCCACACACACACAAACACACACACACACACACACACAGTAAAAGATCCCAATTCTTTCTGAGTGCAAGTTGAACTAAGAAAATGCATGTATACAAAGAGATACACTTGTTATTGTATCTAGGATTTCTGGAAATCCCCCATATAAAGTTTCCCTCTGCTACTTTCTAGCTATTTGGTTTTGCACAATTTATTGAATACCTCTGAGCACAATTTCCTCAATTACAAGATATTATAAGATTAAAAGATATGATTCATATAATATGTTTAGGATTGCATAGAGAAACCAGAGTAAAAACAGTAATTAAAATAAAGAAAAACTTGTGAAAGTCAATGTCTGAGATGGGAAAGTACAAATGAGGAATTAGAGAATGCAAAAAAAAAAAATAGTGATTAAAGTTATTAGGAATTTTAAAGCAGTACTGAAAAAAAAAATACTGAGGGAATACCATCATCATTCCCTGCATTGTTTGTCTTAAAAACAATAACCCTAAAAGATGTTTATTTCTTGCATTTTATGTAAAAAAGAGAAAACATAATGTCTTTATTGTGGAAACCAAAATGTCTAGTCTTATAGTGTGCATAATCAATGAGGAATGATTGGATCAAAAAAGATCAAGTATATTTTGAGCAAATATGTAATCATATGTACTCATCTGTCTTTGAAAATATGGATTAAAAAATTAAGGCACTCCTATAATAGTTGTTTGATTCCTTTTACAGCATTGTTTCTAAAGCTTTCCTAATTTCCTTTAAAGCACGTGCTTAGATAGGGCATGACATTTACTTGTACCTACATTTAACCTGGATAGAATTTACGAGAAAATTCTGTTGTGAAAAGGATGCTAATCTCCAATGACCCTACAATCAGAGTCCAGTCTTGTCTGCAAAATCAATCTCTTGATGTTAGCATTTGGCTGATTTTATGCTGAAGAGCTGGCTCACAGCAATTGCAGGCTTGTGTTTCCTGGCAGAGAAACAAGCAAGGATAGATTTCCTCTGTTTTATGTTTGTGTTAATTTAACCTGTCAAAGTTAATCATGCTGTCCAAGTGCCAAAGCGCCACGATGCTGGGCACCAGAGAGCTGCCTGGTGCTTTAATCTTATTTTCCTCTTTGTTACAGACTTGCTAAGTGCCCTTTTAAAAACCCATTCTAATTTTTTGTTTTGTTTTTAAAACGGAATAATTAATCATCTCTGCTGTATTTGTACTATGTATATGTGTATTGTACCATTTTAAAATGGTACAATCTGGATGTTCCTCAATTTGTTACGTTTTTTCCTTGTGGGGAAGAAAACCAAACTAATAATGCAAAAGTTATTTTCAAAATAATTTTCCTAATACGGTTGACCTATTTACACTTGGCATTTGACACTGAACTCCTTATATAACAGATTTCCCTTCCCAATATGCATATACTTCCAAATGAAGAAAGGATGATGCCTGGGTATGTAGCAAAGAAGGTATATTTTTGACCTATTTTACCTTACTCATTGTCAGAATAGGGTCCTTTCTACTCACATAGTGAGACTTTCCCATAACAAAGGTATTGATTGAATTTTCATTTGACATAATTTCTTTTGATCCATCTAGAAGAGTGTGCTATTTGAAATGTGAATATACAATGAGATAATTATAGATATATCAGAGAAGTAATAGATTATAAACCCACTCCTACAGGAGGATTATTTTTCATGAGCATTATGTCTCTCAGAGCAAAACAATTTCATAAGAATTAGATATAGATTGTCTAATTTGATTTTCATAGTTGACTCCATTTTATAAATGGCATAGTCGCCATGCATTTTTTCTGAAATATTAGCTGAAAGGAGTGCAGAAGAAAATAAATATTTGAATGTTACAGATCAACATCACATAAAACTTAAAATTGGACAGCATGACCCTCTCAATTGCTTCATTTACTCACCAATCCTCTGCTGGAGCACTATATACTGATTCCACCCCTTCTCCTCCATGCCTCCAAGTGGAGATATATATAATTTTTTTAAATATTGGGTACTGAAACTAGGGCTTTGCATACACTATGCAGGTATGCAGGTGCACTACACTGAGCCGCATCCCTAGTTTAGCAAACTATCTCCTACATTTTGTTCTGCTCTGAAATGTATTTTTTAACTAAGATATGTATGTAATTTTAAAGACACAATCAGGTAGATTCTTAAAATAGTTTACAATTAGTGTATGTATTTTTAAAATACCCCTCCAAATTAACCTATACAGTTTTCAATCTTTATATAAAAGCTTAACATCTTCCCATTTTTTCTAATTCTGACTAATTACAAATCAAGTAATTTTTACCATCACCTCTTCTTATGGTAAAGATAGTTAGTGGAAACCAATCCATAAGCCCTTTAGAGCACATATTTTTTTCATTTTTTTTTCATCTTTAGACTAACACTTAAAATGCAATATAAACTCTTTAATCATAATAACTCTCATGTTAGTTATTAATTTCTGTGTAACAAATTACTCCACAATTCAAAACTTAAAAGCACATATATCTATCATTTCACATTTTCTGAGGGCCTGGATGTGTGAGCAACTTAGTTGGTTATTTCTCTCAAAGGGTTTCTTACAAATTGTGGTCAAGGTACAACCTACAGGGGCTGTAGTGATCCAAAGCCTTCACTGGCTTGATTTATAGGCACCTCCATGGTGAATCACTCATGTGGCTGTCCCCAGGGAACTCAGGTCCTGACTTACTTGTGTTGGGAATGCAGAGACTTTTACCACCTGGACCTGTCCCGAGGCCCTTTGGAGTGTCCTCACAATGTAGCAGCCAACTTCCTCAGAGTGAATGATGCCACAGAGTAAGACAGATGTGTCAATGTCTGCTATGACCCACTTTTAGAAGCCACAGTCATTTTCACCATTCTGTTTTTCAGAACAAGTCACCCAGTAACAGTCCACACTAAATTGGAGGTGAATTAGATATGTCAAAGCCTCCATGGCCATATTTTAAGACCTTCATAGAACATATTACCTATAATACTCCAGTCAATCCTCTAAGGTTTATAACCGAGAACTTATTTAATTCTCATTGCAACTTTATGTTGTAGGCAGTATGATTAATCTACATCCTTATTCATAAGGAAATTGAGCACAAGATTGTTTTACATTTCGACCTTGGGTTCATTGGTTCTAGAAGGTGTGCTCATTTGCTCTATAGTGACTCTTAACAGTTATGTTTGACATAATCAAAGTGGGCCTATTTAAGTTACAGGAGCTTTTTTCTTTTTTATTCTAAATCACAATCCCTTAATTTTCAATTACTTAGAAATTCTATCATTAAGAGCTTATAGAAAGATAACAAGGGTAAACTTTTTGAACTTAAGACAAATATTCTTTTATTCAATATAGTCACCTGAATTAATTATAATTTCAATTACTTATTTCTTCATTCAGATATACCCTGCTCTAAAACTTAGGAACTATGGTGGAATGCACAAAGTCATAGAAATCCACCTGTGCTATGTGACTTACATTAAAAGAAGTGTTGATCTCATAAGTAAAACAAATGTTAAAGCCATTCCAATATGAGTCCAGAAAGCATCAGTTCCTTTGATTCCTAAATACACATAAATAATTTTCCTCATTAACCAAGAAAAATTCAATTAATAACAAGTACATCTATGCCAGGGACTAACTCAATATTATTAACTCATTAAAAGGAATAAATTATAAAACATTCAATGAAGATACTCCTTATGTCATACTCAAATAAAGTTAAGAAATTGAGAAAATGATGTATATGTTAAATATTCAACACTGAAAGCACATATAAACTATTTAAAATTTACTATTTTATGGGAAAGTAATTATGCTAGGGGAATGGTCTTGCTTTTATAGCTTAAAGTGCTCTGGAGTGGTAAATGGGGTAAAGGAGACCACTAGTGAGCTCTGTGTCCTGGGAATGTGAGGTGAGAGGTGTTTTCCACTGATTATTGTTTGGAGCTTGAGGAAGCAATCATCTGTGTGATTTTGTTCTCCAGTCTCATTCATGTGCATTAGTGTTGACAGAAAAGAGGGAAAAAATTAATTTTCTTTATCACCTGGTAGACTATTCTCAACACAAAATGTCAGTCCACTTAAACAAAATGTTAAATGTCATCAAACACCAGACCCACTGGTCTAGCAGATCCCAAAAGGAGGACTCAGCTTTATTGGTCCAGAACTATTTTTCCTGAGAAATGAAAACTATCGATTTATTCTTCCTCCTGGTGTTTGTCTCTCTCCTGCCTCATACTGAAGTGAAAGCCAATCTGAATGAGGAAAGAAATTCCGCCCCTCTCTAGCTGGGATGTCACACTTTCACAATATAAAAATAAATTGTTCACAAACCTCTATTTCTGTTGGTTAGAAATTGAATTTTGATACCTTTTTTCCTGAGAAAATTTGATATAGCTAAATAACTTCTGTTTTTCTCTGTATTATTTCAGTCATTGCCATTTATTGAAGTGATTGAAGTTAATAAATAACTATGCTTTGCTGAAAATTGAATTATATTTCTATTTTAAGATTTTCTGAATAACCAAATAATTCAAAGCATACAAGTTATATAAATATTTACTCTTTTTCTGATTAGCTTTTGTCATTGACCAGTATAAAATATTCTTTGAATCTTGAAAACATTTAGTGAAAAAAGGCACTAACTTTAGGATTGATTCTGTAAGCCTGTTTTTACCCCTAGCCACATATTGCCCTTTGGTTTTACTTTAAAACTATTAAATTAAATAAAGACAGAGTTTCTTAATACCATTACCCACACTTCAGGTGCTCAGTAGGCACACCTGGCTAATGGCTTGCCATCCTAAAAAATACAATGTAGTAAACATTTCCATCATCCCAGAAAGTTACATTGCATAGTGCTGTTTTATCCATTTACATCTGAAGTCCTAATGAGTTAGAAAGAGTAATTCTAGTTCCTTGAAAAATATTACATTTTATTCTATTTTCCTCCCTGTTGAAATAAATCCCTAGTTTGAATTTATCATGTCAAAGAAGCTAAACTTAAAAATGCATGCTAATTTCTGTCTGATTTTTTTTCTGAAATGTTTGTTAAGATTATTAAATATTTAATTACCTTTTGTTGTTGTTGTTCTTAATAGAGCACAATACCAGTGGGAAGAGAAAGTAAATATCTGGCTCATTTCATAATTTCTTAAGAAGATTTTACTTAGATGCAACAAACCATTGCTTATTGCCGCAGTCTGGCTGGGCACAATTCAGGAGCCACTTGTCAAAAAAAACGAACTTTATTTTTAGAACACACACACCACACCACACAGAAACCTTCAGAGCCCAACTGCCACCACTGGCTTCCCACAAGCCTCTCAATCTCCCCCACTCCTCCTGCTCTTGAGGCCAATTGGCTGGGTCTCATGGGCAGAGCCAAAAAAAGTCCCCCAATGAGCAGCTCTGTGGTCTGAAAGGGCGGGGGAAACAGCCCAATGAGTATCACCGCAGAGGAGCCAATCAGTTGGCAGCTAGAAGTTTGCTGGGGCGCTGTGAGCCAATCACCAGCTGGCAGCTGGAAGTTTGCTGGCAGCTGGAAGTTTGCTGGGGCCGATTCCGGCTGTGGCTCTCAACAGCGTATGTCAAATATAGCAAACTATATTTGCCAAGATACATAAAGTGTCCCATTGGGGCTGGGAATGGTAGTTCAAACCTATAGTACTAGCTACCTGGGAGGCTGAGGCAGGAAGATTGCTAGAACTCTGGGGTTCCAGACCAACTTGTGCTATATAGTAAGACTTTGTCTCAAAAAAGAAAGGTGTTTTCAGTTGATAAATACTACCTATTGAACTAATTAATACAAATATTTTGGAGATAAAATTAACTGACTTTTTATGATCTCATAATAGCAAGTTTGCATTCTCATCTAGAGATTAGTATATTAATAAAAACTATCTATATAATACTTCCTAATAGGTACAGTATATGTGTGCCTACTTTCTTATCCCAGTTCTGACACTTCATAACTACAAGACCTGAAAACAATTACTTATCTTTCTAAACTTTATTTTTCAAAACAATAAATGGGAAAAATATTACCTCCAAACAATATCAGACAGTGTCTGTAAAACACTATCAGTGTGTCATATAATAATAATTATTTTTATCAAGAGTAGTAGTATTATCACAATACTTAAAAATAAATTTAGGTAAAATTCTTAATCACATTAAGAATATTCTGAATAGTAGTATAAAATTATGCAAATATCCTAGACTTTATGAAACATTTACTTAAGACAAATTTGGAAATGAATATATATCTATAGATTTTGTATAGAAGATTAATTTAAAGTATTTACTAATATATAATGAGTAGAAAAATGATTAAATTTAATAGCCTCATGAAAAACCTTCCCATCTCATGGATATTGAAGCAAAGCCAATCAGTCAAAAGTTCAGTCAACAAATATATCATTCAGTTTTGTGTTTTTAATCCTTCTTGTCCTTATCTTCTTTCTTCAAATATATCTTCACTTCCCACATAGGTATTTTCTTTTCTATATAGTTAAAACATTGTGAATTTTATAGACATTTCATACTGTAAGTACATATTTTCATATTTATCTTTCTACCCATGCAATATTTAGTTTAGTGCTTTCCTGATAATACTTCTTCAATAGACACATTTTAAATGGGTCAACACATTATAAAGGCACCGTATTAATTAGTTTTTCCCCATAACACTAAAATTCATTATTGGGGAAAAAAAAACAAAACATTTTTTTTCCTCATGCCTTTAGTGGTCAGCTGAATTCCGTATTTATCTGTGGAGAGTCGTGACTTCCGTGGGTATATTATTGATCTTGATTGAGCTTACTCATCCGACCTGAGTCTAGTTTGGAACAACTAAGCTCATTTAGCTTTGGCCTACAAGTCTGTCACCACCTATCTGGTTAGTGTGTGTTTGAATTCCTGATGTCTGAGCAAGGAACCAAGGCATCAAAAACAAGGGTGAGAAGCCTCTTGAAACTTAGGCTCAGAAATGGCCCAAAGTCATTAGGTATTACATTTGGGAATAAAAAAAAAAAAAATAGGCACAAATGCCATCCTTTCTGATGCAGCATACTGCAAAGCTGCATATTGAAACCACTGGGTAGCCAAACACAGTGGTCCACATGTGTAATTCTAGTGACCTTGGTGACTGAGGCAGGAGGATCCCAGGTTTGAGGCAAGCCTCAGTAACATAGTGAGACTCTGCCTCAAAAATACAAAATAAAGAAAACTGGGCATGTAGCTCAGTGGTAAAGCACCCTGGATTCAAGCCTCAATTCACACACAGGAAAAAAAAAAAAAAAAGAACAATAATGTCCAAAAAAAGCATATGAGTGCAGGGAGTAGGGTAAATAAAGCCATTTTGGGGAATCATATACTGCAGGAAGATGCACTCTGTACTCGTCTCTGACCCACTCTTTCCCCAGGAAGCTGAAGTTATAAAATCCATTGAGGGAATTGTAACCCACTGGATGAAAAATTCACTGCTCTCATATCTTCATAAATACTTCCTCAATTTAACTTTCTCCAATTATCTCATGCTAAAACCCTGAGTGTTACAGGTGCCATACAGCTTTTGAATCAAAGTTAAAATATTTGTTGCCTTCTGTTGTGATATCTTTACTTTAAGGAATGAATACTAAGTAATAAAAAAGTCTAGATTTTTAAAGACATTCACAAAGGCATATACATACATGATTATGTATTGTAACACTCAAGAATTTAATAAGTGATAAGAAATACTTAAAAAGTGTGGCTTAAATTTGAATTTTGGGTAGTATGCTCATTGTTCAAATAATTTAAGAAAATTTAGTTTCTTGGATTTAGATTTCAGTTCTTCCCCTTGATTTGTGAGCACTGGGAAAGTCAGTTTTCCTTATCTCTGAAATGGTAGCAATAAGATTACTTACCTTAAGAGCTTAGCATAAGAAATATTTGAAATAACAGGTATAAATTATTTAGAAGAATGTCTGAAAAATTTAAAGTATTTAACCTATTATGTCCCAAGTTTTTAATTCTGTGAATATTTCAATTAAATTGACATGGGTACATTAAAATAGGTTGGAAATAATAATCTAGTGTTTATATGTTATTATATTAATGTAATTAATATTATTGCACTATACTATATTAATATTGTTTCATAGAATACATTATATATATTCATTTTATATATAATAATAGTATGTATTTTCTATTATATGTTACCTATTCTATTTTATATGCTACATTCAAGTTTTTATAAGTTTTCCACATGTGGAATGATGGAACAAAATGGGTTAATAAATAGTAGCATACTAATAGGTGTGAAGTGGCCATTGTAGTGGCAGTCAAAAATAGAAGTACATCCTGAGAGCTTCCATTTGAGTATATACAGAGATTATAATAAATGTATGTGTGTGTAGAGAAAGATAATACATTTTACATAAATATTATTTAAGAGCTAATGTGTTTATCAATTTGGAGTCAGAATTTAATCATTCCATTACTGTGTTGTAGGCATTCCTAAAAGAAAAGTCAATTGCAATTTTAGAATATAAATATGTATGTATGTTTCTATATGTATGTTCCTGTACTTTTATCTTTCTGTTTAAAGCTTTGTGACTAAAGAACAAAGGGCCTCATTTTCTAAAGCATTGTGGTTATTCTTATACGAATCTTTGCTAAGTTTATAAGTGAGAGAGCATGCCTCGTGTTGCCTATGCACTGCAGGGAGATGATTTGAACTAGGTACACCCCAAGTTCCTAGAAGAAGCTTCTTTAATTGTGTTTTAATTTGATGCAAAACATTTTTCCACATATTGATTAACTAGCTGTATTGTCTCTATTTTGAAGACTGCTTACATTATTTGCCTCTTTGGGTGTTATATCAAATGTCTGTAGCATTTGAACTAATTCTTATTTTCACCTTGATGCTTTCATACAATCATTTTCTGACTTTGATTCTAGCCCCACCCTCTGCAACTCATGCATACCTCACTAAACCTCACTGAACCTGAATGGCCCTTTTAGAAGCCCTGCTCTCTTCATCATTACCACATTGCTATGTAAACATAAGCGACAGCCTGCTGTTTTATTCCTTGAATTGTGCTGATATCATTATTTTCTTTCTGGGACATTGTGTTTGAAGTTCATGACAAGAGGAAATGTGTTTTCCTTTATACCCTCTCATTTCAAATAGGTAGCATCTTTGCTATCTGAAGAACCAAACTGTATTTATAACTCCTTTCGTTAAAGAGGAAACCCAGTTGTATAACTAAAAGAAAATTTGGCTTCTTTGATTATTTTTTTAACATACATCTCTAGAATCCACACCTCTCCTGCCCTCCAGTTTTATTGAGGGGATTTCAGGGAGGTTGGAAGAGAGTTGCACCCAGTTTCTTGACTTTTCACTTTCAGCTCCCCTCTGCACATTACAGTAGTAAATTGTCATTCCCATGCTGATCAGTTCTAATGAAAATCTGTTTTGACAGATTTTTAAGGTTAGGGAGATTTATCCTTATCTCCCAAGTTCTGGGATCTGGTCTGTGTAAGGGTCACAAAATTACCCAACTCTGGGGTAACTTGTGCTCTTCTCATAGTCATTTCAGTTCTGCATTTCTCCTGACAGAAAACAGGTAGTTTGTTGAAGAATGTGACACATTCTGTCCATTTAAACCAGTCAGGGATTCAGGTAAATTGCTTTTTAAAAGATAAAGCATGTGGGAGTCAGTACAGTGGGAATAATTTATAGAATTATCCTCTTAGCCCCATGCTCCCATTGCTCTAGTATGTCTGTTCCCTATCATTTCTTATAAGTTTTCTCTACACAAAGACCAAAAGGGACACTCTATATTCAGACTAAGAGATTTGTCTGTCTCCGGGGTTAACTCACAAGTTGACATTCAACAGCACCTCCACCCAGCCCTGCAGATACTGCCAGTGTTTCCAATAGCTAAATGGGAATCTATCATTATATCATAAGATGAAAATGCCTGGTAGGTCTAAAGGTGTAATTAATGTTTATTATGCCCTCACTATTTGCTAATGTCGAGCCAGGCTTTCACTTACTGTATTTAATTTACAACCTCCCTTTAAGGAAACACACATAATCAGCAGGTAAGGTAATGAACATGAGAAGGATTGGTTATCATTCTAAAAATAATGAATGCAAAATTCAAATTTGTCTTATTCTAAAATTTACTTTTTTCTTACTAAATAAAGCACATGTCCTAAAAGTAAGATACTGTATAGAAACTTAGATACTTGTAACAAATTATCCCACAATATTGGGATAATTATACACACACAAACACACACACACACACACACACACACACACACTGGGGATTGAACTCAGGGGCATTTGACTACTAAGACACATCCCCAGGCCTATTTTGTATTTTATTTAAAAACAGGGTCTCACTAAGTTGCTCAGCACCTCAAGGTTGCTGAGGCTGACACTGAATTTACGATTCTCCTGCCTCAGCCTCCAAAGCCACTAGGATTACAGGCATGTGCCACTGAGCTAGGCAATATTGTGTTCTTGAAAGCAAGTCTGGTACGAAATAAAAGAATTGTTGATTATGTCAAAAATGATGATAATGATCATGACCATGATGAACTACAATATTAAATACTGGCCTGACATAGGTTCTATTGTATATGCTTTATAAACTTGTCCACATATCACAAAAACACTGCTGTGCCCACATTACAAGCTGAGAAGACAAGCATTTACATGTCTTGCTCAAAGTCGGGTAGCTGGTAAATACCTCAACAGAAGTTAAGAAGTAGGATGTAATGAACATTGTGTGGTATAATTCCATATAGTAATTTATATTAAATGTGTTACTCAAATGCATCAAAAAGGCACATCCCGTGCCATAAAGCATGTCACACTCATGTTCTTCACCCAATTTAGTGTCTTATTCTTTCAATATTTCCCACAATGCTTTTTCTTCTGTCACTTAGTTGAACCTATTGCACTGTCTACTTTGCATTTGTTAATGAGTTGTTTCTATCCTCACAAAAATCAGAAGTAAAATCTGCACCAAAGTACATATGTGTCTCAGCCAGTGAACCTCAATGTGCTGATTGGCTAAGACATTTTCGGGTTCTCCTCAGAAAACTGGCTTACTGAAAATGCCCACCAGAGGAAAAACAGTTGGAACTTGCTGTGCTGCACTGAATTCTAAGGCAGACTAATCAATCTAATTCCGTCTAAACCTATTTACCCTGTCCAGGAGATCCACTAATGAGGAATGCCAGTAACTCTACTTCTTGACACTGCTTTCCAAAAGTGAGTTAATGAACCAATTTAAAGGGACATGCTTGACATTTGCAAATTAGTTTAACTTGCTTGTTGGGTCAGCTTTGAACTGCACTGAACTGATATGGTTGTCATTCTATCATTCAGTCATGTGAGATTTTTATACTCCAGTAAACTTTAAAAGATATCTTAATAATTTAATTGGCTCATATTAGCATCTAGTATTTTGAAAATTTCTTGATAATTTATCATGCTGAAGTTTAGAAATTTGAATGTTATTTCTTCAGTCTCTACAAAAATATTGTCCAATTTAGTGATGTTGCTAATTTCCAATTAATAGGAGCACCATTTTTGCTCGAAAGTGTATATTGTCAGTAATTATAGGTAGTTCCAATGCTTTCACCAAAACTTGCAGACAGTGGGTCGGTTGTTTTAAGTGTTGATCTCATAGGGAAAAAGATGTGACACATTTTTAGGTTTCTAGGCAACATAATACGTCTGTTCTTTAAAATCTACCAAGAAGAGTCAAAAACAGCAAATCAGGTTATTTTTGAAAAGGTAATATAGTTAATTATAAAATAAATATATTCATTTGAAATATAGGCAACATCTATTAAGAAATTCATGTACTTACAAACAGAATGTAAACCCATCTATTTTACGCAGCAGGCTAAACACTGGCTATATAAATGCAAAAGATAAAAACAGGATACTTTTCCTTCTGCTGCTTATTTTACATTGAAGAAAATGACCCTCAAAAAAATAAGTGTGGGGCTTGTAATGTAGCTCAGTGATACAGTACTTGCCTAGCATACACAAAGTCATGGTTTCAGTTCCCAGGACTACATACACACACACACACACACACACACACACACACACACACACAGTATAATAAGCAAAATTTCACAAATTTTCACATGCATGAAATAATCTATATATAGTAGAGAATAATAATGAGAGACAAAATAATTCTATTATTATTAATCTACTTAAATTGAAGTGGTGTATAATACCAAAACAGTGAACCAAGGGATCATAGAAGACAAGGTTTGGGGTCTGCCATAGATATGGAGCTGAAACTGAATCCCATGTAAAGAGTGGAAACTAAAAGGATACATATTTAGTAAAAGGCTTTACTGGAAAACAAATCAGTTCCCCAAAAGGAAGACAACAAGGATATGTGTCTGTTAACCTGGCCTCTAAGTAGAAAGACAAATAAAAAACAAAAGCCATTACCCTGAGATTGTATATACACAGTTGCACTTCCTAATGGCTTTGTGTCTCTCTGATTTTTACACTATTTTTGTAATCCAAGAAAATTTCAAGCTGTTAAATCGACTTAGAAGTGAGATGATGGATTGTCTGTGGATGAATATACCCTCAATTCAGGCTCCACAAAATTTCCACTTATGAATGATATGAATTCAGTTATAAGTCCACAATCTAAAATGAATAATCCTCTTTTAAATGCCAGGAAATAATGATTATATCATGATTTCAACAGAAATAATATCTGAATTAGCTCAAGTAATGAGTACATATTAATAATTTATTATATAAACTATTTAAAAATATGTAATCAAGGAAATAAGAAAGGATAAGGAATAGGCAGATGTGAAACATAAACAAATAGAATTTCTAGTCAATCATAAAAATTTAAGACTCAAACCAATATATAAGGCCCTGAATTTCATCCCTAGCACTAAGGAAAACAAAAATAAGTCAACAGATGGATTGTTCCCTAGATTCACAACCAAGGAATATAATACAAAAACAAGATAAATTTAAAGATATTAATCAGAATAAGCACAAATGAAAAGGAAATGAGGAAATGTAAATAATAGGTTAGAAGACAATTGCTAGAATTAATAGATAATAATTAAGAAATTGGTGCAGCCAATTTGGAAAGCAGTATGGAGATTTCTTGGAAATCTGGAAATGGAACCACCATTTGACCCAGCTATTCCTCTTCTTGGACTATACCCAAAGGACTTAAAAACAGCATACTACTGGGACACAGCCACATCAATGATTATAGCAGCACAATTCACAATAGCTAAACTGTGGAGCCAACCTACATGTCCTTCAGTGGATGAATGATTTAAAAAATGTGGTGTTTATACACAATGGAATATTACTCAGCATTAAAAAAGAACAAAATCATGGCATTTGCAGGTAAATGGATGTAGTTGGAGAAGATAATGCTAAGTGAAGTTAGACAATCCTCAAAAAACAAATGCCCAATGTTTTCTCTGATATAAGGGGAGTGACTCATAGTGGGGTAGGGAGGGAGACCTGGGAGGATTAGATTAATTCTAGATAGGGAAGAGGGTTGGAAGGGAAAGGGAGGGCAAAGGGGATTAGCAAGGATGGTGCAATATGATGGTCATCATTATCCAAAGTACATATATGAAGATTTGAATTGGGTGTCAACATACTTTATACACAAACAGAGATATGAAAAATTGTGGTATATATATATATATATATATATATATATATATATATATACATACATACATATATATATATGTAAAGAATTTCAATGCAAAAAAGGTACATGTATATTGGCATAAATTGGTGTGTATATAAAGTGAATACACTTTATATACAGAGATAGGAAAATTTGTGCTCTATATGAGTAATAAAGATTGTAATGAATTCCACTGTTGTAGTGTATTAAAAAATCAATAAATAAATAACTGAAAAAATCAAAATAATGGAGAAAAGATGAGTTGTAGCATGATTTTTAAAGATATACATCTGATTTTAATGCTAAAAAAAAAATCTGCTTAAAATGGGCCCAACTCCTGGCCTACAATCAGTGTTCAAAAAATGTGAATTGAAATAAATTGCTTTCTATAAACAAACAAACAAACAAAAAATGAATTCAGAATGAAGACAGTTGTAGTTGCTTAAAGTGATGGTGGCCAGGTGAGGTAGAGAATGTCTGTAATCCCAACACCTTCTGGAGGCCGAAGTAGGAGGATCACAAATTCAAAGCCAATTTCAGCAATTTAGCAAGGTCCTAAGCAACTTGGTGAAACTGTCTCAAAATAAGAACAAAAATAGAAACAAAAAGTGGCTGGGGATATACCTCTGTGGTTAAATGCCCCTGATTTCAATATCTGGTACCAAAAAAAGAAAAAGAAAAAGGTGGCTAGACTTCTAGAAAGACTCAAGTTTTCATATTTGGGAAGTACAAATTCTAAAAAAGAATTTTGGAAAATCTACATATAATTATAATGAAACAAAATTTCAGGACAGCAATGAAAATGAGTAAATCCTAAAAGATGTTCAGTGAAGCAGGGACAGGACTACAATAAGGAAACTCAGACAGTCAGGGCTCACAGTTTCAAAAGGCACTCAGTGTCACACCTTGAAAATGCAGAACTGACTGTGGTGGGTGCTTTCTCCAGGGTGTCTTTACCAACCCAATAAGGTGGCATTCACCTTCAGGTCCTAGGTGAAACAGGTTGTGTAAGACCTCAGAATAAGTGCATCCTTAACTGTTCCTTTTGGCCAGGGCTGATTCCATCTGCTTTGTTTTATGAAACCTGCTGTCTTTATAATTTCTTTGTCATCCGTAACTTATTACTATTTACAAATTGTTTCATTTTTGCTTTACTTTGATATTTAATTAATATTTGTAGTAAGATACTAAATTTTCCCCAGTATTTTTGCCTCCTATAAATTTTGTTAAATAGTGTTTTAGTTAGCATTATTTTAAGAGTTTTGTTATTAAAATACCTTTGTTTCCCTTATCCATAAAAATGTAGGCCATTCCTATGCTTTGATTAAAAATAAAGTATTATCTTGCATGGAAATTTTAAAGTGGACTTTGAGGCTCTGGTTCTATGATTTCCTATATAAGACCAAAATTTTCTTACATGAAACATTTTTATGTGTATCAACCTGTAGGCAATGTATTTATGATCCAAGAATGACTTCTTATTTTTGACTGTATGTGGAAGTATAGAAGATTGATTCTGGGGAAAACAGGCACCTGTTAGAATTGTAAACAATTATATTCCACTCTCGTGTTTATAACTAGGAAATCTGATGTATGGTCTGAAAAAAAAAAAACCCTGCATAATCTCAGCAAATTTTTTCATATAAGGATGGAGCTCTTTTATCCTATCCTGTGGAAAAATAGACAAGAAAATCTATATTTACTAAGCAAGTGTTAAAACACAAACATGGATTAGAAACTGTTAGGATAGAGAGAGAAGTAGATAATATTCTAAATAGCTGATAGAAGAAGATAATAGTGGATAATAAATAACTCTTTGTGAGATCAGGCTTCTTACAGTTTCTTGGAAGGAAAAGTGGTATTTGATTTACTCTCTAAAATTAAAAAGAAAACTCAGGAAGGAATCTTCAATGTACCATGTAGAGAAACATGAGCACCTATACATGGACTTAATATTCCAAAGGAATCTTTGGAAAGTAGGAAAGCAGAAATGAGGAAGCTTAATTCACGAGGAGTAGAGGAAATGGTCACAGCACAAGTTAAGGATAAGGGATAATGCAACTTTATATTACATTAGAACAACTTTTTAAACTTCATAATCTATCAACTAAGATTCATGCAAGTTAAGGTTATGAAGAAATCACTCTTCATTAATGAAACTTTTTTTATTTTGTATTTTGTTTTAACCTTGAAATTATAATCTAAGTATATCAGAAGAGAACATGATAATTATTAATACTGAAATGTATTTGCATTCATGAAAGAATTTAAAAATCTTTGTTTTACTTTTTAAAACTACTGAAACAGCTGAATTTTATTGCTATTGATATTAAACATTAAGTAGTCACATTTTTAAAAAATAGAAAATAAAATAAAATTTAAATTCATTTAATAAGAGCTATATTAAATACTTTTTTACAGTACTTTTAATGTACATTCAAATTTTTAAGTGTTAGATATTCTAACTGGATTTTAGTTACTGAATAAAAATTAAGTTCCAAACTTGTGCCAGATGTCTTTAAGACCTGGGAATAAGGAACTGAAAATGACACAGGCTTAAATTATAGCAAAGGAAGAAAATGATAACCGAAGAAATAAACAAGAAATATTCAGTTCTATACAGATCATAAAATATTTGATAGTGAGTGATGTGAGGGGTTTTGTATTTTCTGAATAAAGGAATAAATAAGATATAACTACAAAACCATACTCACGAAGAGAATTTCAAAGAAAGAACTCAAAGTACCTCCTTAAAAGATGGCAAGATAACCACTGTCTCTGAAAAACTGCAAGAAAAAGAAAAAGTATTGAGAGATGTCCTCAGAGACAGAAAGTGTAAAAGATCCTATGGAACTTAATGAATCTTAAGAAAATGTATTATAAAGTGTGGGTAATGCTAGACCTTTAGGCAGCTAACTTTATCTAATACAGAAACACACAGGGGTGCACCTGCATACACATTCAGCTGATCAGTAGAGGTAAGGAATAAGCTGAAGGGTGATACCTGTAGAAAGGACACAGCTAGAAGGCTCTTACAGTAGGTGAGTTAAAGTGAACTGTAACTTTTGCTATGGTGATTTCTCTGGAGACAAAGTCAAGAAGTAGTTATATGTAGTTTTTGTGTATTTGTATTTGCTACTGTTGAAACACTGATGAAAATCAATGTTGGGAAGTTGTTGAGTATCATAGAAAAAATCAGATAAAAAATAAACAAACTTGAAAACACAAATTTAATAAGGACGAAACATAGTGCAATCTTTTTTTTCTTTTTTTTTATTGGTTGTTCAAAACATTACAAAGCTTATGATATATCATCTTTCATACATTTGACTCAATTGGGTTATGAACTCCCATTTTTACTCCAAATACAAATTGCAGAATCACATCAGTTACACACTCACGTTTTTACATAATGGCATATTAGTGACTGTTGTATTCTGCTACCTTTCCTATCCCCTACTATCCCCCCTCCCTTGATATAAAGAGAGCAACTAAGAACAGAACAGGGAGGAAGAGCATGAGGAAAAGATTAACACTAAACAGAGACGAGTGGGGGGAGAGAAAGGGAGAGAGAAGGGAAAGCATATGGAAATGGTAGGAGACCCTCAATGTTACACAAAATTACATATAAGAGGTTGTGAGGGGAAAGGGGGGCGGGAAACAAGGGAGAGAATTGAACAGCAGATGAGGTAGATAGTGCAATCTTATTTTCTCTTAGTTGTGACGATTAACTTTGGGCTCTCATTTCAAATAAGCTTTTAAAAATGTGTCATATGAGAGATGGCAAATAGAGTTCCTAAGTAACCAATTGAACTCTACTGAATTTTGTTAGAGCCTAAATATTTAATGTCAACTTTATCCTTACAAATATTAAGATAATAGATTTTTCTCTAAAATTCTAAGTTGTTCCTGTTGTGGTGAAAATTATTTGCATTTGTTTTCAAAGATCTTTGTTGTAATTTAGATGCTAAATTTTCAAAGAAAAATAAATGCATGCAATACTCATATTTAAAACTTCACAAAATTATTATGATCCTTTTTTTTTCTTAAAAGCAAGGATTGAAGCCAGGGTCACTCAGCCACATGCCACATCCCCAGGCCTTTTTAAGGTTTATTTTGAACAGGATCTTATTAAGTTGCTTAGGATCTTGCTAAATTACTAAGGCTGGCTTTGAACTAGCAATTGTTCTTCCTCAGTCTCCTGAGTTTCTAGGATTACAATGTGCACCAACACATGCAGTATGAGTGCCTTTGTTTATTTAAAGTGTGTATCTACCCTCCAATAAACATATAATTATTTTTTGTTTACCAATTTAATAAAGGTTACAGTTGCTGAAATAACTAAGTCTGTTTTTGAGTGAAAACTGGTAACATTAATTTATAATATGCAACCATTGGCATCATTGTTAATATCTCTTTGGTGCATCAATGTTCTAGGTACCTGCACACACCTACAAAAGTTAAATATCCATGCTTTGTATACTTTGGCATATAATTAAATCCCCTGCCTTTCTAAATCCTACATTTTGTAATAACACATCATATCTATCAGTTATTTGTTTGTTTTGCTCTCAATTTCTGGTATCTTATACTTGGAAATACTGAAAAAGTCATATATGTTTGTGTGCCTAGGCATGTGTAAGCACACACCTATGTGTACATTGGCATATCTTGGAGATACTGTCGTTTAGTTCCAGAAAAGGGTATAAAGTCAGTATCACAATAGAGTTCTATGTATATTTTGTATTCCGAGAGAATATAAGTTCATATTAATCTATTCAATGTGCTATTACTGTGCCCAAGAAAAAAGTGTGTTCCTTAATTAAGAATACTTTATTGAATTGAAATGTAATCAATCATCTGAAATTTCAGTGAGCCATATCTTTACTGTTGAAGGTCTTTACCTCAAATTTTACTGGCTGCTGACTGCTATAAGTTTGGGTGGTTTTGACAATTTCTTAAAACGAACAAATAACATTTGCTACCTTAATTGACTCTTCCTCCACAAAAGATATAAGTTTCGCATGCACTGCAGATTCATATCATTTCAGACATTGTAGAATTTATTTCTAATTTGGAGTTAATCCTCTAAAACCATTACCACTTCTTTATTAAATTCTTTGTTGTTATTTCTGCAAAGTTTATATCATCATTACCAGAAGTAGATTTTATCTCATGAAAGAACTTTCTTAGTTCATTCATGAGGAACAACTCTGCATTTTTTATTTTATCGTAAGATTGCATAAAGTTAAATGACATCTTTAGGCTTATTTATAATTCCAGTTTTTCTGCAACTTCCACCTTGTCTGTAATTATTTCCTCCAGTGAAATCCTGAACTCCTCATAGTTATCCAATAAAAGTTGGAATCAACTGCTTCCAAACTCCTGTTAATATAGATAGTTTTACCTCTTCCCATAAATTACAAATGCTCTTAGTGGCATCTAGAAGGGTGGATCCTTTCTGGAGGTTTTCAATTTACTTTCCCAGATCCATCAGAGAAAACACTATCTATGCAGCTAAAGCCTTATGGTTATGGTCTGGATACGAAGTGTCCTCCAAAAGTTCATCTTAAGCCATGGAGCAATGTTCAGAGATGAAATGATTAAATGTGGAGAGCTGTAAGGTAAGGAAAGGCTCAATCCATTTGATGGATTAATAATTGGGAAAGATTACTTATACTGGGTGGTAATGGCAAGTAGGGCGAAGGTTGAAGAAGCAGGTCACTGGGAGCAATGCCCTTGGTGTTATATTTAGTCTCCAGCTCTCACACTCTCTTCTTCACTCCCTCACTGCTTCCTGCATGTCATAAGCCGAGTATCCTTCCTCTGCAGCACCTTTATTTCATGATGTTCTCCCTCACCTCAGGCCTAGAGCAATGGGGTTAGCTGACCATGAATTGAACCTCTGAAATTGTGAGACCAAAATAAAATTTTCTTCCTCTGAGTTGTTCTTCTCAGGTTCTTTTGTCATGAAAGGAAAGCTGACTAACACTGCTGAAACATAAAAGTATAAGACTTCAAAGTCAAAATTACTCCTTGATCCATGGGTGATAGAATGGATATTGTGTTATCAGGCATGAAAACAGCACCCATCTCATTGTACATGTCCATCAGACTCTTAGGTGACAAGGTGCATTGTCATTTAGTAATATTTTGAAAGAAATCTTGCTTTCTTAGCAGTAGATCTTAACAGTGGGCTTGAAATATTTAGTAAACCATGTTGTAAACAAATGTGCTGTCTTCAAAGCTTTGTCAACCCATTTATAGAAAACATGAAGACTAGCTTTTTTTTTTTTTTTTTTTTTTTTTGTATTCTTTATATACCCTAGAGATTAGTGCTCTGTCTGATGTGTGAGGGGTAAAAATTTGCTCCCCAACTCAAAAAGCTAAACACCAAAAATACAAACAACCCAATCAACAAATGGGCCAAGGACCTGAACAGACACTTCTCAGAAGAGGATATACAATCAATCAACAAATATATGAAAAAATGCTCATCATCTCTAGCAATCAGAGGAAATCAAATCAAAACTACTCTAAGATATCATCTCACTCCAGTCAGAATGGCAGCTATTATAAAGACAAACAACAAGTGTTGGCAAGGATGTGGGGAGAAGGCACACTCATACATTGCTGGTGGGACTGCAAATTGGTGCAGCCCCCAACACGGAAAGCAGTATGGAGATTTCTTAGAAATATGGGAATGGGACCACCATTTGACCCAGCTACTCTCCTCAGACTATACCCAAAGGTATTAAAAACAGCATACTACAGGGACACAGTCACATCAATGGATATAGCAGCACAATTCACAATAGCTAAACTGTGGAGCCAACCTAGATGCCCTTCAGTGGATGAATGGGTTAAAAAATGTGGTCTATATACACAATGGAATATTACTCAGCATTAAAAGAAAATAAAGTCATGCCATGTGTAGGTAAATGGATGACATTGGAGAAGATAAGGCTAAGTGAAGTTAGCCAATTTCCAAAAACCAAATGCCCAATGTTTTCTCTGCTATAAAGAGGCTGATTCATAGTTGGGTAGAGAGTGGGAGCATGAGAGGATTAGATAAATTCTAGATAGGGAAGAGGGGTGGGAGGGAAAAGGAGGGGGCAGGGGATTAGCAAGGGTGGTGGAATGTGATAGACATCATTATTCAAAGCACATGTATGAATTGGGTGTTAACATACTTTGTATACAAACAGAGATATGAAAAAATGTGGTATATATGTGTATTAAGAATTCTAATGCATTCTGCTGTCATTTTTTAAAAAATCAATATAAAAAGATACCAAGAAGACTAGATTTAGTATAATTCTTATGGGCCCTCAAATTTTCAGAATTGTTTAGTTGTTTTTTTTTTTTTTTTTTTTTTTCCCTGCTGTGAACAAAAGACCTGAGAAGAACAATTAGAAGAGGAAAAAAAAAAAAAAAAAAAGAAAAGAGGAAAAGTTTATCTGCAGGCTTACATTTTCAGAGGTCTCAGTCCATAGACAGCCAACTCCATTCCATACCACAAGAAGCTTGTGGTAGAGAAAAGCAGTTTAGAACATGGCACCCAGCAAGCAGAGAGATTAAGCTCAGCCACAGAATGTGTACTTAAAGGAATGTGCATAGGGACCCACCTGCTCCAGCCACACCCTACATGCCTACAGTTACCACTCAGTTAATCCCTTTCAGGGAATTAATTAACTGATTGGATTAAAGCTTTCATCACCTTTAAACTTTCTTGCATTGTCTCACATGTGAGCTTTTGAGGGAAACTCCCCATCCAAATCACAACAAGTATAGTAAAGGACCATTGACTTCAATGTAATGTCACCAGCTGCAGTAGTTCCTTACAAGATTCAGCTGCCCTTTGAAGATTTGAAGTCAGGCAAGGGCGGTGGAATGTCTCTACATATGAAAGATCTAGATAACATCTTCTTCTAGTATAAGGCCATCATATATATTCGAAATGTATTGTGTGGCCACCTTCATCGCTTATTTTGGAATTTCTGCATAATTTGATGCAGCTTTTGCATTGATACTTACTGTTTCAACTTGTACCTTTATATTGTGGAAATGGCTTTTTCCTCTAAAGCTCATGAACCAACATGTGCTAGATTTGAACTTTTCTTCTACAGCTTAGTCACCTCTCTCTGCCACCACTGAATTGAAGAAAGTAGGCCCTTTCTCTGAATTCGATTTTTTTGTTAAGGGCTGGTTTGATCTATTGAGACCAATAACAGAATTGCCACATTAGGAATAATGCTGTTTTGATTTCAAGTCCTTAATGTATTCACAGGTATAGCACTTCTTTTTTTTTTAATATTTTTTAGTTATCAATGGGCTTTCATTTTATTTATTCACATGTGGTTCTGAGAATCAACCCCAGTGCCTCACACAAATGCCAGGCAAGTGCTCTCCCACTAAGCCACCACTCTAGCCCCTGAGGTATAGCATTTCTTAATTTCCTTCAATAACTTCTCTGTTTTTTGCATTGCAACCTGAAGCCTAGCTTTAGGCCAGTCAATGTTTTTAAAATACCTTCTTCACTAAACTTAAACATTTCTGACTTTTGACTTGAGGTGAAAGATGTAGGATTCTTACTTTCCTTGAAAACTTAGAGACCATTGTAGGATGATGTGTTAGTCTCATTTCAATATTGTATCTTTGGAAATAGGGAAACCCACAAAGAGGGAGAATGATGGGGGAACATGTGGTAAATCAAGCAGAAAACATGCAACAGTTAAGTTCATTGTTTCGTATAGGTATAATTCATGGCACCCTAAAAGCAATTACATTAGTAACATCTAATTTATCAGAGATGACTTTGAAACAGTTACAATAGTAACACCTAACTTATAACAGATACAATAATATTGAATAAGCTTAAACCATTGTGAGGATTAACAAAAATGTGAACAGACATGTGAAGTGAGAAAACACTGTTGAAAAAATGGTGCCGAAATACAAAATACTTAGAGCAGGGTTGCCCAGAACCTTTCTATATATGTGAAGCACAACACAGAACACAATAAAGCAAGGTATACTTGTATGTAAAATATGCCATTCACGCTTCCATGGATTCTATTATACTTTTCCTTCTGAAGATTCTTTCTTTTGAACTTGTACTTATTTTTATCAAAGCCCCTCAGACACTTCCTTTTTGAATACATTACATGATGCTTTTGCCTTGTCCCATCTACAGATCTAAAAGCCATTTGTGCTTTTTCCTCTCTCCACAAGATATTGTAACTTTTTATTTACATTTGCTTCTTTGCTTCTTTATAATATTGTGGCTTCATTAAAAGCAGAGTTTTTTCCTCAGATGTCATATAAAAGACATAATATGAACGAAAATTTATTGAAACAAATTATTCTATAAAAACATTATTTTAGGAATAGTATTTCATGTAGATCTGAGTTTAAAATTGTGTAGTTTAACCCTTCCTTCACAATAGAAATTTCTTCAGGTAGTGTATATGAAAATGGTCTACTAAAATAAGTGGAATGTATTAAGTGATGAAAAAAGACTTACTATCTATTGCAGAAACAGGTATTCAATCAGTCCAAAAAAGTTATTTGTCAATATGTAATGTTAAGTTTCAGTTAATTATTTTGATACAAATTTCCTTGCTGGCCTCAAAATTATGATCCTCCAGTCCCTGCCTCTTAAGTAATGGGGATTATGGGTATGCACTACCATGCCTGGAAAACAGGTATAGTTCTTATGTTTTATGTATCAGATAATAATAAATATTTAAAAAATAATATTTACTTGGCTATACTTCTAGAGATACTTTTAAGATGATAGATTATCAGTGATAAGTCTCTGAAATTTTTCTTTACTATCTATTATAAAACAACAAAAGAGGTTAATGTTTACACATATTTGCTATAGAAACACTTTGGGCGGATCTTGAAACAAAACAAAACAATTCACAAAAATAAAAATATTTCATAGCACATATTAATTCATATGTTCAAGCAAAGAAAATAATTAGCCTTTTTAGGATAAAGTACAAAAAATCATTTTAATATTTTAATATATTAAATATAAATGTTTTATATTTAAACTATATTATCTGAAGTAGAAATATTATTCTCTTCGACTCTTCAACAAATATATCACATCATCAAAATTGCAAATCCTAAGTAAACTTTTTTATTTTAACAATTTTCTAAAACCTGTGCTAGTGTTGGTGGTTCTGCTCTCTGAATTCAAAATATGCTAAAGACATCTGTTTCAGTTATAATTTTAAGTTTTAGAGAGAATTATGTATGTATTACCTGAAAAGCAGAGCTTTGGGAGATATGACAACTGTCTTTAAATATTTAAAAGGCTATCATGTAGAAAAAACAGTCAGGTGATGAGATCCTTTTCACTGGAAACATTTAAAGAAGATATGTAACAATTTGGGATACTGTGAGCAGAACACTTATATATGTAGTTGACCTTGTTAGTATTTGTGTTTCATTCTATTTTATACTTATGAATAGAAAGCATTGCATTTGACAGTGATAAAATATTTTGCTATGAAGATTTATGGATGTTGAGCAGGAAAAGCAAACATGACAGTGAAATTTTTAAAAATGTTTTAAACTGAGGTAGGAAGATCACAAGTTTGAAACAAACTTAGGAAACTTATCAAGACTCTGTCTCAAAATAAAAAATAAAAAACAAATCTGGAATTCGGGTTAGGGTTAGGTTTGGCTTCAATTCAATACTGATATTTCAGTATCACCAAAATATAATTATTTTATTATTATTGCTGTTTTATTATTATAAAGGAGAAGGATAGGATTGTTTTACAGTATTGTCTTACTCAGTTCCACATTCTCTGGCCTTTTATCTTCCTCTTTACTTTGTTCTGTTCAGTGTGTTTTGTCAGTGCTATGCTGCAGATGTCTATGCTAACATGGTAAAATGAACAGAAAATATCTGTTTTCTTTGTATTTTTCCTTAATGACATCCAAGCATAAGCAAAAATGTACATGAGCAATGAGCCAGATTATTATGGTTAATTAGCTTGTGGAATATGTAAAAGGAGATCGTTTGCTATATGTAAACAAAGGGGTTTATAAAAAAAGATTGCATTATCAATAAAGTGTATCTAGGGCTAGCCAATTAGGGAACTCATTGAAATTTAGCCAATTATAAGTCAACTGTGTAGTCATTTCTACACTTCCTAGAAAAAATTCAAGTGGTTCTGTGATTTTAAAACTGATGCTATTTCATCATGATGTTCATTTATTCATGTAAAAAGAATGTAGTAATTTAATCTTTTTAAAATGATAACCTTTAGATTGGGCCCATATCACAGTTTTTGATATCATCTTGAGCTTTCCAATGAGGTAACTGGTCTCATTGTTACTCTGTGTCAATTTGAAGATACATAATTTGCTTGACTGTCATTTATCACACGTTATAATCACCATGGATGTAACCACAGCTTTAATGTAGTTCTGTTTTTGACTAGTGTAATGTCATTACCAAGTTTCATTATCTTCAGAGGAATATAAGAATTGTGTCTCCATGCCTGTCAAGTCTCACACTTTACATGAAAACTAAATTCACTTCAAAGGGTCTATTAAAACAATTTTTATTAAAGTTTCCTTGCTTTAATAAAATGAGCTGTTATTTTGAAAAAAATTACTTATATGATAATAAGAATCCTTAGCTGAATATTCAAAGAGCTAATATGTCTAAGTCAGAACCTTACTAGGTCCATTTCTATAATCTCCAGAGCAAAGGAACATCCTCAATGGAATTTGTGGGCTCCACATGTGGTTTCAGACCCTCATGCAGACATTATGAATACATGGAATGGACATAATCACATTTAGGTTGTTTTCCCAGCTCCACTAGTTACTACTGTTTGGTTTTCTTTCTTTCTTTTTTTCCCCCCTCTTAGGAAACTCACTTATTTTCTGATTCTCAGTTTTTACATCATGGAAACAACATCAACTTCTTAAGAGTTATTATGACACGATCATGGATATGAAAGCACCTATTATACTGACTGAATTAAGAGAGATTTAATTCATGTTTTTCTTTTCCCTCCTTCACATTAGTATCAAATATTTCTTTGTCACTACTATGTCCATTAGTGTTTTCTGTCTTTATTTTATTGGATCTGTTAAGTTATTCACAAAATGTCTATTAGTTAGAATGGATTAAATAGAAGATTATTTGGTCAGGAAAGAAATAGCCTTCATTTTTGTACTTATTCTGATGGTATACCTGAAATAACCATACATATCACACAGTGTAAGTTCTGAGGTCATCTCAGAAGAAAGATTCTGTTACTAGTAGATTAAGGTGTACACATGGGAAGTTACTTACTTTGTTTCCTTTCCTTCTTCCTTACTGGCAAAGCTTTATTTATTTGAATGAGCATATATATCCATAACTAAAAATATCTGATTTTCCTAAGCTCATTCTTGTTTCAGAACTTTTGAAATATTTTTGTCTCAATATACTTAGTGCTCCCCAAATTATGATCATTCTACTAAAATTGTCAGAATACTAATTTTACTAATTTGAGGATTTTTTCTTAAATCCTTCTTTGTCTGGTCATATTGTTCTTCAACTCATCCTAGAGCTCTTCTATCACCTTCTCTATAGCATCTTTTTATCTGTCAGACCATTGTTATCTAATTTTTATTCAATAAGAGATTGAACTTTCTTTATCTGATACACATGTCATGCCTCACAACTGAGAAAACGCTTTTTCTTAAACCATTATAGCTTAAACATGCATAGTATTTGTATTTTAATATAATAACAGGACCCCAAGATTCAAACAAGGAAAATTGATTCCAGAGTTTGCATTATATACTTATTTATTCTGCTACAAAGAAGTATAGTGGAAGGTAATCCTTGGCAATGGCCTCAAATCTAAAATTAATGAGTTTCATATACATTATTTTATCCATAGAATAAGATATAATTTCTTCTGCTCATGCACTGATTTTTGAGTCCCCGGTTTCAGAATTCTTCACAGTTTCTTTTTCAGAAATAAAATTCCTATCAAATTTTTCAAGGTTCATCACTGAATCTCTCTATTACCTCTGCCATTTAATATATATGTTATCCTACTCCTTTATTTATTTATTTGTTGTTTTTAGATAAACATGGTAGTAGAGTGCATTTTGACATATTATACATACATGGGATGCAACTCATTGCAACTTTAATCCCATTTTTGTGGTTGAACATGATGTGGAATCACACTAGTCATATATTCATATATGAGTATAGGAAAATTATGTCTGATTCATTCCACTGTCTTTTCTATGCCCTTTCCCTCTCCTTTCCCTTCATTCCCCTTTGTCAAATCCAATTAACTTATATACTTCCCCTCCCAATCCTCCCTTGTTATGGTTTAGCATCCACACATCAGAGCCAATTATTCTTTCTGCTATTTTGGGGAAGCAACTTTATGACTATTCAATTTCTGTATGAAATGTCCCATTTTCTTTAAATACTTCATGGAGAGCTTTTCCCCAATTCTCAGCAATGTCTTTATAATACTGAGTAGAAACAGTTTTCTTTAATCAAAAAATAAAATGTTTCTTGGTTTACTTCTCTAAGATCTTTGATTTTCACTAGATTCTGGGATAATAAATTTCAGAGCTGGGCATCTGAGATATTAACAAGTTATATCAATGATTTATTTTGCTTGAGACTTTAGTCAACTCATTTTCTCTTCCAACAAGGAAGATAGTGTAGAAGGTTGAATCTTTTTAGAGCTCTTCTTGGGACAGAACTGTTGTTTACATTCTCTTGGATTCCTTCTTCTTTCTTTTTCTTAGAGATTTAATATATTGGCAAAATATAAAAGGTGAGTAGAAATGTTCAATTATCATAGGAAACATAGGTAGCTGTAACAGTGGAGCTTCCCACAGGGGCCCACAGGTCACCAGTTGGTCCCCGCAACCACTAAAGGGACTCTGTTCCTTGATATATATTTTTCATATGTTCAACAACATTTCTTAACAAATGTAAATCCTAACAAAATATATATTTTTGAATTTGGTATGATCTCAAATGAATTTGTAACAAACTACTCTTTGAGTCTAGGATTTCTCACCATTCCCTTTCAACAGAACAGCATACTTTTGCATGGGATAGCCCTTTTTCTACAATGATCTGGGTTTAGCATCTAATCTTTTTTCACATTCATGATTATAGTCTCCTTGTGAAGCTATTTTACCAAAAAAAATTGAAATGCATATGCACTTATAATTATTTTGGTAATATAACTCCTGGTTTAGAATATAATAACATTATGCTACATCTAAAGTTAACAAAATTGAACTGAATATTTTTCAATGCCTAAAAATTCTATGTCTAATTTAAAATTATAACACTTATTGACTGGATATTTACTGTTTGGCACTTTATTGAACTCATTAATTTTCACAAAGTTTTATTACTTTAAAAGTGAGGATACAGCGGCATACATGTATTATAAAACATTTTGTAAATAGCAGAGACTGAATAAAAACATTTGCCCTTGTAGCTCAAAAGCAGGCGATCATTATTACTCCTTGCCTTTTTGCTAAATCTTTTCAGCCTGTGTATCTAGAAAGATGAAGCAGCCACATGCCTTCAGGAACTATTAACAGGGTGAATACAAGCACTCTCTGAAGTGATGCCAGATTTGCAGAGTTTCCATGCGTAGCCTTACAGAAGAGCACTGGAGGCAACACAATGGAAAAGTAGAGTTCATGTTTTCTTTCAGTTCTTCATTCTGTGATGAAAGTGGAATTACATTATTCCTACATTGGAAGTGCAGATCAGATAGAGGAGAAGTGGATTTATTTTCCAGCATCTCCTGTCTATTTCATAAAGGAGATAGTGAAATCCCATTGAAAAGTATCACATTGACTTTCTCAGTCAATGGAACTCAGAAATTCATTTCTAACAGTCTTTCCACAAAGTATCTCTCTCCTGCCACATGTTCTTCTTATATTTAGTAACTTCTATATGTAAATGCCTCTTCTGTTGGCTTGGTGAAAGTTCTCTAACATTTGCTAGGCTTCATTAAGGTTATGCATTAAGTAAGGTTAATAATTATGTCATTTTATAAGACCCTTTTATCATATAATAACTCCTCTATACCTGGAAGGCTATCTAAGATAGTCTATAGTGTTTTAGCACGTGTACTATTAGGACCCTTTCTACACACTTGTCTATGCAGCTATTTTACACATTTTACTCCATCCAAATGTGTAAAATAATAACTTTGAAAAATGTAATATTTTAAATTCAGTTGACAAATGAAATAATCATATAGTCTCAAACTATAAAAAGGTATTGTATTTAAACTAGAACATTCCCCAGTGAATAAATATTTGAATGTATATACTACATACATTAATATTTCTGGTTCTCACTCTTTTCAATTGTTTATTTAAAGGTTTAGGGAAAGATTCTTAAAGATCATTACTTTAATATTTTAACTTGTATGCTATTTTTGCACTAGCAGGTTTTACCCTAATGATATCTTTAGCACACTGGAAAGATGACATCTTTAAATCAACATGACATTAAATAGTTGATAAAATCTTTAAAACATCATATAGTATGACTTTTTTATAGTAGTTGCATCTTTTCTAATTACTTTAAATTCAGTTTTTGTATGTGTTCAGTTAGTAATTAATTTTTTATTTTATTTTTCAAAATTTACTTTCTACAAACATGAATCTTCAAACAAATATGAGAACTATAAATAACAACATGGTTCATTAAAATAAATGTCATTAAAATAAGCATGTGCAATTATATAACTTGTGGCTGCATATTGTATAACGTATGGTTACATCCAAAAGCTGAACAAATTCTGTTTTTAATCCATAAGAAAAAAGACTTAAAGTGTTCTACCAGAAAGTTCCTACAAGAAAAGAGTTGTTTTGAATGTAATAAATGAGCAGGTGGCTAAGCAATGCATGTTGACTGTGCATAGTGGATTCACACTGAGGCTAACAACGCCTTTTATTGATAATCTTCTACCATCTGCTCTGAAGATTTATTCATGCAAAGAAAAAGGCAGGTGAGAAGAAAGAATTCAAATAAGTGGCAACGCTGAAATTCCAAGTCATGCTGTTATTTTGCAAAGTGGATCAATGCTACTGTTGCTTTTAAAACCATTACAGTATTTGAGCGAACAAAGCTCATGGATATCTTCTAATGATGGTATATTTGCTGATAAGGATATGAAGTTTTTTTCTCCACAAGTATCAGATTTACAAATTAAAAAGACTGGTAGAAACAGTCCTAATATAACTTAACTTCTATCTGGCAGATATTTTTATTCTGGCAAAAAGCAAAAAGTAATCTATATGTTTATGGCTATCTCAATTAATAGGAGTGAATAGGCAAAGGGACATAATAAATAAAAATTCTGAAAGTTTTCAAGGTCAAAGCAGATCCATACATTAACAGGCACTTTTCAGAAGATCCCTTGAAAAGTAAAATATTATTGAAACATTAAAATGCAGTAGGTAACAGAAAGATTAAATTTGAGGGACATAGGAGGAGGAACTTCTCAGCAAAAGCAAAGATACAGCATCTAAGCATAAGAATTAACAAAAAGGAGCAAGGATGAGGAGATGTTGAAATGGAGATTAATAAAGAGATACATTGCCTATCTAGAAAAAGGAGTAGTATTTCAAGATAGGTGAAAAGGAGATAGACATTCAAAGGGAAAAAGAAAAACTTCTCATGAGACTCTTTATAAGATAAGAGATACTAAGTTTAGAGTTATGGTTCAAAGGGAGATATTTACATTGAATTATTGAATGGTGAATTGAGGCCCTTGGTAAATTTGTTGTCTTTATAAACCTGTAAAAATATGGGGGAACATCAGTCATCTAAGAATTCTGGTAATTTGTCAAGGCAACATAACTAACAATTCTTTGGAGAAATCACTGAATCTTAGCAAGAAGCTGGAGTATGTGCTGTTTTAAATGAGAATTATTCCCTTTCCAATTCCCTTCCTTCTCATTGGCACAGTAGCCAAAAATGAGCAGCTTGCAGATCATGGCAGGATCTACCATAGTTCTAACCAGTTCTAGGAAATGTACATCCTACAGAATATAATCACTATTTTTTTTAACTTGCATCTTCCTGAGAAATTTCTAATTTCAAAGAGCAATGGCTATTTGATTTGGAGTTCAGTTGCTATAGGGGAAGACTGGTTCAAGGGTTTTAATGAAACAATAACAACTACTAGCTGCATCTCCGTGGCCTAAAGTTGCATATTCAATTTGGACAAACCAGAACTTTTCCGGGAGTTTAAAAGGAGTTGCAGAAAGGTAGATTACCATAGAGAATGTTGAAAAAACTCAAACATGTTCCTGGTTTTATGAAAGGCTGGACATGTGCTCAAAGTTATGCACATGTGCAGGACAAACCTGAGAAGGAAGGCACCAGTTATGACCTGTGGTTGGCCTTAGGTATCCTGAGCAAGCACAAGGTGAAAACTACAGCTGTCTTGTGAACTTCTGTCACTGAAAAACAATGAAGGACATGCACACAAGTCATTTAAAGACATCTTCTGAATAATCATAGTCTCACAATTAAATTGCAGACTTGTGAGTATAATCTATGCAGATTCTTTTAAAAATAAAGGCAAGACCTTGGGGAAAAAAGAAAAGATAATTTTAACAAAGAACCCAATGCTTATATATTGCAGTTAGCAGAATTATTCCAGAAAAAATTTAAAGTTTCACAAATAAAAACAAGAAAAATAACACATACACACAAACGTACACATACACAAATAACAACAACAATAACAAACATGGATAGGATTTGAGAAAGGGGACACCAAAATTGTTACATTATTTAAAATATTTGATATTCAGCAACAACAACAAAAAATACAGGAGGAATTAGAGAAACAGAAATTATGCTATGGGAACAGGAAAAAAAATTCAGCCAACACAAAATATGCCTGAGATGCCACCAATTTGGGATGTAGTAAGCAATAGACTTTAACTCTTTTATGGTGAATGTTTAAAAAAATAAAGAAAACCATAGCTAAAGAAATAAAGAAATGAGTTAGGATGAGATTATGTACAAAGTGATAGAAGTTATAAAAAGACATCAACTAAATATTCTAAAGTTGTTGATTATAGTAACTAAAGTTCTCAATAATTGACACAGTAAACAATAACAAACTTGAAGATAGATTAGTAGTGATTTTCTAAACTAAGATACAGGAAAAAATTATGAAAAATAAACACAGTCTCAAAAGCACGTGGAATGTATTATGTATAACAACAGAGAACAACTGGGAGTCCCTGAAGGAAAGAAAAGAAAAAGAGGTAGCTGAAGTACTGGAGGAAACAATGCCCCACATTTCTCAACTTTGATTGTATGCTTAGGATTAAACCCAGGACCTTGAGAATGCTCATCATATAGTCTACCACTGAGATATGACCCCTAAGTTATATAGTGACATATGATGAGGTGTATTAATTTACAAAACCAGATAGCTCAATGGACTTAAATTAGTATGAACCAAAATAGTTCATCAGCTGTATATATCCCAGATAAAATTTCTGAACCTAAAAACTATGATATAGTTAATAATGACTTATTATATACAAAGGACCTTCAATTAGGTCAACGGTCCATATCTCATCAGAAAGTTCAGAGACAAGAAAACAGGAGTTGGATATTTTCAAAGTGTAGAAAGAAAAGTACTGTCAATTAAGAATTCTATTTCAAACTAAACTGTCTTTCAATATAAAGAAAATAAGACATCTTTAGGTTTATAACAAACTATTGAGAGAACATCACCAGCAGATCTGCCCAACAAAATGCTAAAGGGAATTCTTCAGGCTGACATAAAGGGGCACTGGAAGGTAACTGGAATGTATATAAAGAATAAAGAGGAAGATCAAAGTAAATACAAAGATGTCATGAAAGGCAGAATGGATATCTTTTAAATAGTGATTTTCTTCTGTTTAAAAAAAAACACAAAATCATGAAACAATAAGTATAAAACTGTGTAGAAGGGGTTTTATAAAGATATATATATATATATATATATATATATATATATATATATATATATATATATATATGTACACACATACATACATACACACACACATTTTATAACCCTAAGAGATAAAGCATATTCATATATATATATATATATATATATATATATATATATATATATATATATAAACCATATATATATGGTTTTAAACTCTCTTTAAATAATGTGTAGAAAACCAAGAAAGAAGATAAGAAAGTAAAAAAACTTGCACAATGCTATGAACCAACTATACATGAGACAACAAACTTTTATTGAGCACTCTACTCTATAACAACAAAAAATGTGTGTTCTTCCTAAGTGCATATGACATATCCTCCATAATTGAACATAAACTATGCTATATGATAAGCTTCAAAATTTTAGAATGATTGAATATAATGTACAAAGCATGAAATTCAAACACAATACAATTAATTAGAAATAAATAAGAGAATTAAAAAAAAAAAACAAATATGTGGGGGATAAATGCAAACTCCTAAGAATATAACATTTCTATTACTATTAACAATTACAATTAACAATTGAAATTGATCATCAGTTAGAGAACTTGTAGGAAATAATGGCAAAAAAACTAATAAAGGATTAACCATTTCTTTCTGAAGAAGTGAACATTTTCTAAAGTTAGATTCTGATGCTCTTGCTAGCTGGATATATTAAAAATGGCCAAATCACACACTTTAAATTGGTTAAGTATTATGGTCTGAGAAATCTATCTCAATGAAAAATTTTTAAAAATTTACTTGAGAAATCTTTCAAAAAATTATTTAAAAGATTTTCCTTGGTATAGAGAATTTTCTTAAAATGGAATGGACATTAGGATGTATTCTGGTTTCCAAATAGAAATATTTGTAACTAAATTTGGGAATGAATTATATTAAAATTCATGTAGATAAAACTTTTATTTAGTGTTTGTTATGATGTAGATTATACAGTATTTAATTTATACTAGATAAAGATAAAACATTGCATGTTAAAATACACATAGGATTATATAAGTTTATATATATGTAAAATATAGCAAGTGCCTTATAATTCATGAATATTGTAGGACATTTCATACCCCTAAGAGATAAACCATGAAGTTAAGTAAAAACTAGTATTTTTTAACATTTATCAATTATATGAATTTTACAGTGATAAGAACCATGTATGTTTTTGCATGTAATGTTATTTGTATGTTAATCAAACAGGACTCCATGATCCATATTACAATCTATGTTTTTCAATTGCTGATTAATTCTAGAAGATATTTAATTTTTAAATGTTAAGAATATGTTGTTAAATAATGTACATGTTCAAATAGGCTGGTATGCTCATAATTTCTAAACCCTGGATTTCATAGAAAATATTCTGAATAGATAGCATTGCAATATAAAATACTAAACTTAGAACCAGAGCACATGATTTTAAATTGTAGATCACTGCACAATTATTAATTAGTATTACAAATTTGAGATACATTTATCTTCAAAGCAATTTAATGCAAATTAGAGCAAATGATTAAAGAGCAGCATAATTATATCTAGCTTGTGACCTACCAAAGATAGAAAATGACACATGAGATTAAAACTGGAGGAAAGAAATAAAAATTTTAACCCAAACTACTGTCTCCATAATTCAATTACATAGCACTGTCACCAGCTGACTCTCCACTTTCTGCAGTTAGAAACTTCAGTGCCATACATATTACCTACCATAATCTATGTTCAAAATCCCAAGAGGAACTCATCAGTGCTTGTACTCCCACTCTGGTGGTAAGCCACATTTTCCTTGGTGATTATATCAGAATTCGTAGGTTTAACAATAACAGCAAAGTGACTATTAACATTGGGGACAGTAAATTATGTTCATCTTCATAATTTCTTTTTTGAAGGTTACATTCACCCTTTATTAATGCCATAGATTCTAATAAAAAATAGCCAATTTGTATGTACCTATAAATGGTTTATTTTTCCCCTCCTCCTAAACATATCCTTCATTGTTTCTTGTCCCTTCAAAATTTCTTCTATATTAATCATGTTTCAACACTAGTTCTCCTTTCTCCACATTTCTTGTACTATGGAAATTACGACACCTAAAATGATTTAAAGCTAAGTAACAGTTCTTCATATATAGAAGGGATAAAGAGAGCAAAACTAATTCTAGGAAATTTGTCACATGAATTGTTTGTCTTTGATGTGCCCTTTCTTCACACAGGATTTGTCTCACTGTCTGCAGTCTACAATGTAATGTTTCCTCATGTGATAGGTATTGTACATATATCCATCTCCCAAATCTCTCCTTCCTTCAGCATTACATATTATAGTTGCCTCTTAGTTACCTCTACCTTCTCCAGATGCCCCCATTTAAAAACATTTATTGTATAATTCATTAAAGGAAAGTGATCTGATTAAAATGATTCTCATAAATTTAATTTGATTTGAGGGGACAAAGATCACATTTCTTTATACTAACAAATTAGAATTAATTCTAAATGAATATATATATATATATATATATATATATATATATATATATATATATATATATATATATATATTCAGGCCTGAACGTGGTCAGCTCCTTTGTGATATCAAGCAAAATGTCAAAGAACACAACCCTGTGGGCATGGTGGCTCAAGCCGATAATCCCAGCAATTTGGGAGGCTGAGGCAGGAGAATTACAAGTTCAAAGCCAGTTTCTAAGTTCTTATGTGAATTCATGACCAATGTAACTACACATCACATACAATCTCAAAAATGGGAAGTTGTATGTATTTATTCCATGTATGTATAATATGTCAAATGTCATATATAAATAAAAAATAATATAATTTTTTAAAGCCAGTCTCAGCAGTAGTGAGGCCCTAAAGAACTTAGACCCTGTCTCAAAATTAGAAATATATAAAGAGGGCTGAAGATGTGGCTCAGTGGTGAAGTGCCCTTGGGTTCAGTCCCTGATATAAATAAATAAATAGATTAGTTAATTAATTATAATAATAATAAACAACAATGCTAAATATTATATTCTCAGATGCTGAAATCCCAAATGATAAAAATTCCAAATGTCTAAAATTACTAAGATCTAAAATGCCCCCAAACACACTTTGAAATATTAAATTTCCAAATGTTGAAATCCCGAAGCTGAAATCCCCCAAACCATAATTCCCAAGAAGAAAAGGCTATGCAAGAGGTAGAAAGCCAAATTCCATTGAAGAGTTTGGCACAAAATATGCAATTTTTAAAAAGGCATTTCATTTAAAAATTTCATTTTTAAAAAGGCACCATAGGGCTGGAGTTATCGCTTAACAGCAGAGTGATCACCTAGCACGTGCAAGGCCCTGTGTTTGAACTTCAGCACCACATATAAATAAATCAAACAAACAAACAAACAAAGGTATATATAAAAATAAAAAAGGCACTATTAGTCTGCAATGACATTGCTTCTAGCTGATGAAATTTTAGTAGCTTTTAATAAATTAAAGCCACATTTGTCTGATGAAGCCAGTAAAGTCACTAACTGCTTCAAAAACAATTATATTCAGGATAGGATAGGAAGACACTATTTACAGTGGTTTTGTTGTTCCATCACTAGTATTGTTTCCCCTGAATTTGTAGTTCTATATAAGTGCATGTGTACTGGATTTGCACATGTCCAAGACAACACAGAAGCATGCATGGCACAGAAGATGGGGGAAATTGAATGGGAATGTTCAAGTCAGTGTATGCTGTATATTTAAATTTCAAAAAGAGCGACACCAACTAGAAAAATGACATAAATTCATTCTGCAAGGTGAGCCAAGACCTGAAAGAAAAATAGTAGTCATAATAATAAGCTATTCATTATGTTATAAAATTTCAAAATAATTTATTGATCATGAAAATCATCCAGCTCATTTGTATTACTGTTTTAATTGGCGTTTTTTTTTTTTTTTTTTTTTTGCCGCTTAAGACCTGGAAAAAACAATTTTAAGAAGAAAAATTTATGTTTAGGCTCACAGATTCAGAGGTCTCAATCCATAGAAGGCTAGTTCCAATCCTTGGGGCTTGTGGTGAGGTAGAATATCATAATGCAAGAATGTGGTAGAAGAAAGTGGCTCACATGATGATCAGAAAGCAGAGAGAGAGACTGTGCTCACTCACTAAATATATACTCCAATAGCACATCCCCAAGGATTCGCTCCTCTGGCCACACCCTATCAGCCTACTATCACCACTCAATTAATCCCTGCCAGGGGATTAATTCACTGATTGGGTTAAAACTCTCTCGTAACCCAATCATTTCACCTCTAAACCTTCTTACATTGTCTCATATATCAGGTTCTGGATGACATCTAGTATCTAGACCTTAACAAGTACTTATCTGTTATTGCCAGTAATCTATCCATATAATATACTTTCCATGTGTTGAAATGTTGTGAGTTTTTAAATTTTATTCTATTTTGAACCTCAGAATTATTATTTTTTTAATAATAGCTATCCTTGTTATTTTATCTTTGCTTCTTTTCCAATGGGGGTAGCAAGAATTGTGTAAAATCTTCTGGAGAGTTCTAATTTGTATTATTTATTTATTCATTTATTTATTGCACCTTTGACTTTGCTAAATGAATTATCACATTATTGACTTTGAATCTGTGTGTAGTAAAAATGTTGAAACTTTCTCAGTGAATCAAAAGTTATCCTATTTGTACATTTTGTTTTTCAAGAAATTTTACCTTTCAGGTCCTTTTCTCTATTTCTCTCATGGTATTTATGTCCACAGTTATAAAGACCAGTACACCATTGCCAACCATAGTGGTATGTTTATTCATTTTGATTTTTGACCTGTTTCCTAATGAATATGGTTCATCTGCTCATAACTCTTATACCCATGACTCTATCATTAGAGTCCCTGAGTCTTTATGCTTACTAGAATATGTATGCTATTATTGTCTATTTTACTGTATGAGGTGGCCTGGGAAGTATTTTTTTTTATGTTTCTATAATATATCCCCTGTTAAAAATGTAAATATGTCTTTTAAATAATTTTAAAATTATTTTCCATAATTATATTTTTGGCATTTTTTTTATCTTAGGGGGATTTTAATTTTAGAGTTATTAAACTTTAGGGATTTTCGAATCTCTAGATTTCAACATTTGGGATATTTTACAGTATTCAAGAATGTAACTTTGGGAATTGTGGCTCAAACCCCCTATGTTGTATGACGCAAAAAGCCTTTATTCAGAGAAAGAAGCAAGGAGGCAGTTTTGACTGCCCAGTGTTGTGATAGTACCTCTACTTGATCAAGAGGAAAAGTGGACCAAGTGAAAAGGAAAGATAAATGTACTCCTCAGAAGTGGCTGCTAATAGATGAATTAGTCCATAGATCTGGACTAATAGTGTTTCATGTATTATTTTACTTTCCCATGCTGGTCAGTAACTCCTAAACAACCACTTTGAAGAAATGTTTGGGTGTTTGATTTAGAAAATGATTCTACCATAACCACTATAGAATGAAAGAAACACATCTCTCTAGAAATAAATTGCATTACCTTCAAACAACAGCAAAATGAAACAGTATCCAGAACACTGCCTTATAAAGCTTTGTCTCTCTGAATGAATTATGTGATAAAAATACGTGAATATATAAATAATTCAGTCAGGAAAGTTTAAAGTGCTAGGAGAAAATAGATAAGTTCTATTCCTAGTATATTTTCCTAACAGGAGATGCTCACTAACATCTGTTAGAGTTTACTAAACAGTAAAATTTGGCAGTGCATAAAGTTTTAATTAAATGAGACAGAAAGAAATTTGAGACTTGGTAAATTTTCTGGATTATTGATGCCTAAAATTTATGAAAATAAGTAATGGAATCCTGGATAAATGTTTTAGTGATATGTTGCATTAAAAATGTCCCCCCCACATCCAGACTTGGTATACAGTCTTGCAAGTGACAAAGAAAAAACATTTCCTTTTCTATATGAAGTAGCAAAAAAATTTAAAGGTCCATAGCACTATGAGTGATAGTCATCATCACCTTTTTAGCTAAATAGGAAATAGAAAGTGTTTACTTTTTGTTGGAAAGGGTATTATCTTTGATAGATGTCTAGAAGAACTATGATGAAAAGTAATTGAAAAACTGGAATTTCCTACAGTTTCTTGAAATACTGACATTTGATCCAAAGCCACCAACTTTTCCTAGGAAACGATGCTACTTAAGTAAGAAGAGAAATCTCTACTTTAAGTCTTTAAGATAAACAAAATGATGTTAAGCTTTGTATCATGGCAGAAAAATTAGATTTAAATGTCTAAACAATGGTTTAAAATCCAAGATATGGCACTAATTATTACTGGACACTGGATAATTTGCTTATCAAATATGAGTTTCATTTTTCTTCTCTGGAGAATAATACCCTTTGGGGTTGTTGTTCATTCACACAACAAATAAAGTAACAAATAAAAAATGAGGCACTTAAATAATGTACATAAATGCAACACAAATAAGAGGAAAGTATGAGGTATGTAAACGAGATAAAGGAAATTAAATACCTACCACAGTGTCTAATAAGTTATAGACACTCAGGGAACTATTAATTAATTAGCTCAAAAGTTATTATTGTGAACTGCTTCAAGTTGTTTCATAATATGAACTGTTGATATGAACTTCTCTAGAATTTAAATATAAATTAACACATTTTTTCTATTTCTAAAAACAATTGTGGAAAAGTACACATAATTTAAAAATGACCATCTTAACCATTTTAATTGCTATTTTTAATAATGCCAAAGTACAAATTATTTAAGCTTTTGGAAGAATAATGAGATCTTGTTTCTGATTACTTTTTGAATGTGTTTGCTATAAGATGAAGAACCCTCTTGGGTTCAGCTTCAATTTCCCATTCTCGTAACTTGCATTTCTACCTTCTTTAACCATTCAAATTATAAATGAAAATGAGATAATCATGCATACTTATTTCAATCACTAATGACATATGAAAGGAATTAACATTGTTAGGTGCTTTTGACTAAGAGTTAGAATAACACTTTGAGTTCTTCACATGGAAGATTAGAAAACCAAGGCCTACATCTATTGAGATATCTGAGTAACAATAAAATTATTTAGCACTAAAAATAAGGAGCAATGATTTTTAGTTAAATATTCTTTCTAAAACTTCACCATAATTTAATTTTTAAAAGTTGCTCAATATTATTTTTTCTTCTCAGAATATTTTTTCCTCTTTTTTTTTTTTTTTTTTTTTTTGGTGATTTTCCTTCTTCAATAGCAGTGAGAGAAATTTCTAGTGGTTTTTAATAAGACCAAGGTAACAATTTTTATATATTTTTTTTACATGCTGAACGATCTAAAAAAGAATATTCAAAAATATATGTGTTTTTCCCTGGGAAACGTTTAGCTTTATCTAATGATAGCCTCTTGGATTATTATATTATGCTTGTGTCATTTGTCATAGATTCATCTGCCTATATAGAAATTAATGTAAAGAGCTTCTGTTTGTTGGACCAGAGCTCTAATATCATTATTCAATCTGTGAGCTGCTCCCCATTTGAATCAATAAGAGGCTGAGAAGTCTTGACAAGCTATATTTTTTCTAATATTGATCTTGATGACCAAGCTGGTGCCCTAGAGTCTAACCATTGATTTTGAAGGGGAGGCCTGTCAAATTGGAGGCCAATTTTGTGCTATTAAACAGATCAGGTCTTGTAATTAAAGAAAATGTCAGGCTGTCATATTTTACAAGAGGGCCATGGGAATATTTTCACGCAGTTTTCAAGCAAATTAGAAAGCATGCAGACCTGCTGGAGCCAAGCACATACACCAGCACAGGCTCACACAGAAACTAAATCAATATTCAAATGGTATGTGATTCATTGGCTTTCTATTTTCCCAAGACTCAATGATTTAAGGAATAATTTATGATTCCTGGCTTTAATAACATGCACTGCTGCATCAACTTAAAATGCATCAAACTCTTCTGAAAGAAAGTAACATTAAAATGAAAAGCTAATTTACTGTCAAGATAATGGAGAATATCCAAACTATACTCTGCAGCTTTGGCTTCCTCTTCTTTCCTTTTAGTATTAACTGTAAATCATAGCCTCTTACTCCATTTTTATGACACATTCATTTTATTCTTCTATCAATTCAAGAAAGTTTTACAGAGAATTACACATAAGGAGACATTGAATACTCCACATCAATGTAGAAGAAACAGACCAATAAACAAATTACATATCCACAGTAATATAGGCATAGATACATTGCAAGTACTTTTAAAACTAAGAAGTAAGTAACTTAACTAGGGATATTCAGGGAAGTTTTCACAAACCATATTGAGCGAGTTTGGATTTGATACATAAAACATTGAGAGTCTGAAAATTCTTTTAAAAATGGGTGAGGGTCTCATTATGTTATAATACTGATTTATGAGGCTAGAGATAATAAACAATTGATAATAAAATATAGAACTTTTAGAAATAGAAGGCAAAATGTTAAAGTATAAAAATTAGAACAAGAGCACAAAGAAAACACAAATAACTACAAGCATCTAGGAAAATATTATCTCTTTAGATATTGATGTTTTTCCAAACTCTCTCTCTTTTTTTTTTTTGAAATTCCTATTGCACTTAAGTTAGGTGTTTGAGCCATGTGACATGAAGAAATTCATTTTCTGTTCTCATTTTTATTTTTCTACCTGGCTTCAGTTTGTATATTTGCTATCGACTTCTCTTCAAATTCACCAATACTGTCTTTGGCTATGTTGAGTCTGCTGTTAAACCTATTCAGTGTTTGCATTCAAGATATGTATTTTATCATTCCAATTGATAGATTTAATTTTCATTGTATTATAATTCTCCACTATAATACTTTATCACTTATCCATTTTCTATATTTTTTCTTTCCTTAGTATCCAACAATATTTATTTTCAACCATCTACAGATTCAATACCCAAGTCATTTGTGTATCTGTATATTAACTATTTTATTTCTATTCTGTGATATTTTTCCTTTTTCTTTAAATAGCTCAGAGTTCTACTGTTTTTGCAGGCCTCTCCTAGTGCCAAACAGGTCTACTATCAGTTTTGTGATTTTGCCTCTATGTTAGTTTTGTTTTGCTTTGCTTTGCTTTGTTTTGGCTTACTCTAATGTATCACTTATACTCTTATGTCATTTGTTCTTCCTCCAAATTACCCATCCTTTGTGGAATTCCAGTGGAAATCACTGGCTATCCATCAACATCTCTCCATTATGGCTGAGCCAAGGACTAATATATTCTAATCACTCAGATACCCCTGATCTTTTGCTTGCTCTCAGCCTCCTAACATCTGCTGCCTTAAGAAATTTCATAGATCCTTAAGAAATTTCTAAGCCTAAAGTGCATAGTCCCTGTGAATTTTCATCTGAGAAACTGGCCAAGGATCTAACCAAGGATCTAAAAAATTGTGTTTTTTTTTTTTTCCCATTATATAGGAGCCTGTTCTGTCAATCACAGCTGTTGTTGTAGTAGCCCCAACTTCCACTTATCAGTGTTGCTGCTCTCTGTTTGGTATTGTATACATTTAATAAAGGTCAGAAAATGTATCAAGGTATAAGTAAAAGTGGTTCTCATTTTATGCATCTTAATTATCTTAATTTTAAGGGTGTTGATTTTTGAGGTGATTATTTTGGGGTGTATACATTTAATAAATCTCCAGATTATACTCAAAGTACTCCAAATATGTACAGTTTCCATATGTAGATTATAGTTCAAAAGTTACAAATGCATGCACACACCCATACACACACATATGCATCTGAAGTGAGAGATGCTATGCTACTTGATAATTTGTGGCAAAATAATAAATCAACACAGTAGCTTTTAGAGCAATTGTTAATGTGAATCAAAACAGTTAAAATGTTTCAATATCTGAGTAATCAACTCCAAAGGAAATATTATGTACTATAAGCAAATGTATTTTCAGAAGTACTTTTACAATAGTATTATTTAAAATCTTGAAAAACTTGACTCAAGGACATAACTAAAAATATTATCCTAAATAATGACATTGCCATGTAATAAATTATAAAATGCTATTAAGCTGTAAACATGTTCATAATAGTTTGCCATTTTTCTCTTCTTTGTCTTTTTATCTGTATTGAAGTTTATTATATACATTTAAATGCCTGTGTTAGCTTTTATTTGATTTTACCTAAATACCAGACACAAAAGTCTTAAAACAGGAAGAGTCTAGAGATAATAAACAATTTATAATAATAAAATATAGACCTTTTAGAACTCTCAGCCTGTGGTTAGCTGACTCCATTGATGTAGGCCTGGGGAGAGAGAGAATTTCATGGTGCAAGTGTGTGGCATAATAAAGCTGCTCAGATCCTAGAAGTTGGAAGTATACTGAGAGACAGAGAAAGGTACCAGGGAGAAAATATAGTTCCTGTGGTATTCCCCCAGTGACTTTCTTCTTCCAATCATACCCTACCTGCCTACAGTTTTCACTGTTTCCCAGTAGTCCAGTCATATTATTAGTCCATCACATCCATTAATCATTTGATAAAGATAGAGCCCTCAGGATCCAATCAGTTTCTAATCACCCCATCTCTGATCTTCACTGCACTGGGGACCAGGCCTAATACATGAAACTTCCAGAGCCATGCCACAACAATATCATTGTCACATTCTGATTTCAGGGTTGAATTGATCACATAAAATGATTTCTTAGAGATTAAGAAAACTTAGCCCTCAATGAGATACTGGGGGTAAGGGAGCCCATTCCACATCAAACCATAGAGACGTTTTCATCATGGTAAAATTGGGGAGTGCTGGGCAGTGGAGCCAGAGAGTAGGCTGTGGGTCAGTAGCATAGACAAATTAGTAGATCTTCATGAGTATATAGTTATTTTCTTTATGCTTTTAGAACCATTTCCTATTTTATCTTTTCAACAATTGTCACCAACTATGGTTCTTTTTCTATGGAGAAGGTCCAAAGAGCATGTCACAATGCCATTCTGGAATTTGTCCCTTGGGTCAGAGACTGCCCATGAGTACTTTGCTTTAACTAAGTGGAACATAATTTAATCTTTTCCAGAGGTATAAATATCAAAATGTTAAATTTATTTTCAAGTGGTTCTTGAAATGTAGGCCTTTTCAAAAAGCCTCTTTTTTAAAAAAAATAGTTAACTATTTTATTTTGAAGTTTATTCCAGTTGCTTTGAATCACAAGGTGGACTGAAGTATTTTTAATGCAGTTAAAAAGTAGACTGTATTCTTTACTAAACTGTAGCTTTTCATTCTAATAAATTTTCACTAGTATTTGGAATGGAAAACTTGGAAAAAGTCTCTTAAAATAAATAACATAGTCATATTAATGAAATTATGTCTCTTCCTTCCTGCTAGTTTTATTGTATTAGTAATAACATTAATCTTAATCATCTGCATACCATATTCCACTGACTATAGCTATCTAACTACTATCTCTTAAGCATATTTACTATCTAGTGATATAATTTGCCAAATTCTCTGCAGGTTTCCATACCACCCCCACTACTCTCCCAAGAGGATACAACAGATGGCTGTTTGTTGACTGCAACTGCCTTTTAGCCAGGAAAGAATTTTCAAGTGGCTACCAAATCACTTCTTAACTGTGATCAGGCTGTTCATTTTAAATGAAGTACAAAAAAAATCTATTTAAGAAAATGTTCCAAAGATACTTGAGTACATATTTTGAATCAGTCTAACAAAAGAAAAACAAAACAAATAAACAAAAAGAAATCAAATATTATATAACAGGAGCATACCTATTATTTGTTTCCTCAAAAATTGCAAATGAGTAACAATGTTGTTTGAGAAGGAAAAAGATATAATGTGAAGCAACTAGGTTAAAGACAACATATGTTGTTTTGAAAAATTATACTGCCTTATGTCTTTTGAGTTGAGGCAAATTATACATCCTCTTAGGAGCCTAGGATTTATCTTGTTTTAAAGATCATAATGATTATTTCTTTGTGGGGTCATTGTGAACATTAAATTAATAGTGTTTCATACAATGCAGAAGCTGCAGGAAATACCACTTTTTCCTTCTGTGGGATACTTAATAGTTTCTACTGTAATACCTTTCTCTCTCATTCAGGAGAATGGAATATAACGTATTCACAGTTAAGATGATGGCTTTACTAAGTCTGCCTACACAAAATTGTATCCTGGTGATAAATTATATAGCCTTTCTTTAGCTCTGTTTTGCACTAGATTACTGTGAGACACACTACAAATAAAGCAAAATTTTTGAATATTTTGCAACATTTACTAAGAATTCAGAAAATATTAGCCTTTGTTATTTTATTCTCAATTTATGCTAATAGGAGGGGGGAAAGAATTCAGAGAAATCATGTGTTTTATCCTAGGTCCCAAAGCAATTAAATGATCAAAATAGTCAGAAGCCTGGAGATGTAAATGCAGGTATTCTATTAAAAAGAGAAGGAAACAATATTTTAATAAAATGGTCATTCTATTAATAGACTGGACATAAAGAGTTGTTTTAGCAGAAAAAGCACAAAAGGAAATGATAAAAATAGAGCATCTATAACTAGTTGGAATTCCACTACACTTAATTTTCTATAGAAGGGTTTGCCTTCCTCTCAGGTATCATGTCACATTGCCAAAGGGATCAATAGGCTTTTTGTTTTGTTTTGTTTTGTTTTCCCCTACCACTATTATGTTTTCTAGGATAATAAGTTTAAGGAACAGAAATCAAATATAAGACAAATAAACTTTAACAGTCGGTAGATAAGGTCATGCCAACCAAATAATTTAACAAATGTAGGTCATGATTCCAGAGTAAAAGAAAATTATCTTGAAATATGTAAATCATTGTGACCCACTTTTAGCTTGAATTATTTTGCAGTTTCACATAGATATTCACTACTTTGGTTATAAAGGTGATCTTATTATTCATTTTTAATTTGAATCTTTAATATCTAAGAAAAACATGCCCATCCACTTATTTATTCCAGAATCATGACTTATTAAGATAGCTACAAATGTACTATAAATGTGTTAAATCTGGAACATCAGAAAAATTCTTGCCTATTGAAAGAGTGGACAAAAATTACTTATTTAGGGTTTTATGTATATCTAATGAATTCAACTTACCATAGGATATAGGAATTTCAACATTTTACTTTGCCTCAAAGTATACATGTCAAAGATAATGTAGTCACCTTTACAAAAAGAATTGATTAACATGAAGTTCATATTCAGTAATTGTATATTTTATAATTTTATAAAGGCCATTTAATAAAAACCCATTTAAACTTTGTAAGAGTTAAGATGATTTAGAAGCAAATATTTATTCTAATAATTTACATTTAAATGTAAAAATTGTCTTTGCAAAAATGCACCATGCCATTATTTTGTGTAATTTCAGCTTTATTCATACCCTAGAATTTGACCCATAAAGAAATTATCCACAAAAAGATATTCTATGATGAGTCCATACTAGGCTCCATTAGGACAGTCTGCCCCTAAGGTATCTAGAAACATGAGTCACAAAGTAGATTTAAACCCAAATCATTCAACAGAAACATGTAAGGTGTAAAACCATTTGACCAGTTCAATCAAGTTTAAAGATCCAGGTTGTCAACAAATATTTGATAAATGACTAATTCCAGTTTCAAAGGCACATATGTTTTCCCAGTGGTATAGCATACATAAAAATTTAAGACATAAATTTCCAAACAATCCTTAATCTATTTAATTAGTAAAACTCTAATTTTTTGTTGCTATCCAAATCTATCCAAATACTTTAAACAACAGAAATATTTTAGCCACTTATAATTTTTCTAAATCTATCTAATTACTAAGCAGATACAACTTGATTGATAAGGTAGGTCCTATTATTCTTCCACTTGAAGTATTTTAAACTATTTCCTCTATTTCATAAAAATGGATTTTTCATACCATGTACAGTTAGTCATATAGCATCATATTCCAAATAATTATTTTGATTTATTTACTGTTTGTAAAGTTTAGTTTTACTTTCATCATCAAATGACAGGTTTTTGAGATTTATATTACTTTAATTACCATGTTATAATCGTACATATTTATGGGGTACAGTGTGATATTTTAATAGATCTAAATATATGCCAATCAAGTAGACTAATTAGTTTTCCATTTCCTTATGTTTCTATTTCTTTATGTTTACAGAGAGAGTTGTTACTACCTGTGCAGAGATAAAACTGCATCCTTCTCTAGAGCAAGTGGTCACTAGATTGAAAGGAAAAACACAAGCAGTTGATTGGCACACAGCCATAGAAATGGGTCAATACAGCAACTCCTATTCCAACTATGTTTATTAATAATGGATGGGAAAAGAGAGCAGGGAAAGTAAAAAAGGAGAGGAGAAGGAGGAGGAAAAGGAAAAGAGAAAGAAGATGAGGCAGGCAACAACTGTCAGGATATTAAAAATATCCATAGTCCTCTAGTGTTCACACTGCAGTAGGAATATAAAAATATATTCTGGTAAAATGAAAAAGCAAGTGGCTTCAGGGAAGAGGTACATTTGTTGTAGAGTAGGGTTTTGTAACATCGTGAATCCTCATTCAGTAGGTCTGGGGTGGAACTAAGATTCTGCATTTCTAATAAAGGCCTAGATGATCCTTATATTGCTGTTCTACAGCACATGCTTTGAGTAGCAAAGTAATAAATGGTGGGGTATATATTGGTGTTTAATCCATGTGGAGTGAGGCATACTCTCTACAATGTGGAATGATGAAAGCATTTGGTTTGGTAAGTAGTGTAATGAGCATAGGGACTATTAGATAATGGAATTGGAAAAAAATAGGTGGGAATAAGCAAAGATTTTGAACATTTTTTGTTGACAGAAGGAAACCTGTGGGTGCTCTGCTCATAAGTGTGGTGCTGTGTTTTTGTTGAAAGGAAGCTATACAGTTACAGTTCAAAGATAGGACAAATTAATCAGAGAAAGAGGAAGAGAAAAGCTGTTAGGAAACCACTGCCATTGTCTGAGTACGAAAGCATGAGGGTGAACTTTAGTATGATAAAGGAGGTCCAGAATTGGCATCTATATCTGACTCATAATAACAAAATACAGCAAAATACTACATCAGAATGGTTCAAATAAAAAAAAATCAGCGTCTAAAAATTTGTTTTATATTTTATATTTTATTTTATCTTTCTTAGTATTTGTCAAAGCACCGTGTGGACAAAGCCATATGGAAAAAAAATAGGTAATATTTAAAAAGTGAATGCTATGAGGTGGTATGAAAATCATGAGATTAATAGGAAAATAAGTTGTCCATATGGGTTTATGGATTAGATCTTAGAAGCATGGAAGATAAATGCTATAAACAGGACCCTGATGTTGATTACTTGAAGATGAAGGGGGCTGAACTCATTAAAGACAGTGCAAGCCAGTGATATTTTTTCTTACCTTATTTCTTTTAATTAGAATTTTACTCATAACCTTTGCAAGAACAATTTCAATAGAAATGTCCAAATGGTAGTGAAGCAAGTATATTTGTATATCTCATGGGAATGTGTGTATGTGAATTTGAAAAGTGGACTTGGGAAGGTAAAGCCCATGATGTTTGGTCTTTTAATTAGATGACTCAGGGTGCATATGTATTTTTTTTTTTAGAGGAGCTGTTACTGTTTTCTGATGATGACAGATATCTTTTGAAAAGGTATCCATAAGCTATCCTCCAAGGTCATCCTTCTATAGGATGCTGACAGTTGTTTAGTAAATGATCATATCTACAATTGAAGCTAATGATAACTGCAAATCTTTAATTAATTAATGAGACCAGACAGTTTGTCAATGTTCAAATCCCTGAAGTCCATCCCTAGAAAAAGGTATCTTCCTCCTGCCTCTTAGGTATTATGGCATTGTACCAATATCAAATTGGAAAGGCAAGGTATAACACAATAATTTTCTGTAGATCGTTTTAAAATATTCCAGAATTTCTTGATGACTGTGAAATCATTTAATTGATAAATCATTTTAAAATACATTGAAAATCTTCTGAAAACTCATAAATTATGAAAATAAACATTAAAGTTTATTAAAGTTGTGTATCTCTCACCTATTTAAAGAAATTTTCAAATGTGTTCTACTCTCGAGGTGATTCTGAGGTGGGCTTTGGGGAATGGATTTTAATTTGAGCCATTTTCTCTCATGTCATATATATTTATGAATTTCAGAAAGCTGAACCGTAATGTTCTAAGCACCTCAATTAGTCTTCACTGTTGAAATCACACTTTTTAGCAAAGTTGAAGAAATGCCCTTTTATTCCATTGATGTGGAGGAAACCCCTCTGCTTCAATTAAGAGCAATTGGAGGGAATAGTGATAATAGAAGTCCAGCTCCAAGCAGGGCGTAAGGAAACCATGATGGGCTCTGGCACCCAGCCATGCTGCCAGCCTGTTTTTCATGGGTGTTACTTCACTGACAGTACCTTCGTGACATTTGTACCTTGACACCAGAAGTGCTAACAGCTGCAGTGCCCGTGGTGGAAAGTCAAGAATCACCTTTTTCAGCTTTAGTTGCTCTCAAAGATTCTCAGGATTCTCAAAGAATACAGGCTGTGAAAACTGCCTTCAACCTGCTGTCTTCTTTGTGAAGATTTTTTTTTCAGTGGTGTGTGAAAAAGCAGCTTTACTCCATAGCATTGGGTTTAAGGGAGATAAAAGTTTTTCGAGACAGAAGACACATGTGGCAAATGTGAGACAAATGGCGGTAACAAGGTTGGACTGGGAGTTCATGGTTTTTTGAAATGAAATATTTCAACAACCAATTCTATGCTCAGTTATTTGCTGTAGGCAGCCCTTTTGACCCTCCTCACTGAGGAGGCAAAAAAGGACTATGGAAGAAAAATTCTAGTTATCTTGAAGTTGAATGGTATTCTTAACTAATAGTGACAGATGTAACAGTATGACTTCTACTGGCTGCTACTAATGGCAGAGCTTCAGGCTATCAGGAAATGAGGAAGGTCAGGAGACAAGTGCATAAATGTGAGAAAGGAGTTCAAAAGACATAAAGGGTGAGAGCAGTTGTATAAGAGTTTATTTTGGGAACTTTGCCAGCCTGTCTTGATGTGTTCAGGGTTATTCTTGTTATATCAGCCTGCTGCTAACATTTGGACATCCTAAAACAAAGACACCACTACCTACAGATGCTGTCAGGATCCACAAAGCACTCACAGCTATTTTTGTATATTAAAATTTTTTATCATTTTTATATTTCTACAGTTTTTTATCTTAGAAATGAGAAAAATGTCTCAAACAAAACTAACTTTCCATAGTTGGAGCACACTTAGGGGATACTCTGTAACAACTTACTATGACAAAACTTCCTATAAGTGTTTCAATCAAAAATAGTTTTTTGGCAGGTGGAAAGTTCTTTACAAAAAGTATGTATTTTTATTTCATAATAACAGGTTTGCCTTTGCACTTTTCTGAAAATACCCTATTTTAAACCCCAAGTATAAAACTTTGTCTTTTTGATATTTTAAACATTCTGTATATGCAAGGAAAGTATCTTTTAAACAATTTAAGTGCCCACATATATAATAGAGATATTTGAGGGAGATAAGATTCTATTGATAACTTTAAATAAAACCCAAGGAAACATGAGAAGGAGAAAAAAATTATACAATTACAAGTAATTCAATCACCTTTGGCTGTTAAATTTTGTTTTCTTCAATTGTAGTCAGAGGTCTAGAGGACACGAGGGAACAAGGAACAAGGTGATTTTACATAGCTAATGAGTGACTAGAATTCAGTATGCCAACTCCCAATTTTAGGATTTTTCCTAGTGCACCATTCCTGAACATGCTCAGCAAGCCAATTTTTTTTTCAGTATTTATTGTAGTTTATGTTAAAATGAAATCCTCACTGGAGAAACTATAAATAAATTGATTAAATATGATGGTGTCATCTCACAAGAATTTCAAAAACTTTGAAGAATTAAATGCATTTTTTCATTTAAATCTCAATTGGGCAATTGAAGAGAGAAACACATCTTCCAAAACGTCCACGGGGAACTCTGCAAATTTTTTCCATTTCATTGCTAATGAGCCATTTTCACCTGACTCCTGCTCCCATCACTCCCCCTTGAAGAACCAGCTGTCAGTTTCCACAGTTGAGCAGGTTTGGTACCAGACAGGTGGCAGCAGGGTGGGGAAGAAATCATGTCAGTGGGATGTAGTTAATCTGGAATTAGGATGATACACCTGGTATCATTAAAAATTGACTGCACATCATGAATGGTTAACTACAATATAATCAACACTTACATTAAATGTTAAAATTTTAAATATTCTTGAACGATCAATAAGAACATGTGGCAGCAGTTGAATATTTGAGCAGTTGTCTACACAGAGTTAGATCAATGATGTTCATTTAAAAAGGACAGATTTTTATACTCTCTATAGAAAAAGTGGATTCTACTTTTATGAATTTCGATAACCTCTGTAGGCCATAGACTTTCTGTAAAAATTAAAACTTCTTGAAATCAACAACAATGATTCAAAGGCTACAATGGTCAAATGTATTTGGACGTGTTTTGTAAACTATGATACTAATCTGTGTAAAAGTAAGGAAACCAATGTTATCATTTTTGGTTTTTATCACATGGATTGTTTTTAATTTTCACAACTTGGAAAATTTCCTTGATGCAGCAAACAATATCCATGAGCACTTGATACAACTCATCTACTTTGTCATAAGTATGAACATATGTGTTTAATTAAGTTCCTGTCTTGCTCCAGCCTAGAAATCCTCCCTACTGAAATCCTCCCTTAAATGCTCAGCAATGGACTGGATGGTCTCCCTTTGATCCCACACCACCTAGTCAGTGTCCTATTAGAGCCCTTACCTTGTAACATTGGCACTGGCTATTCATCATTCTCACTCATGGGACATAAAGTGGTTATGGTCAAGGTCCTCATCTTGTTTACTTTTGAATTTCCAATGATCAACATAGTTCATAGCTCATAATAGAGATTCAAGACATTATGTGTGTACTAGTAGACTCAGTGGGATGCATAAAGTACAGAAACAGGAAAAAAGCCCCCATATTCAGTACTTTTTCTGATTTGCTATTTTAATTGCATTTTGGCTACAGATAAATAAAACTAAACTGTAAAGGAAAACAGCAATAGAATTCAGGCAGAGAAATTCATTGCCACCTGTAAGGGGGGAAAAAAACTAATTTAAACAGAAGTAACAACGGAGAAGAAACAGATCTGAGATAGACGTACAGGTCAAATAAACATGATTTTGAAAAAAAATAGAATTTGTGGGTGAGAAAGAATGAGATGTTAGGAATGGCTTTAAGATTTGTGTCTTACAAAGCTGGGGAGATGGTAGAATCACTCACAGACTGAAGATTCCAGGCAGTGAGGTGATTATTGTGGCTGCTATAATGAGGGGTCACAAAGGAAAGCAGACACAGTTCCGGGTTTCATGTTTAGACATGTTAATCTTGTCATGACACTGAGAAAAACAAGAAGAAAAATCTGAAAATAAATTTGAAAGTATTCTGTGTTTAAGTTGTATAATGAAGTTATGGATTGCCTAGGAAGACAGCAGAGAAGGAATTAAAGAAGGAACAGGATCAAATATTGATGAATCCAACACTTAGGAGCCTGATAAGATACAAGAAAAGATTTTGTCATTTTTTAATGCAGAGTAATACTCCATTGTGTATAAATGCCACATTTTTTTTATCCATTTGTCTATTGAAGGGCATCTAGGTTGGTTCCACAGTCTTGCTATTGTGAATTGTGCTGCTATGAACATCGATGTAGCAGTGTCCCTGTAGCATGCTCTTTTTAGGTCTTTAGGGAATAGACCGAGAAGGGGAATAGCTGGGTCAAATGGTGGCTCCATTCCCAGCTTTCCAAGAAATCTCCATACTGCTTTCCAAATTGGCTGCACCAATTTGCAGTCCCACCAGCAATGTACAAGTGTACCCTTTTCCCCACATCCTCACCAGCACTTGTTGTTGTTTGACTTCATAATAGCTGCCAATCTTACTGGAGTGAGATGGTATCTTAGGGTGGTTTTGATTTGCATTTCTCTGACTGCTAGAGATGGTGAGCATTTTTTCATGTACTTGTTGATTGATTGTATGTCCTCCTCTGAGAAGTGTCTGTTCAGGTCCTTGGCCCATTTGTTGATTGGGTTGTTTGTTCTCTTATTGTCTAATTTTTTGAGTTCTTTGTATACTCTGGATATTAGATATAGAATTTACAGGGAAATGGATGGCATTAGAGCAGATTATGCTAAGTGAAGCTAGCCAATCCCTAAAAAACAAATGCCAAATGTCTTCTTTGATATAAGGAGAGTAACTAAGAACAGAGTAGGGTCGAAGAGCATGAGAAGAAGATTAACATTAAACAGGGATGAGAGGTGGGAGGGAAAGGGAGAGAGAAGGGAAATTGCATGGAAATGGAAGGAGACCCTCAGAGTTATACAAAAGTACATACAAGAGGAAGTGAGGGGAAAGGGAAAAATAATACAAGGGGGAGAAATGAATGACAGTAGAGGGGGCAGAGAGAGAAGAGGGGAGGGGGAGGGGAGGGGAGGGGGGATAGTAGAGGATAGGAAAGGCAGCAGAACACAACAGATACTAGTATGGCAAAATGTAAATCAATGGATGTGTAACTGATGTGATTCTGCAATCTGTATATGGGGTAAAAATGGGAGCTCATAACCCACTTGAATCAAAGTGTGAAATATGATATATCAAGAACTATGTAATGTTTTGAACAACCAACAATAAAAAAATTAAAAAAAAAGATACAAGAAAAGAAAAGTAAAATATTGAGAAAAGTAGATAACAATAAGTGGAATTTAATGTGAGATATAAAAACAAAGCAAGTATAGGATATCTTGTCTGTGGAATTGGGTTGCACTATGTAAGAATAGAATTCAGCAAAAGATGAAGTAGGTTGTGGTGTTGAGAAAGTGTGTGTGGCCATTTGAAATCTAAAGAGCAGAGCTGTTCTTGGAGTCACTGTGTTGTCAGTACATAGTGAGTAACAATTCAAGGCTTAGTTATAAGGCTTTTGAAGATATTCATTTCCCTAGCCATCCATACATTAAGAATAGAAAATTATGAACAGATTCTATTAAAGATAATCACCCTGGAATAAGGCCAAAATGTTTTTCAAATCTAATAAAAGAGAAACAATTACTAAAAAGAAGACATACATTGGAGATAATTTTAAATAGAATCATTTAGGAATGTGGAAAAGAAAAAAATATAGTGTGGTTGGATGTCTTTTATAAATTCAAGATGAATGTAAGGGCTCATGTTTCTTTATGTAAAGTAAAATCCATATTAGATTTTTTTTAGTTTCATCAAAGCCATCCAAGATAAATTAATGTTGACTGAAAGTGAGTGAAGCAGAGTTGTGAATAATGGGGTGATTCAACTTTTTTTGAGTAAGTCCCCAAGTAAAAGTTCTTAAGGTATTAGAGTAAAATTGAATCTGATTTTTAAAAGGAATAGAGAAAAAGTATAGGATGCCAAAGTTCTTAATCTTTCATAACATGTAACTTGAGATATAGCAACTGACATACTGACATATGTAAAACTCTGCTTATTAAGATTTTTATTATAACATTTTAGTAGGCATAGGATCAGAAATCTTTATCCCCAGAAATTATAAATAATTTACTTATGATAAATAGTAACTTTGTGTCAGAAACCTGAAGAAATTTGACTTGGACTCCAATTGAGTAATTTCTATACCACAACAAGCTCTCTTAAAAACAGCCATGAGCTTATTAATAAGACAAAACTGAGAGGTTTTGTTTCTTTGGGAAGGGAGGTGGTAAATGATAACAACCACTACTGTTAACACTTTTCACAATAATTACTTCTTTTGCTATATTAATAATTAAAGTGGGATAATAATAATTGTTGATATTTATTACCTGCTCAGTATGTACTGAGCATGTTGGGAAGCTCATTTATGTATTAAGTACCTCTTTTAAATTCCTCATTATTCCCAACAGAGAGAAAGGTGATGCACTGTGTAATTGTAAGAAGCAGTGATAGCAATGGGAGAACAAATTCTGACTTCCAAAGACTTCTTCCTAATGATACCCCAAACCGAGAGAAACACAACTCTTCAAATCCCAAGTCAAATATTGCTGTTCTCTTAAGTCACTCTCTGCCTACCAAAGTTTGTAAATTAAAAAAAAAGAAAGTAAAAGAAAAAGGAAAAAGAACACACACATACGTTTGCCTTTCTTTTTCTTTTTAAATTTTGTGTGCTAAGCCACAGAGCAGAAATTTATAATTCCCAAAATGTTGAGAAAGAAGAAAAAAATAAAATAAAATAAAAGAAAGATTGAAGGAGGAAAGAGATAGAAGAAGGAAGGAAAAAACAAGGAAAGCAATTCATAGTCCTTTTGCTTCTAGTCTCCACAAAAATGACACCAGCTTGATTGTTAAGACATCAGGATATGTTACCTGTTTTCTCACATGATTTTGTACACAGAGTAAGACTCAAAAAAGATTTAACTTTCAGTGTCACTTTTAAAAAGTCAATTGTGTACTCCAGTGATATTTGGAATTTGGATTTGATATCAGAAATGAAAGCCAGGGTTAAAAAAAATATCTGATGTTTACTCATATGAAATTGCTATCACCTTAGTGTCAGGGAAACGAAAGTTTCCTGTGGTTCCAACTAATATGAGATATACTCATATTATCAATGATCTTGGTGTGGACTACGCAGAATTTAAATACTTTTTTAATCGTATTAAATATGCACCTTAGATTTCCCTGACTCTTGGTATAATCTTAATATGGAATTGAATTCCATGACCTTCAGTCATTAATCTAATATTACAAAATTTCTATTCCAGTTTAGTTATTTGACATATGTTTGTGTGTGTGTGTGTGTGTGTGTGTGTGTGTGTGTGTGTGTTTATGCTCTGTTTTTTATACTGGAACATTTACAAATCTATCAAAGAATAAATTCTATTCAAGTACAATTTTCATTGAATGGTTAATTTCATGGAACAATGAATTTTGTTAAAATTAAAGAAAACAGAGATGGCTCACATATGTAAATTTTACAGGTCACCAGAGAACAGGCACTAACAGTTCTCAAGACATTTTAAAATGTGAATAACTTGTAAGCTTTTATGAAGGAATACTACACATTTTAAAACTTTTAAATGAATTAAATAATAGAATAAAGTTACACATGCTAAGGATAGCATGGGATTATTTTAAAATAATTATGAAGATGATAAGAGATGAAAATGAAGGTATGAATTAATATGTTAAATTTATTAAGCTATTGTAATTTATAAATGCTTACAGTGATATTCTTCTATATTTTATTCAACACAAATATGGAAAAAAATAAATCTATAAGTATTTGTATAGGCAAAAAAAATAGTGATTGCCTGTTTAACTAAATAGAACTGATAGGAAATATTTAATAAAATGTGGTTTTTGGTCAAATAAAGAAAAAAGTGAAAAAGGGCCATTTTAATCACAATAATCTCATTTTTAAACAGGTGTTCTTAAAAGATTGCCATTTAATGCCATTCAAGATCTACAAAGCATGATTTCTGCATGATCCCTACAGAAGGATTACTTTACAGAAACCAGTTCCTTGTTCAACAGAATAATTTGGACCCTTTTTCAGAAAGCAGGTACTGTTTTCCTTGTGTTAAATTGTATTTAAAACTAAAAAGAATGCTGAAGGAAATCAAAACCATAAAGCCCTTGTGGCCCATTTATATAGCTTCTCATTTATAGAGTTGCTTCAATATGAATAAAGCTTAATATGTTATGCACTCAAATTAAGTACATTTTATCTTTGAATTGTAAACATTTTAATGGTGTTGTAAACATAAATACTATCAATATTCTAAAAATGTAAAAGTAAAATGGTAAAATATTTTGTTTTTATTTGATTTTAGTTTGACATGAGCATGACAAGTATACAAAATAGTGTAAAATTACAGAAATAGTAATAAAAGCAATACTCTGGAATAGCCTCCTTCTTCGTGATATTTTCCTCAATGTGCACTGTGTTAGTGGATATACTTTGTGTTTTTTATGATGTGTATCAGTTTGAAGACTGCCATTAAGTAAAATAAACAGGAAGTCATTATCTGAGAGAGGTAGAGTCATCTCCACCACAAGGAGGGTTTCTCCTGAAGGGAAATGATTTAGATACTGTTTGTGCAGAAATTTCACTTTCTTACATATATAATGATCAACATAAATCATTAAATATTAAATATACATATTATGAGGACAGTTGACTGTTGTGTGACTTAATAATAGTCCTTTAAAACAGATATGGGGACCAATAAATATCTCAAATTAAATCCACTGTGTGTTAATTAACTATAATACTGATGATACTTATTATTATTGTAAGTATTAATTATAATACTTATGATAATCCAAGAAGGTGGTCATTTTATTCTTCATTTATAATGATCTATACTTGTTTTCTAATTATTCATAAAATAATAACAATATTAGCTCCAATTGCTAAGATGTCACAGCTGTCCTCTAATCTGTCAGTTTAATTCACATTAATTGATTCAACATGTTGGAGGATATTTTTCTCAGCTTATTCTATATTTTCAGTGTCTGCAAGCTTGGTATTTGGGGTAAAAGAAGAAAAGAAACTAAATCAGAGTTTGAGGGTGTTTCTAGGTCAGAGTATCAGGGCCTAGTACATTGAATTTTACTTTCTACTTAGTAACATCCAAATTTCAGCAGGTCATTGCAGAAAACTTTGCACTTCTCTGCCTTTAATTCATCCATTAAATCATCTTAATTTACTATCCTGATTCAAGCACCTAACTGTAATAGGTATTCTTAGGTTTGTGGAAAAAAGCAATCATAATTTTTCTTCTTAAAAAAAATTAGAAAACAAAGGAAGAGAAAGGATTTAGAAGGGAACAGAAAGTCACTAACAGTGTAACCCCAAACCATGGAAAAAGTGAATTTCTCATAAATTGGTACATATTAGAAAAATGTTAAGACATTTTGTTACAATGAGAATGACCTCAGAATAGATATTATGTACAAAATTAAAATAATAATTTGGATTATCTCTACAAATATGGGCATCTTGGAAAGTGTTATTTTCTGTACATAAAGCATTTTTCCTTGACTCTTAATGATGAAGTATTTTTATGAATCTGGCTCCATATTAAATTTCTACTTCTGAGATATCTGTGAATACTAGAAATAAATTAAATCTAGGCACCTTCATTGAATTTTGCAATGTTAGAAATAAGTTGTGTGTGGTGCTTGTGAAATTCAAAGAAAATCAATTGAACACAGCATAGCAACTGTAGGGTAGGGTTTTAGAGGCCAGGTTCACTTCCAGATGTGTGATGTACATGCAATATAAATTTATACTAGACCTATCAGCAGATGGAAATAGAATGGAGTAAATACCTCTACCACCTACGAACTAGTACATTCTATCAAATACCAACTGAATTGTATTAAATTCATGTAGTTCAACAGAGCTCTAATTAATTTTTGAGAAGAGGCTTTTTCTGTCAACCTATTAATAAATCCAGATTTCAAGTTGAGGATATGGAGTTTATTCAACTGTACAGGGAACCTATGGAAGCTTGTTGGCAGACCATAGTTCATTCTTATCATGTCACCCCTGTTATTGCTCTATGCAACTAATTGAAAAACATATTGGTAGAAAAGGAGGCAATTGAAACAGATGAGACAGATTGAACACTGCAAAAGGACATAAGTGAATTACAATTGATGAATCTGATGAGAGTGAATTCATAGTGTCACTTTAAATAGAGCCCCATTTCATTCATGTCCAGTGCATAATCTGTCACTACAACCACTAAAAACTTTCAGGGGAGACACTGACAGTTTCATTTTGACACAACCAACTAAATTTCTGCCATAATAAGAGGTAACATATATTAAAAGGGGTCCTGAGTTCAGCCTCTTAACAATGAAATGTTTCACTCAGTACCTTGTACAACTCTCTGCAGTAGGCATTGGCTCAGTTCCAAGAGGAAGAGCTTCCTTCCATTAAAGAGGAGCCTGCTTGACTCTTGGTTTATAGATTTTCACAGTTAGCAGGCTTCTCGTCACCTGATGAAAGGAAACCTCTACTCCTTAGTATCAAAATAATTGGAGGGTACTATAGTTGAAAAGAATAAAGTTGAAATATTTCAAATTGTAATTTTCATCATTAATGGTCATGAAAAATTCCATAGAAAAATTTTAAAAATCTTTGCATGAGGGATGCAACACACACATACATATTAATAGCACAGTTGCCTGTTAAAATGTTCAAAATGTGGTATTCAGAGTTGACATCTTAGGAAAATTTCCATGGAGACAGTTTAAATACTATAAAGAATTTTTTAAGGATAAGAGTATCCACAGGCACCTTTCAGGGCAATATGTCCAAATCAATAGAAAAAGGTATTGATAATTCTCAGGATAGGAGATGGTACAGTTTCTTACAAAACTCTCATTCAATAATAAAATATTAATTAATTTTGAAGTGATTGCTATAAACATCTCTATTTTGTCATTTGTAAAATTAGTTATTTATTTTAACTATATGTGTAGTGCTTTTTAGAAAAAAAATGTCCTTTGAAATATTTTATTGGAAATTTTTCATATGAAGTATATAAAAATGAGTAGAGATGTGAACTAAAATAGAATGCGTAAGCAATTTATCAAATGGTAAGAAAAATTATTGTACAATCTGAAGTTACATAAACTCCCTAGGCAGAATTTATCTCTATCTGCAGTTTGTGGAGGGATCATTCATTGGCTATCAGTGGATTATTCTCTATATAAGTCTATTCATAGAAGACATATTGAAGAATTAATATTTCTCAATTTGGAGTTCCTAAGGAAATGAAAGAAAACTGTTTACCCAAAGACAGAAGGAGAGGAAAAACAGTATAAATTTCAGTGTGATAATATGACATGTTTTATAGTGCAGAAATGTTTGCAAGCATGATAGAATATATATTCATATATTGTAAATATTCAAACACTTTGATTAATGTGAATTTATGAAAAATATTTCATATATGATACTTGCCCAGTAAATATTACAACTTGTTGGATTTTTATATCATGGAAAGAACTCATAGAGCAGAAATACTTACATTTAATCAGAACTGTGCTTTCCTGCCCTTGTTAAAAAGACAAGGAAGACTGCCTGTGGACAGCAAATCCCAAATGAATTTTCTGGAATTTATTTTTTAATATAAGAAAATTTTCATCCAATTCTTACATGCAAGCAGTGAGATAGTCTGAATCCTAAGTCACTAACACTGAAAGGCTCCCCTACAATATGTAAGAGGCTTTATCTCTATGAGTAGATGGGCCAAAAATTTAGTTACTCTGTCTGTACTAAACCTGGTACACAGGGCAAATTCCAGACAGACAAATAATTAATGAGATACAGACTCTTCTCTAAAAATCTATCATATTTACAGAGTGCATTGAGGAAGTTAGGACAAATCAAAATATTATAGGCTTTGGAATAAGGCAGACCTAAAAATGAATCTAAATTTGAGCTTTATCCTAATTTTTATGAACCTAAAGTTTCCATCAACTAAAAGTGAATAATGGGGGCTGGGGATGTGGCTCAAGCAGTAGCGCGCTGGCCTGGCATGCGGCTTGGAGCCTCAGCACCACATACAAACAAAGATGTTGTATCCGCCAAGAACTAAAAAAAATAAATAAATAAAATTCTCTGTCTCTCTCTCTCTAAAAAAAGAGAGAGAAAAAAAGGGAGAGGAGAGGAGTGAAGGAGAGAAAGGAAGTAAATACATGTGACCCCATTTCTTGTGACTAATATTTGCATCCTGGGAGTTCTTGTGAGATATAAGAATAACAGAAAATATTATAATACTATCATAAATGTTATAATACTGACAAAGTGGAATTGTGAAACAGCTCCCATTGGTAGTTGAAATATTAATTATATAGTACTTTGCTGGATTTGGTGTTGGTACATTGAAGCATTTTGTAATTCTCATGTTCCCCAGTACTATAGAGGCCTGGGAGCATAATACCTGAATTTCTCATATCATTTTCCCACATTATTCTGGGACACACATAAGATAGGGAAGCTGTAGGGAAGCAGAGTCCTGCCACTGTCCTTCCAGCTATGGGGGCTCCAGAGGCTTGCCTTGATGTCACATGTCTCAGTGCTGGGAGCTGTGCTCATTGCTGCTAGTCACTTAGAGTCCCTGTGATGTCTAACTCTTTGAAAGCTTGCAATTAATCTGCAGTTTCACTATGTTCTTTCTTGACATCTTCCTTCAGCAATTCTAACTTTGTAAGACCTAATATCTAGATTTCTTTCTGTGTAAAATACCTTGATTTTATCATTTTTTCTGACATAACCTTGACAAAGAGAAGATTCCTAAACACACACACACACACACACACACACACACACCAAGTAAACAAGTAAATGCAGAAGTCTAAGATGGTACATAAAAAGAGAGGTATGTTATTCAGAAGACTTGGTTTCAAAAAGGTCATAACCCTCCCTCAGCTGGAGTTATCTTGGTGCACCTTCACAAAGTTAATCTAACATAATTAAGACAGTGTGTTAATGGGATAGGTACAGACCTGAGGCAGCCCTCTGGAATCGAAGAGAAAACACAGAAATTGGAAATGAAAGTGAAATGAAACTGCAGATCAGTGGAGAGAGAATGTCCTAGCCAATAAATTGTGCTAGTAAAATATACTGTTCATAAGTATAAATAAAATTAGATCTCTCAGCATGCCATAAGCAAAGAAGGAAAATAACCCATTATATTTAAAACTTTAATTTTGAACTTTAAGGAAAAAAATATTATATAACTCAACATGGAGAAAATGTTTTTAAACAAAGTGTGTGAGTCAGCTTCCTATTACTATAAAAATACCATAGGTAATCCACTTATAAAGAGAAAAGACTTATTTTGGATCACAGTTTTGAGGTTCTAGACCATTTTCTAGATGCCTCTGAGCCTGTTGCAAAATAGCACATCACTCAGTAGAGCACCCAACAGCACAACCACTGGTCCAATGGTCAGTAAGTCAAAAAGAAAGAAATTAAAGACTGGAGTTTCTCTATCGCATTCAAGGGCATGCTCCTTAGTAGCAAAAAGATTTCTCAGTGGGCTCCAACTCTTAAAGGTTTTACTACCCGCAAACAGCAACATGGCCTGGAGACCAAGCCTTAACACATGCGCTTTACAGGGCATTCCAGATCCAAACCATAGGAAAAAAAGCATATTTTATAAATGAACAATATAAAAAGTGTGTTTAAAATTGAAAAATAAAGTAGAACAACTCAATTTTCCTGTAAATTAAAATGTAAGTTTACAAGTTTGAGACCAACCTGGGCAGCTTAGTGAGAGATCCTGTTTCAAAAAAACAAAACACAAAAGAGGGGGTATGGGGGTACATTCTGTGTCCTTTTAAGGAATACTGTTCAAAATTAAGAAGTAGAAAACCCTACTAATGTAGGGTGAATTAACATTAATGAATTAGGCTATTAGTAACAAAGAGTAATGTAAACAATTTCTTTTTTTGTCAATATATTTTTTAAAAAGCATAATGATCAAAACATTCTACAATGACATCTCCAATGACTGGATTGTTAAACATGAAATGTGATAGTTAATAAATTATTTTTATCAAATAATTTTGATAGGGATATAGCTGTTGTAACAACCATTAAAATATATACTACATAAAAATCTATTTATTTTTTATTTATATATGACAGCAGAATGCATTACAATTCTTATTACACAAATACAGCACAATTTTTCATATCTCTGGTTGTATACATTGTATATTCACACAAATTCATGCCTTCATACCTGAACTTTGGATAATAATTATCATCACATTCCACCATCATTAATAACCCCATGTCCTCTCCCTTCCCCTCTAAGCCCTCCACCCTATCTAGAGTTTGTCTATTCCTCCCATGCTCCTGCTCCCTATCCCACTATGAATCAGCCTCCTTATACCAAAGAAAACATTCGGCATTTGGTTTTTTGGGAATGGGTAACTTCACTTAGCATTATCTTCTCTAACCCCATCCATTTGCGTGCAAATGCCATGATTTTATTCTCTTTTTTGCTGAGTAATATTCCATTGTGTGTGTGTGTGTGTGTATATATATGTGTATATATATATATATATATATATATATATATATATATATATATATATATATATATATATATATAAAATCACATTTTCTTTTATCCATTCATCTATTCAAGGGCATCTAGGTTGGTTCCACAGTTTAGCTATTGTGAATTGTGCTGCTATAAACATTGATGTGGCTGGAGTATGCTGTTTTTTAAATCCTTTGGGTATAGAATGAGGAGAGGGATAGCTGGGTCAAATAGTGGTTCCATTTCCAATTTTCCAAGAAATCTCCATACTGCTTTTCATATTGGCTGCACCAATTTGCAATCCCACCAGCAGTTTATGAGTGTACCTTTTCCCCCACATCCTCGCCAGCACTTATTGTTGTTTGTATTCATAATAGCTGGTACAATCAATCAACAAATACATGAAAAAATGTTCATCATCACTAGCAATTAGAGAAATGCAAATCAAAACAACTTTAAGATTTCATCTCACTCCAGTCATAATGTAAACTATTTCTAAGTGATATTTTTATGTGTTAGTAAACTTTAAGAAGCAATAACCTGGAATTATTTAATGTGGAATGCTATATAATGAATGGTATTATTTATTTATCACAATAACATTTCTTTTTATTTTGAAAATATTTTCATTTTTGCGCATTGTAATTTAGACATTGGTACCACTTTATGCTTTTTAGTTAACATAGGTAAGACATAATAAATTGTCAATAAGACATCTCTGGTATCTTTTAAATTGTACACAGTGGCACAAACTCTTTGCTTAGTCAATTCTATTGTATGACCATTATTGTGAGTTCCATTTTAAAAAGTTATGCTTTCATTTTAATTCTTGTTTAAGAAAACTGATTATTTACTTTAAAAACCATTTTTAACTTAATTTATTTTGATATGTTAAAAAGGGGGGAAACAGAATGCTTTCCAGTTTTTTACGTGGGATTTAGGAGAATTTTTGAGGATATGATTTTACATAAGATAGAAGAGATAATTGCATCAGGAAAATGAAGAAGCTTAAGATTTGGGTCTCCTAATAAATATTTGCTTATAAATTCTCATTTTTTCTTCCTGGCTTATAGAATATTGGAACTCTAAGGATTAGCTTGATCATTGCCTCATAGACTTATTGTGTAGACAATTATGTCTATTATGATAAATGCTTCATACTATGTATGTGCTTCTCAAACAGGTTGATAACCAAAAATACCTAATCATTTCATAATTATATCATGAATATAAATTTTAATAACATTTAAGATATGATATTAAGCTAGTGCTTTAAATAAAAACTAGTGAAGTATATAAGATTTTATCTGGACTAAAGAAGGAGAAAGATTACCCTTGTGTCTACATGTCACTATAGCTAATCATATTGTTCTATGACTTCAGTGATGCGTACAAATGAATATAACAGAAATGAGTACAGTAGACTTTTCCAAAGACTGAGTTTTCCAGGTCATTTAATCCCCTCTACTGTCTTCAAAACTCTCCAACAGAGTTAATGATAACAGATTTTCACATTATTGTTCTCATAGTAACCTGTTTTGGTATAAGATAAAAATTCTATATTATCAAAGTAATGGGTAAAAATACAGTGATCATCAACTTACCAAATTTCTGACTCTGTACCCTGCATACCTTGTGCCTCTCTCTCTCCAGCAGACACACAATGTATGTTGATGCATTGTCTCCATTTATTAGAATATATGGACTATCAAGAATAAATCAATACCAGGGAATTAAAAACAAAAAGAACCAACACATACAAGCCTTGAGCAAAAAATAGCATGTCCTTTGCTCTTAGATCTTCTCAGACTGCCACACCCACATAAACACCTCTGAAAGCAATTCTGACAGATTTTGTAGTCGAGTTTCATAATTTATGATAGATTAATATGCAATGTGAGAAGATAACAAGACATCTAGATGTAGATGCACTGTGATTCTTAGAATTAAGAATTATGCCAGGAGCTGTGGTGCATGCACGCCTGTAATCCCAGGAGCTTGAGGCTGAGACAGGAAGATTGCCAGTTCAGAGCCAGCCTTAGCAAAATTGAGGTGCTAAGCAACTCAGTGAGGCCCTGTATCTAAATAAAATACAAAATGGGGCTGGGGATGTGGCTCAGTGGTTGAGTGACCCTGAGTTCAATCCCTGGTACCAATAAGAAAAGAATTAAAAATTGAATGTAGCCTCATATTGGCAACTAGAAGAAAACTGCAAGCATATTAAAGAACTCTACATGCAAAGCAACTTAGACGTACTTCAAAAGTAGCCAATAGCCAGAAGGATTCTGTATAAAATATATTGGGTTAAATATTTTTTAGCAATATATTAAGGTTGTGCTGTATAAAAAAGGTAACTACTACACACACAGATTCTTGAAATGTGACTAGTTTGAACTGAGATGTGTTTTGAAAATAAAATACAACACTGATCTCCAAGGCTCAGTTTTAAAAAAAAGTCTAATATTTGATACTTCATTGTATTTCATCATAAATAAATATTTTATCTGTTGATTTAATCAAATAAATTATTATAATTACTTTTTTCTTTTCCTTTCTTATGTTTCATTGATAGAAAATTTAAAATTATATATATGGCTTATATTTGTGGCGTGCATATTTGTGTTGAGTAGAGCTGGACTAAGGAATTTTAGCAGTATCATAAAACTGCTGATTAAAGCAATTATAAAATATATTTATTTAGTTTGTTCAAAAGGAAAATGGTGCATTAAAATTTAAGGATTAGAGCATGAAACAATGAACTGCACATAAAAAGTCAATAGTTTCAACACAGTAAGTCATAATTTTAAATGCCAATGGGGAGAAATTACTTTGATTTAAAACTATTCATGTACTTACCTATGTTGGATTATACTGTCCAACATAATTCTTGAATTTGAAGATTTATATAAACTCATTATTTTCATTTTAATAAAAATGTAGTTCTAATACACATTGTTCCTGTATAGCATGATTTTAGTAACCATTGTTTGACTTCCTTATTTTCAACCAAGTATCAGTGAAATCAAATAGGTTAAAATAAATCGATAATGGACAGAAATAAGAAATAATATGCAGAACTATTTCATCAACTGCTTCTTGGCCAAGTTGCATGAACCTGTAACATTAACAATTGCTGAAATTTAACATTCACTTCCTAACTATGAGAAGGTACTCTATGATTGGTCACCAGAAAAATTCACCAGTAGAAGATTACTATGTATATTAAAATGCTTCAATAAAAATAAATAGAAATTCTATGGAAATAAAGATTATTAAATATTTTCTTCACTGATGTTATTAGTTGAAGATTGAATTTAGAGACCATCTAAGTCAGGGCTGCCCTACACTTGGCTGAGCAAGCTTCCAAGATGCTGGGGAAAACCTTAAAGCAAAGAAGCAGCAAGGCTCTGTCATGCCATGCAGACCCTTGAAGAGGCAGGATCCTTGAGAAGGGAAAAACATCAGTGCGAAAGTTCCCAGATGTGTCTGTTGGTGGAGCATGGGATTATGGACTGGGGCTGTGACAAAAACTACTATCAAATCATTATGCAAACAAGGTCTTATTCTGTGAAAACATACTGAATCTTACAGTAGATTTCTATATTTTAATATTTATTTTTTAGTTGTAGTTGGACACAATACCTTTATTTATTTTTATGTGGTGCTGAGGATTGAACCCAGGGTCTCGCACGTGCAAGGCAAACACTCTACCGCTGAGCCACAGCCACAGCCCCAGTAGATTTCTTAAGTGAATGTGTGAGTGTTCTTTTCCCTCACCTTAATTTTGGGACAAAAGTAACTTTCCTGTTTTTAAATAGATTCTGCCCCTCGATTTGTTGGAGAGGTATATTTCTAATGCTATTGCCTTTACTGTGGTAGAAAAGTGATTTTTTCCTATTTACTTCACAATTTTCTTAATGTCTTATAAACTGTATCATTAGTAATCCAACCAGAATGATTCAGGTAGACAATGGGTATGGAAAGGTGATCAATAAGAGCATTAAATAGTAAAAGTGAAGGATTCTTTGACATACAGATTTTATAAAAATTACATGTTTTGAAGTCTTTTAACAAGCACTCAAAAGCCATGTGAAGACACATACAGAGCATGTTATGCCTTCTGAAGTTGGAAGGGAAACACTATACTTTTTTGATATTTTTTCTGCATAACTTGTTTGGTGAAGGGACAATGCATTCAGTCCTTTCCTAATATTAAGTTGTATGAAAAACAAGGATATGCTAAATTTTAGAAGATAATTTGAAATGCATATTTTATACAATCTTTTGATAAGTTTAAAGTCAAAGATTTATGAAAAAATATTTTAAGAACTTTTGAAATATAATATCAATAGTTCTATAAACATCAACGAAATAAAAAATAGTAAATATATTCAAGATTTTGTTTTCTTTAACATTTAAATACTATTATCATATTAAAATTGGAATATTCATTATGCTTTAGTTTATATTAAATTTATGATATTATTTGTTTCTGAAAATTGAATTACTATAAGATGTAAGATAGAAAATTGTTTTATTTTAAAATCCCTTCAACTTACATTAGTAATAGCATCAGACATTAATTTTACACAGTTTTTAATATGAAGCATCTTAATGTGGAATAGGACAAAATATCTACTGTATGTCATATAAAATATATGAAGTTGTTTTCAATGTTTCATCAAATTATTCTAAAATGCCCTTTGCATTGTGCCTGACCAGATAGATAAAATTATTCTTGATATTATTATTAAAGAATAAATTCATTGAATTCCTCTTGCTGTTTGTTATTAATTTATACAAAAGGGCTTAGCAAGATACAATAATACCAAAGTTGCAGAAATGAAATGAATTTCTGGTTTTTCCATCATGTTTGACTGTTCCATGAGGGTTTGGGATGGAGTGGGAGTAAATAATGTCTCTCCACCTACTTCCAAGATCAATTGTTCATTTATTAATTAGCAATCTTTTATTCAATTTTTGTTGTCGTTTTTTGTTGTTAATGTGCAGTTTGGATGGCGTAGATTATTATTTATTTTAATTTCATGGATTCTGTTTGTAAAAACGTCACTTAACAGTATTTTCTTCTTTTTCATGCTGGTAGTTTTAAACCCAAATTACAGATAAAATGTTTTAAGCTGGATTTTATGATCTCATACATTGTGTTTTTTATCAATATTTCCTTTTCCTTTTTATTATTCATTTTTATACCTACTTTTTGCTTTACATTTTTTGTAAATTATATCAATATTTATTACAAGCCTGTTATACAGGTAGCTTATTAAAATCATTGCACCTTTTTATTTCTAATTTTCTGAAGTTTTGTTAGTGTATCATCAATTTTAAGAATTTCATTTACTTGTAGACATATTATGTGTTCATCATGAGTGAGTTGCAAATATACCCAAAATAACATTTTTTTAAAAAAAATCCAGGACCTTTTGAAATTGCCTTTCTAAAATGAAAAGAGAAGTATTCAATAATGAATAAATTAAAATGTTCAGTATTTAGAAGTGATTAATGTCTTCTAATAAATAAATCAAATTTACAGGGATAGACAATTTTAGGAATGGGTGAGTTTTTATTTTGTATTTCTGGAAGAACTTGGAAGGCCTTTCTGCTCAGAAGTCAAAAATAAAATTAGGAGTGCCAGCCATTTGGATTTTGTGGTGTCAGAAGATACATCAGTGTCAAATACCGTAGGCAGGCATGAGTTAAGCTCAATCTGTTAGACCAGAGTGAGTAAGATGGATAGTGGAAAGAAATGAGATCATAGAGCTGACAGGACAAAAACAAAAACAACATCTCAAGCAAGTCAGTGTAAGGTATTGGGAGGACTTTAGCTTTCATGCTCTGTGAGGTGGGAAATAAGCTGTTGGTGAGTTTAAACTGATGATTGTCATGATTTATTAGATGATTTCAGCATTTGATGTTATATTGGATATGATGTATAAGAAAAAGAAAAGGATAAAGAATGATCCCAGTGTCTTATGCCTAAGAATCTGGAACATGAGATTTGCCTCAGCAACTAGACAGAAAGGAGTTTCTCCTTATTGAAATTGAGAAGATGTCAGGAATAGCAGGTTTGGAGAGGGGAATTTGCCTGGTTCATTTTCAGAAAAATATGGGATACATATTTGAAGTACAAGATGCGATATAGTCATAGCACACATGATGTGAAGCTCAGGAAAGATGAATTGAGATATCTAAAGTCTGCATTAATGGACAACAATCTAAAGGAAGACAGAAAATGAAGAAATACATGGTCTGAAACAGATTACAGAGATGAGAGTTAGCAATGGAGTCTGAAAAAATGTAGCTACAGAATATTTAAAAAATAGAAAGGAAGTAAGGAAGGAATGAAGAAAGAAATAGAGGGAAAGAAAGGGAGGAAAGTGATGCAGATGCCTTGTAAAAACAGTTTTTAAGAAGGAGAAAATGAATGGCTATGGCAAAACCTGCTATCAATCTGCCGCAGTCTGGCTGCAGCAAAATAACCAGGGGGTGACGAGCAACTTGTGTACATTGATACAGCAGGAGTGGGAGCCATTTATTGTAGGACAGGAAGGGTATATATACATTACACACAGCTTATCTTAATTAACATAAACTAGATACAGCAGTCAACCAATAAGGAATCTCCACACTTAATGGCTCCCTGGCATTACTTCACAAACCACTCCCTCTGGCAAAATGCCAGGAGCCATCCTGACTTGTTTACAGACCCTAACATCAATGTGGTGATGTGAACTTAGAATTGAGTCTCTATTTATTTTGTTGTCATTCTTACTTACCAAAAGCTTTTCCAGTGGGTTGATAGTGAAATTGACAAGGAAAGCCAAGTTCAAGTGCACTTAATACTGAGTGGGAAGAGTAGAGACAGCAATTACACACAGGATTTTCTCTAAAACAATAATTATTAATAGTCTTGTTATATAAAATAAAAATATGAAAGTAAATATTTGCAAAATCTTTGGTACCCCACTTGCATAAATCTACACAGAACCTATTCAAAACTACCAAATATAAATCCATTGCTTTCCTTAGAAATTTTATTTTCAGACTGAAAATTGTCAATACTTTAAGGGTACTATTCTATTTGCTTCTGTTTCTCTTTAGTCTCTCTCTATTTCTCCTGCCTGGTTAAGCTTTAATTCATTAAAATACTTGAAGTCTTATAAAGCTTTAGGTAAGAGGCTGTATTGTCATGTTTCCATGCTACATATTTTTAAATTAGATAAAAATCTAACAAAACATGAAACAAAAATTGAGTAGGATCTTATAGCTGTAAGAGGGGCTTCTTTTCTATGAAAGGATTTTATTTCTAGCGAAGAGCCAGAGCAACTGCAATAACTCTTGGTATTTTTCATTTAAATACAGCAATAATAAATCTGTGAGGTGAATAGAGAGCCTACATCCTGGGAACAAATTTTTACCTTTCACACATAGGATAGAGCTCTAATCTCTAGGGTATATAAAGAGCTCAACAAGATAAGCACCAAAAAAACAAATATTCCAATCAATAAATGGGCCAAGGACCTGAACAAACACTTCTCAGAAGAGGATATTCAATCAATCAACAAATATATGAAATGCTCATCATCTCTAGCAATCAGAGAAATGCAAATCAAATCTACTCTAAGATACCATCTCACCCCAGTAAGAATGGCAGACATTATGAAGATAAACAACAACAAGTGTTGGCGAGGATGTGGGGAAAAAGGTACACTCATACACTGCTGGTGGGACTACAAATTAGTGCAGCCAACATGGAAAGCAGTTTGGAGATTCCTTGGAAAGCTGGGAATGAAACCACCATTCGACCCAGCTATTCCTCTTCCTGGACTATACCCAAAGGACTTAAAAACAGTGTACTACAGGGACACATCCACATCAATGATTATAGCAGCACAGTTCACAATAGCTAAACTGTGGAGCCAACCTAGATGTCCTTCAGTGGATGAATGGATAAAAAAAATGTGGCATTTATGCACAATGGAATATTACTCAGCTCTAAAAACTAATAAGATCATGGCATTTTCAGGCAAATGGATGGCATTAGAGAAGACTGCTAAGTGAAGTTAGTCAATTCCCAAAAAATCAAATGCCAAATGTCTTCTCTGATATAAGGGGGGTGACTCAAAATGGGGTTGGGAAGGAGAGCAAGGGAGGAGGATTACCTCTAGATAGGGAATAGGGTTGGGAGGGAAAGGGAGGGAGAGTGGGAATAGCAAGGATGGTGGAAGGAGATGGTCATCATTATACAAAATTCATGTATGAAAATGTGAATTTGGTGTCAACATACCTTATATACAAGCAGAGATTTGATAAATTGTGGTATAAAGGTATAATAAGAATTGCAATGCAAAAAATTATGAATATAATGTACTCCTCTATTGTGATATATGTAAGAAATAATAAATAAATAAATAAATAAAAGACATGAATATGCATTACAAAACAAAATGCAATTTCCCTAAATAACATATCTAGAATTTGTATCAGACAAACTGTGAGCCCAAATAATTAGCATTCATTAACATATTTGATATTATTTCAAGGCTATGGCTTTATGTCTTGACTTTTTGTGCATTGAAACTTAGAGGCAACCAACAAATGTAGAATGATATGTCATTGCCATCGTAAAACATTAATTTTATTCCCAATTCTACACTTTTAAATCTGTGTGATTTGGATCAAATCCTCATTTTCTCAGGTTCTACAAACCATAAAATTAGAATAACCAGAATATCTAGTATAATGACTCATTGTGGAATTTACTAGGATGTTGTATAATGTATATTTCATGTTCTCTTTGCAAAAGAGAAAGTATTTTATCTATGAATGGTGAAAAAAATAAAAGTAAAAAAAAATTAAAAATCTCAGATATAGCCTTACAAGAACATCTCATTCTGGAATGAAAATCATGAATCAGTATCTGTTGAGGTATTGAGGAGACAAAATTCCAGGGAGAGACATGTTTATAAAATACACCTTGTGTTGAGTGTTCCTCATTTGGAATTCAAAAAACATTAAAGGAAAAATTATGGCTAAAGGAATTTATTATGAAAGAACAACAACAACAGAAAAACAAAAAACAAAACAACAACAACAACAACAAAAAAACAACAACAAAGAAACCAACCCCTGGTGTAATTTCCTTCCAAATAGAAATCACTATAATAATCCAGATTTGAATTATCAATTATAATCAAAATATAACTAAATTTGATTGAAGAACTTCTAGTCCTGCTTAATAAAATAATAATCTTTCTAAGAAATTTGGAAGTAAATTAATGATTATTATTTGTTATGCTGTTCTTTTCCATATTTTAAAGTTGTTTGATAGTATCAGATAATTTATTGAAGAAATAGTCAAATATCAAAAAAGAATGTGAAATCAGTAAAGAACGTTCTTGTTAATAGAAAATAATATTCTTCATTATTCAAAATATTTTTAAAATTACTACTTGTGGTTTGTAATTGGACTTGTATTTTTCCACAAATTAGTTCTTATAATCATATTCAAAGACAACTGAAGGAAGGGGGTTATGGGTCAGATGCTAGAACCAGTGCTATGATGATATATAGTTAAACACTAAAGTTTTTAACTATGGTTTAAAAAAATCAACATAATCATTTTTATAAATTATCCAGTTTTATGAAAATATGGGTGATTTCATTTTCTCACCACTCTATCTGCTTATCTTATTCTATGTTCCTTTCAAAGAAGCAGTTAGCATTACTTCAAAAAAGCAGATAGAGTTTATCAAAATTTAATTATTATTCTGTTTATTTTCATTTTAGAAATATAATAAATCTTTGGATAAAAGAAATTGAAGCCAGACAATTTTAAGCTCTTGTTCCAGCTGTGATATCAATAATATTACTGAATCTATGTAAAAGGGGCTCACAAGAGGGAAATTTTGTAACAGAGAAAAAAAGCAGGGATACTCAAAATGAAAAAAAAAGACATTTAAAAATATGAAACATTTTAAAATATGAAAAGATAGTACTAGTTTGCTATCTATCCATAGTAGTAATACTTTTAGTAGGAAATCTTTTCGTAATGAAGGTTGCTTGGTGTCACTGCAGTTTGTTCTTGTCAAACTCCATCTGGAAGTAAGACATCAGCAACCTGCAAGTGACTGGGTGAAAAGAGAGTGGGGGATGATGAATCTTTATCACCTGGGAAATGATGTAAGAAATTAGGGATATGTACTCTGGAGAGAAGAAGATTTAGACAGAGACAATATGTATGCTCTTAGCTGTTTGAAGGAACTGTCAGTGGTTTGGAAAGGGGATTAGAATAGATACATGATGCTCTAAAAAATAGCCTCTTGAACCAACGCTGTCAGAAGGAAGGTACTTCAGCCCAGCATGATAAAAAAATTTCTGATCATTTTAATTACCTGAAAATAGTGGATGCTTCATTTATTTCCACTTAGAAAAATCGATGAGATAATGTGTAAGGTTACTTTCAACACTAAAATTCTTTGATTTTTATAAATTAAAGCAAATTAAAAATATCCATTCTATATTTTCATAAGTTAAGGTAATCTGGAAAGTTTACATTATTGTCTTACTTCTATCTCTGTCTCTATATCACTTACAATATATAGCTATACATCCATCCATCTTCTGCGTAATTTAAGATGTATATAGGGAAAAAACTTTCACATATAATGTTCTAATACTCATATATTTTTGAAATGATAAAATATAATAATTATTAATAATTTTTAAATGACCACATTTTGAACTGCAAAAATAGCAATTTTAAGTAAATCAGTCAAATACTGCAAGTCAGGTATGGGGTTGTAGCTCAGTGATAGAGCCCTTGCCTATTGAGGCACTGGGTTTGATCCTGAGCACCACATAAAAATGAATAAATAAAATAAAGGTATTGGGTCCATCTACAACTAAATATGTATATTTAAATAAATAAATATATACACACATATGTAAACAAATATATATATATATATATATACACACACACACACACATACACACATATGCATACACACCAAATACTCTAAGTCAAACATTGTTAGAGATGGGTAATTCAAATAAATGTGTAATTGCAGTTATGCTAAGTTTTAAAAGAAAAAATATTTAAACACACAGGCTAAGCCATGTCTAAGTTTATAATGTATCACTTCCAAAATTTCAACATTTGAAAATAATAAGCTTAAAAAATAAACTGTGACAATTTATTTCCAGAACAAGCTTCTTATATAAAGATAATCCCTCATACAATTATTTTGCAAACTTTTAAAAAATGTTTCTTTTGTGATTACATACACCCAGGACCCGTATTTCCTCACCTTTATTGTGCATAAGTAAGCTTTTAACCAAACACTTGTAGCAAAGGGAAGCTTTCCCATCTGGTGCTTTCTAGGAGCACTATTAACTAAGACTGGGTCCAATAATAATCCTATAATTTCCTGCTTTATAAAATTGGGGAGCCATATAAAAAGATTTTACCAAATATATTTTGAAAAAATTCTTATTTTCTTTGTGCACTTTAATTTGTAGTTAACCAAAATGAGTAGAAAAGCGTTTCTTGACTAAAGATGTCATTTTAAGGTGGTTCACTCCAAAAATTCTTCTTAATATTAATTATATTTTATATTATTTTATTTTACTGTTTAAAATTGTGACCTGAGTCTTCATATTATTGTTTATTTTTAAGTTTAAAAAAGCAATCCTTTGAAAAATAGATATTAAGTTTTCATCATTTAACCTGAATAATAAAAATAAATCGAAGTAAATATGTTGAAAAAATAAAAAGTATAAAATGATTATGAAATAATAAGAAAAATTAAATCAAAGACCTTAAGTAGAGCTCATGACTTCTCTGCTGACTGGGGCTAGACTCTGGGGCTATGTAGAGACAAGTGAAGAAAGACTTGAAAACTCTATTGCTGGGCATTCAAACATCAAAACATTTGAAGGAGAAATAAGAAAGTACATTTAAAGTTTTCTTAAAAAATAATTTATTGCTTGTTCCTCAAGACCATATTATATTTTAAGGCAGTAACCTATCCATACCTCTTATTGGATAGATAATAAAGAAGTTGAAAATGCAATTTCCTATACTTGAAGGACACGTGATATAGCAGAAAATATTATGGACATTGTGGAATGTTTTTATCTGTTCCACAATTAAACTGATACCTATTGCATGTATTCATTTGAGAGTTTCATTCTTTAATAGGGAAATGGAGAACACTTGCAAAACTAGAGCATAAACTATTCATATGCATATATACATAGGAACTTGGTATTTCACATAGAGCATTAACCTGAGAATCACATGAAAAACAGAAAATATGAGGATATGATGGCTGACTTATTATCAACCCATATTATCTTCCAATGAGTTTTGCAATGTTATTAAGAGAACATAGTGTTGTTAGTGGCATCAGCTGGACCTGATGACTCACTAGTCATCAAGTTCCTCTCCATTCTTAAAGAACCCCAATTGTTATTTCACCTCTACATAAATATCTCAATGCAACTTAAACAAGTTCATGATTATATACCTTCTTAACCTTGTGATAGATGGAATCAGTTATCTAAATTCTTAAATCTTGCAGCAGCCCACTGAGGGTGACTTTACTCCAATTTTACAAAGAAGAAATGTGAGGCAAAGAAAAGAAATTTGTACTAGCAACACAAAAAAAATGAGGTAAATTCAAGATTTCATGTTATAACTAAGGGCTTTTAAATTCTGTGTCGGTTCTTCTTATAAAGTTTAACAACTATCTGCTTAGAAAGACTTTCAATTTTTGTTCTGTTCAAATGTTATACTTATGTAAATTATCATTCAATTCCCCTCACATAACTGTACCGAAGCGTTTCCGTTTAGTATACTTTCTCACAGCTCCTTTGAAATAGAAATATTATAAATATATTGCATCATTCCCAAAGGTAATAGTTACCGAGCACCTAACCTCAAATATTTAAAATAAACTTTCAAAATAAAATATACATTAGAGGTCAAATATATACATCAAGACATTTATCAAAATATTGAAGTAACAGGGAAATACAAGATGGCAAACTAGAAGGAGGCTGCATTCTGTGTCGCTCTGAGAACTGGAATTCAAGTAGTGGGAATACTGTTTCTCTGTGAGTAATTATAGTACTCCAACAGCTGCTCCCAGGGAGGAATCAGGGCAGCTGTGCCCCATGCAGTTCTCCAAGCCTCAGTGTCAGCACAGGACTGCCAGCCACTCTCCCTCGCATGACTTCTGGGTGCCCAAGCAGGACCACCAGCATCAGCACCCATGAAGAACCCCTGGACGCTGGTTTGTGGAGGAATCCCGGCTGCTGCTCCCATGCAGGACACCTGGGCACTGCCCATGTGCAAGACCTCCAGCTGCCATTCCCCTGTGGACCCCAATATAGCAATGTGGGGCTCCTCCAATGTGGGACTCCTCTAGTCACCTCCATCTTGGGACATTGCAACCACTGCCATAGTTCCCAACATGTGGTAGCTTGCACTTGGGGACACAACACAGGTTCTGGAGGTAGTCTCCAGCCACAACACTGCACACCACAGAGCTACATCTCTAGTATGTTCCCCAGCCCCACCCGACACAACACCCCATGTCTGAAAGCAGCCCCCTCTATATTGGGACACCTTTGTTGCCATCCTTAGTTGGGGCAATTCCTAGCTTGTGACAGTGGCTGGGGTTTAGAAGCAATATCAATGTACCTATAGTCCCCAACTCCCCCCTCCCCAGCAGCCTCTAACCCAGCACATTACTTGCATCTATGTGGCCAGCCTATAGCCCACAAAACCTGGTCCTGAACTTTCCAATTCCAAACAGCTCTCCATGGCAGGTGTGCAACCCCCAGAGCACAGTCCACAAGACATCTAGAGAGAGAGGTTCTTGATTGGGAAGTAGAAAGGGAGGGGGTAGAGACTATGACCACAACACAATAATCTTGGGTGACTTTAACATACCTCTTTCACCACTGGATAGATCTTCCAAACAAAATTTGAATAAAGAAACTATTGAACACAATAATATAATCAAGAACTTATACTTAACTGACATATATAGAATATTTCAACCTGCATCAAGCAGATACACTCTCTTCTCAGCAGCACATGGATCCTTCTCTAAAATAGACCATATAATATTCCACAAAGCAACTCTTAGCAAATACAAAAAAGTAGAGATACTGCCATGCATTTTATCAGATCATATGGAATGAAATTGAAAATCAATGACAAAATAAAAAAATAAAAATTTATCCAACACCTGGAGACTAAACAATATGCTACTAAAAGAACAATGGGTTGCAGAAGACATCAAGAAGATTAAAAAATTCTTAGAGGTAAATAAGAACATAGACACAAAATATTGAAATCTCTGGGACACTAAGAGGAAAGTTCATTGCATGGAGTTCATTCCTTAAAAGAAGAAAAAGTCAACAAGCCCTAGAAAACAAAGAACAAATCAGCAGCAAAAGCAGTAGAAGACAAGAAATAAGTAATTGTGAGGTTTACAGGTGATACAAGGAGATAAGGCCAGGTGCTAACATCAAACAAGTGCATCCCAAAGGAGATTCTTGGGGTGCAGTCTCCCATCAGGGACCAGCAACTGCTATACTCCACCTCCAGGAGCTTTGCCCACAAGACCAACCCACCCACCCTAATAACCTTCACCATCCTGAGGGTGGCAATACCAGCAAACAACAGACAAACACACCTATTAGATGAGAAGGGAAGCAAGAAAGATACTGAGCCCCAACAAAAACAATCCTTGTATCTTCCTTTGAGATTTTTTTTTCCTTCTCTCTCTCTTCTGCCCTCACATCCCCAACATTTGTGAAGCCAAGTACTTGTCATGAATAAAGCTACTGAGGACTGGGATGTCGGAATAGTATATTATGGTGGTGTTGTATATTCTTTTATCTCCTATTTTTCCATTTTTAAATTTTTTAATATTTGTTTTTTGTATTCTATTGTCTTCCCACTTGTGTCCTCCATATTATTTTCTCTTCTCCTGCTACTAACCAACTTCTTTATTCCTCTTTCACACTTTCTAAGATCTAATCACTGTATATCCCTCCCCCTCAACATCTCATCCTACACCTTACCCCCAGTTTTTTGTCCACCATAAGAAACTGCAGACTCTTTTGCAAACCTACTGTTTATATTGTAAATAATAATTGAACTCACACATTTCTGTATACTGTGAAAAACTGTAAACATCTAAATATTAGCTGTTTGGTTTGAGGCTGCATATTGATTATATTGGGTGCTGTTAATATTGTTCTACTCCTTAAAGGAGAGGTATTGGAACCCTGCAGAGACACTATAAGCCTATAGGGTAAAAATTATAATGCCTCAGATCCTCAGTGCTAAAAGGGAAGACAGAAAAACAATATAAAAAAAAGGGAAGAAAGCATCCCAAACATATCAAGATACTACATTATTAGAATTTATGGCCAGCACAAGAGAAGAAATGGCAGAGAAGGAGTTCAGGATATACATAATTAAAATGTTCTGTGAATTAAAGTGTGATATAAGAAAGCAATTACAGACACCAAAAGATCATTTTGATAAAAAGCTACATAAGCAAATACAGGAAGCAAAAGATTCCTTCAATAGGGAGAAGGGGTTCTGAAAACAAAAACAAACATAAATCCTTGAAATGAAAGAAATAATAAACCAAATTAAAAACTCAATAGAAACAGCAAGAGATTAGATCACTTGGAAGACAATACCTCAGACAATAAATATAAAATATATATAATCTTAAAAAGAATGTTGAACACACAGTGAAGAAGGTAAGAAATCATGAGGATAACATTCAAGAATTATGGGAGTTGGGATTAGGAAGATGGTGGCGAGGGGAGTGCATTGCCCCCGTGTGCTGCTTCACTGTGTGGGAGTATGACAAGTCAGGACGGCTAAAGGCTATCTTGTTAGGAATTTCCAGCAATAGTGGGGTGCTCCGGAACCTGGAGGAAGGATTTCCATCGCACGAGGATCGTCTACGGGGACTGAAACGCAAGAGGTTTGTCGCACGGAGGGTAACACTGCTTATTCAGCAAATCGCCCTGCGGCTAGAGTCTGCAGCACGCGCTGGGAAACGAGGAGATAGCGATGCAGGAATACAGCGCTGCAGTTTCTGCCAGCCGTGTAAGCACCGTACTCAGGGCTGAATTCTGGGTTCGAGACGGGGGAAGGAAGCGGTCCATCTCGGTTCTCCACACCGGTCAGACCACAGAGGAGGCCAGCAGCCACCATGTTGGAAAGCTGACGTCACCATCCCTGTGTTTGACTGACCGCAGCTCATTCAGCCATAGAACAGGTAATTTCAGGCTGCCATTCGCCTGCGGCTTGCAGACAGATTGCTCGGGCTCAGTGCCTGGGTGCTTCTTAGAACCTGCTCTTATCGGAGCGAGCACCGAGCGCGGGGCGGCCAAGTTCTGGCTCCCGGAACCGCCCTGGCCCAGGGCTGGGGAGCCTGCGGAGGCTGCTTCTTGGACCCTGCTCCTATCAGAGCATTCACCAAGCACTAAGTGGCCGAGTTCCGGCTCCCGGAACTGAGCCCGCGGGGGCTGCTTCGTGGAGCCTACTCTTATCGGAGCATACACCGAGCACGGAGTGGCCGAGTTCTGGCTCCCGGAACTGCCCTGGCCCAGAGCTAGGAGCCCGTGGAAACTGCTTCTCGGTCTGGGTCCTGCTGAGGGCTGGTCAGGACTCACCCGTTGCTTTGGTTGCCAGGCAAGGGGAACGAAATGCTGCCATTCGCATAGGATACCAACATGGCAGAGATCTGATGTCATCAGAAAGCGGCGGAGGAGAGAACTTCATCAATACCAGCGGCGACAGAAACAGTTGGTCTCCTGGTAGGGGGGGGTGAGGCACAGACACCCGAGTCTCCTCGATTTGTCGTCGAGCCAGAGGGGAGGAGCCGGGCCGCTGCCAGCGCCCGGAGCAGGCCCAGCGGCTCGCCAGCGTGGTGACCGCGTGACCCCAATTGGAGAGGGGGCGGAGCGGAGCCGCCACCCGCACCCGCAAGGTGGGCAGACCCACGAGCCAGTGGTACACGGGCGTGGTAGGAGGCGCAGGGCAGAGCCGCCGCCCGCGCTTGCAAGGTAAACAGACCTGTGACAGACTGGCGGGTCAGGCCCAGTGGCCTGCCAGCGTGGTACACACGTCACCCCAACTGGAGTAGGGGCAGAGCAGATCCTTCGCCCACACCCGGATCAGGCCCTGCTGGTGTGGTGGTCACGTGAACCCAATTGGAGTGGGGGCGGAGCGGAACTGCCACCCATGCCCGCAGGGTGAGCAGACCTGTGACCAACCTGCAGATAAGGCCCAGGGGTCCGCAGGCGTGGTATGAGGGGCAGGGCAGATCTGCCGCCCGGGCCTGCAAGGTAGGCAGACCTGCGAGAGACCGGCGGATCAGGCCCAGGAGCCTGCCAGCGTGGTACACACACCACCCTAATTGGAGTAGGGGCAGAGCAGAGTCACCGCCCGTGCCAGGAACAGGCCCAGCGACCTGCAGGCGGGGTAGCCATGACACCCCAATTGGAGTAGGGGCAGAGCAGAGCCACCACCCGTGCCCGAAAGGTGGGCAGATCTGTGACCGACCAGCGGGACAGGCCCAGTGGCCTGCCGGTACGACAGACACGTCACCCCATTTGGAGTAGGGGCAGAGTAGAGCCGCCGTCCGCGCCTGCAGGGTAGGCAAACCTGCAACCGACCGGCGGATCAGGCCCAGTGGCCTGCCGGGGTGGAACACTCGTCACCCCAATTGGAGTAGGGGCAAAACAGAGCCGCCGCCAGCGCCCAGAACAGGCCCAGTGACCTGCCGGCGTGGTAGTCACGACACCCCAATTGGAATAAGGAGAGAGCAGAGCCGCCGCCCGCGCCTGCAGGAAAGATACGCAAGCAGTATGAAAAGACAAGGAAAGAACGGACCACAAGCAATGCAGGTCAACGCAACTTTAGAAGAGGTAACAGCTGCATCAGATGGAATGTCAGATAAAAAATTCAGGATATACATGCTTCAGATGATCTGGAGTATAAGACATTAGACAGCAAAATCAGACAATGAAAGATCACTTCGACAATGAATTATGCAAACAAATCCAGGAAGCAAAGGATCAACTATACAGGGAGATAGAGGTTATAAAAAACAAACAAACAGAAATCCTAGAAATGCAGGAAGCAATAAACCAACTTAAAAACTCAATGGAGAATACTACCAGCAGAGTAGAACACTTAGAAGATAGAACATCAGACAATGAAGACAAAGTGTTTCAACTGGAAAAGAACATAGACAGCTCAGCAAGACTGTTAAGAAACCATGAGCAGAACATCCAAGAAATATGGGATAACATTAAGAGACCAAACTTAAGAGTCATTGGGATACAGGAAGGTACAGAGCTCCAAACCCCAAAGGAATGAGCAGTCTATTCAATGAAATAATAGGAGAAAACTTCCCAGACTTGAAGAATGAGACAGAATCCCAAATCCTAGAAGCCTACAGGACGCCAAATGTGCAAAATCATAAGAGATCCACACCTAGACACATTATAATGAAGATGCCCAACATACAAAATAAGGAGAGAATTTTAAAAGCTACAAGAGAAAGGAAGCAGATTACATTTAAGGGTAAGTCAATCAGGATAACAGCTGACCTTTCAACACAGACTCTGAAAGCTAGAAGATCCTGGAATAACATATTTCAAACACTGAAAGAAAATGGGTTCCAACCAAAAATTGTGTATCCAGCGAAATTACGCTTCAGGATGGAAGATGAAATTAAAACCTTCCACGATAAACAAAAGTTTAAAGAATTCGCAGCTAGAAAACCATCTCTTCAAAACATCCTAGCCAAAACATTACAGGAAGAGGAAATGGAAAATAACAATGAAAACCAACAGTGGGAGGTAGGACAGTAAAGGGGGGGAAAATAATCAAAGAGGAAAACAAACCATGTTTAGTAACAGAAATAAACAAATATGGCTGGAAGAACAACCCATATCTCAATAATAACCCTAAATGTTAATGGCTTAAACTCACCAATTAAGAGACACAGGCTAGTAGAATGGATCCCAAAACAAGACCCAACAATATGCTGCCTACAGGAGACGCATTTGATAGGAAAAGACATACATAGGCTGAAGGTGAAAGGTTGGGAAAAATCATATCACTCATATGGACTTCGGAAACAAGCAGGAGTGTCCATACTCATATCAAATAAAATAGATTTCAAGCCAAAGTTAATCAAAAGGGATAAAGAGGGACACTACATACTGCTTAAGGGAACCATACACCAACAAGACATAACAATCATAAATATTTATGCCCCAAACAATGGTGCAGCTATGTTCGTCAAACAAACTCTTCTCAAGTTCAAGAGTCTAATAGACCACCATACAATAATCATGGGAGACTTCAACACACCTCTCTCGCCACTGGACAGATCTTCTAAACAAAAGTTGAATAAGGAAACTATAGAACTCAATAACACAATTAATAACCTAGACTTAATTGACATATATAGAGTATACCACCCAACATCAAGCAGTTACACTTTTTTCTCAGCAGCACATGGATCCTTCTCAAAAATAGATCATATATTATGTCACAGGGCAACTCGTAGACAATATAAAGGAGTAGAGATAATACCATGCATCTTATCTGATCATAATGGAATGAAACTGAAAATCAACGATAAAAGAAGGAAGGAAAAAGCATACATCACTTGGAGAATGAACAATAGGTTACTGAATGATCAATGGGTTATAGAAGACATCAAGGAGGAAATTAAAAAATTCTTAGAGATAAATGAAAACACAGACACAACATATCAAAATCTATGGGACACATTGAAAGCAGTTCTAAGAGGAAAATTCATTGCTTGGAGTTCATTCCTTAAAAAAAGAAAAAACCAACAAATAAATGACCTCATACTTCATCTCAAAATCCTTGAAAAAGAAGAGCAAAACAACAGTAAAAGAAGTAGAAGGCAGGTGTGGGTTGGGCTCCAAATTCCTCAATAGGACACCCATAGCACAAAAGTTAATAACTAGAATCAACAAATGGGACTTACTTAAACTAAAAAGTTTTTTTCTCAGCAAAAGAAACAATAAGAGAGGTAAATAGGGAGCCTACACCCTGGGAACAAATCTTTACTCCTCACACTTCAGATAGAGCCCTAATATCCAGAGTATACAAAGAACTCAAAAAATTAGACAATAAGAGAACAAACAACCCAATCAATAAATGGGCCAAGGACCTGAACAGACACTTCTCAGAGGAGGACATACAGTCAATCAACAAGTACATGAAAAAATGCTCACCATCTCTAGCAGTCAGAGAAATGCAAATCAAAACCACCCTAAGATACCATCTCACTCCAGTAAGATTGGCAGCCATTATGAAGTCAAACAACAACAAGTGCTGGTGAGGATGTGGGGAAAACGGTACACAGGTACATTGCTGGTGGGACTGCAGATTGGTGCAGCCAATTTGGAAAGCAGTATGGAGATTTCTTGGAAAGCTGGGAATGGAGCCACCATTTGACCCAGCTATTCCCCTTCTTGGTCTATTCCCTAAAGACCTAAAAAGAGCATGCTACAGGGACACTGCTACATCGATGTTCATAGCAGCACAATACACAATAGCAAGGCTGTGGAACCAACCTAGATGCCCTTCAATAGACGAATGGATAAAAAAAAAAAATGTGGCATTTATACACAATGGAGTATTACTCTGCATTAAAAAATGACAAAATCATAGAATTTGCAGGGAAATGGATGGCATTAGAGCAGATTATGCTAAGTGAAGCTAGCCAATCCCTAAAAAACAAATGCCAAATGTCTTCTTTGATATAAGGAGAGTAACTAAAATCAGAGTAGGGACGAAGAGCAGGAGAAGAAGATTAACATTTAACAGCGATGAGAGGGGGGAGGGAAAGGGAGAGAGAAGGGAAATTGCATGGAAATGGAAGGATACCCTCAGGGTTATACAGTGGAGGGGGTAGAGAGAGAGGAGGGGAGGGGAGGGGAGAGGTGGGGAGGGGGGATATTGGAGGATAGGAAAGGCAGCGGAGCACAACAGACACTAGTATGGCAATATGTAAATCAATGGATGTGTAACTGATGTGATTCTGCAATCTGTGTATGGGGTGAAGGTGGGAGTTCATAACCCACTTGAATCAAAGTGTGGAATATGATATGTCAAGAAATTTGTAATGTTTTGAACAACCAACAATAAAAAATTTAAAAAAAAAAAGATTAAACATTTACTAAATGTTGTTCAGATGTGGATAATTCTCATTCATTAGTGTAATATAAAAATGAACTTCTATAAAGCAAATTGACAATATGTATCAAGAACTTAAAATTCTTCTCGTTATCCAACTATGATTTTATTTCTTATAATCTATTTTAGATTATGAAAATATTAATCACAGCACAATTTATAAATTAAAAGTTGACATTTAAATAAAAAAAAGAATTATGGGATAACATAAAAAGATGAAATTTAAGAGTAATTGGGATAGAAGACAGCATAGAGTTCCAAACCAGAGGAATTCACAGTCTATTCAATGAAATCATATCAGAAAAGCTTCCAAACATGAAGATTAATTGGAAAACCAAATGTAAGAGGCTTACAGGACACCAAATGTACAAAATCACAACATATTCACACCAAGCCACATTATAATGAAAATGCCTACCATATAGTAGAAGGAGAGAATTGTAAAAGTCACAAGAAAAAGGAATCAGATTATATATAGGGGGGTACCAATTAGAATATCTGCAGATTTTGTAACCCAGACATTGAAAGCTAGAAGATCTTGGTAGAACATATATCAAGCTCTGAATGAAAATGGATTCCAACCAAGAAACTTATACCCAGCAAAATAAGCATTTGATCTGATGTCGAAATAAAAACTATCTACGATAAACAAAAGTTAAAAGAATTTACAATTAGAAAGCCTGCACCACAGAACATCCTAGACAAAATATTCCATGAGGAGGAAATGAAAAACAACAATGAAAATCAGTAAAAGGATGCATTACACTAAATGAAAAAACAATCAAAGAGAAACCAAGTCAAGTTAAATACCAAAAATAAACAAAAATTACTGGGAATACAAATCACAGCTCAATAATAACCGTAAATGTTAATGGCCTAAATTTACCAATCAAAAGACCAGTACGTAGATTAAAAAAAAAAAAAAAAAAAAGACCCAGCTATATGCTGCCTTTAAGAGACTCATCTCATAGGAAAAGACATTCATAGAATTAAGGTGAAAAGTTGGGGAAAAACATACAACTCCCATGGAATGAGGAAACAATCAGGGGTTTCCACCCTCATATCAAATAAGGTAGATTTCAAGCTAAAATTAATGAAAAGGCACAATGAGGGATTTTTATACTGATAAAGAGAAATATACATCAACAAGACATAATAATTATACATTTATATGACTCCAAACAATGGAGCATCTGTGTTCATTAAACAAACTCTTCTCAAGTTCAAGGGTCAAATAGAACACAAAACAATAATTCTGAGTGACTTTAAAACATCTCTTTCACCACTTGATAAATATTCCAAATAAAAGCTAAATAAAGAAACTATAGAACTCAATAATACAATCAAGAACTTAGACCTAACTGACATATATAGAATATTTTATCCATCAATGAGTGAATACACTTTCTTCTCAGCAGCACATGGATGCTTCTCTAAAACAGAGCACATATTATACCAAAAAGCAGCTCTTAGCAAATACAAAAAGTAGAGCTAACAACCTGCATTCTATTAGATCATAATATCATGAAATTAGAAATCAATGATAAAATAAAAAAAATAGAAGCTACTCCAACACCTGGAGACTAAATAATATGTTATTAAATGAACTATGGATTGCAAAAGACATCAAAGATGAGATTTAAAAATTCTTAGAGGTAAATGAGAACACTGATACAACATATTGAAATCTCTTTGACACTATGAAGGCAGTCCTAAGAGGAAAGTTCATTGCATGAAGTTCATTCCTTTAAAGAAGGAAAAGTCAACAAATGACCTAACATTACATCTCAAAGTCCTAGAAAAAGAAGAACTAAGCAACACCCAAAGCAGTAGAAGACAGGAAATAATTAAAATAAGAGCTAGAATCAATGAAATTGAAACAAAACGAAACAAAGAATTGACAAAACAAAAAGTTGGCACTTTGAAAAAATAAATAAAATTAACAAAACCTTAGCCATGCTAAAGAAGAGGAGAGAGAAATTTCAAATTACTAACATACGTAATGAAAAAGAAAATATCACAACAGACACTACAGAAATACAGAAGATGATTAGAAATTATTTTGAAAACCTGTATTCCAATAAAATAGGAAATATCAAAGGCATCAACAAATTTCTAGAGTCATATCACTTGCCCAAACTGAATCAGGTTGATATACACAAGTTCAACAGATCAATTTTATACAATGAAATAGAAGAAGTCATCAGAAGCCTACCAACCAAGAAAAGCCCAGGACCAGATGGATACACAGCTGAGTTCTACAAGATTTTCCAAGAAGAACTAATACAGATACTCCTCAAATTATTTCATGAAACAGAAAGAGGGAACACTTCCAAACTCATTTTATGTGGCCAATATCACCTTAATTCCAAAACCAGGCAAAGACATATCAAAGAAAGAAAACTTCAGAACAATATCTCTAATGAACATAGATCAAAAATCCTCAATATATTTCTGGCAAATCAAATACAAAAACACATCAAAAATATAGTGCACCATGATCAAGTCGGGTTCATCCCAGGGATTCAAGGTTGGTTCAACATACAGAAATCAATAAATCCCAATGACATTCCTCATAGAAATAGAAAAAGCAGTCAATCATTTGCAATATGAATGAAGCAGGTGGCATCACTATACCAGACCTTAAATTATACTAGAAAACTATAATAACAAAAACGACATGGTATTAGCACCAACATAGACTTGTAGATCAATTGTACAGAATAGAGGACACAGAGACAAATCCACATGAATACAGTTATCTCAACTAGACAAAGGCACCAAAATCACACATTGAGAAAAGGTAGACTCTTCAAAAAATGGTGCTGTGAAAATTGGAAATTCATATGCAGTAAAATAAAAGTAATACCCTATCTCTCACCATACACAAAACTCAAAATAGATCAAGGACCTAGGAATTAAACTAGAGATCCTTGGTCAAATAGAAAAAAATAGGCCCAATCTTTATCATGTCAGATTAAGCCCCAACTTTCTTAATACACTCCTATAGCACAAGAATTAAAATCAAGAATCAATAAATGAGACGAATTTAAACTAAAGTTTCTTATCAGCAAAAGAAACAATCAGTGAGGTGAATAGAGAGCCTACAAAATGGGAGCAACTTTTAGTACACTCACATCAGATAGAACACTAAACTCTAGGGTATATAAAGAACTCAAAAGTCTTAACATCAAAAAAACAAATAACCCAGAACTAACCAGATACTTCTCAGAAGAGGGTATACAATCAACCAAAAAATATACAAAAAAATGTTCAACATCTATAGCAATTAGAGAATTGCAAATCAAAACTACTCTAAGATTTCATCTCATTCCTGTCAGACTGGTGGCTATTAAGAATACAAACAACAATAAGTGTTGACGAGGATGTGGGGGTTAAAGGTACACTCATACATTGCTGATGGGACTGCAAATTGATGCGACCAATATGGAAATCAGTATGCAGATTCCTTGGAAAACTTGGAATGGAACCACCTTTTGACCCAGCTATCCCACTCTTCAGTTTATACCCAAAGGACTTAAAAACAGCATACTACAGTGATGTAGCCACATCAATGTTTATAGCAGCACAATTCGCAATAGCTAAACTGTGGAACCAACCTACATGCCCTTAAGTAGAAGAATAGTTAAAGAAAATGTGGCACATATATACAATGGAATATTACTCAGCATTAAAGGAGAATAAAATCATGGCATTTGAAGGTAAATGGATGAAGCTGGAGAATATTATGCTAAGTGATGTAATCCAATCCCCCCAAAACAAATGCTGAATGTTTGCTCTGATATGTGGATGCTGATCCATAATGGGAATAGTGGGGAGCATGGGAGAAAAGGAGGAACTTTATATTGGGCAAAGAGGAGGGAGAGGAAGGAAGGGAGTATGGGGGTAGGAAAGATGGTGGAATGAGATGGACATCATTACCCTGGTACATGTATGACGACATGAATGGTGTGACTGTACTTTGTGTACAGAGACATGAAAAGTTGTGTTCTATATGCATACTATGAATTTAAATGCATTCTGCTCTGATGTATAACAAACTAGAATAAATAAATAATTTTAAAAAATTTAGATATTTAAGGAACAAAATAATTATGAGAATCAATATCAACCCACATTCACATCACATTAATAATGATATATGTTAAATTTTATGTTTCCCTTCAGAGACAAAAATAATTTGACATAGCTATAATGATAGCACAGATATATTTCTACTCACAATTTTACTTCTGACTCATATGAAGATTGCCTTTAAATATTGACTCTCTATATTAAATATAGCTTATTAGCTTGCCACAGAGCTACTGAGAAGCAGCAGAGCAATAATTCTACTTAATTGGAGATCAAGCAGAAAAGAAGTGAATTATTTTTGAAGACATAATGCAAAAGTGCGAGCTAATTTATTTTCAAAAATATCTGGTAATATTGCCCACACCTGCCTTCTCTTACATCTACAAATGCTTAGCCCAATATGTGTCCAGAAGGCCTTGGTCTTCTTAGGCCTGGTGGCTAGTAGGACTTAACTCAAGGGTTAACTTTACAAACCCAGAAGAGCAGACCACTGAACTCTCAGTGGTGTGGCCAAGGAGGTCTCAACCCTCCTACAGAGTGGGCCCTTCTGGCCATAGTCCTACCTTTAGCAAGGACTTAACCCTTATAAGGGCAAAGTGCAGTTATATCTGAGGAGTAAAATGGGAATACAGAAGTGCAACTAATGTGGAGAGGACAGCCATTGCCATTTAGTAACAGAAATGGCATTTCTATGAAATTATTTGACAGACCTATCAACCCAGAATCAATACATTCAGATATTGTACAATAGCTCTAACTTAGTTTTCCACTAAAAAAAAAAAAAAAAAAACTTAACCAGAAAGTTAGAGCAAGTGTTTGGAAGGAATATTTGAACTGTGTGAAATCAAGAAATATTTATTTAAATTGAAAAAGTATATTTGTGGTCTGATAAAGATATTTGCTATCTTTTAACTACAAGTTCAAAGGAGATTTTCTTGACTCTTTAATAAGGAAATCACTTCTACTTTTTAACTTACATGGCATTTTTTCATGTCTCTGATAAGCTGCTATTCCTTTCTGTTTTGCATTTTAGTCATTTGTATGCATGACTTATGCCCCCTTCCAGTTTTTATATTTATTCATGAAAATATCATGTCTTATTCATCTATGTATCCACTAGTGGATGTGCATCAGTAAAAATGCTCTCCAGGAATGCATCTGTTGGGCAAACAGAAATATTGATACAATTATACATCCAGGAGAAATTAAAGAAAGCTATAAAACCATAAGATACTCACAAAAATATGAAATTAAATTAGAGTGCCCTATGTGTTACTATTAAAAATTTATTTTTTATTTATAGAATAAAATATCTACATGATTTTCACTCTATATCTGCAAGGACTCTGTTCCAGAACACCATATACGCACATAGACACAGAAATCTGAGGATGCTCAAAGTCCTTATATGAAATGGCATAGTATTTGCATATAACCTACATACATCCTCTTGTGTATTTAAACATGTCTAGAATACTTATAACACCTAATACATTGTAAATGTTATGTAAATAGCTGTCATACTGTATTTTTAGAGAATAATGACAAGAAAAAAAAATGACTGTACAAGTTCAGTACAGATGCAATCATCACAGGCCAAACTACATAGTACAAATCAGCAGCAATGTAACATTTCAATCCCCAGCTGGTTGAATTGAGGAATGCAAACCCAGCAGATAGGGAGCACTTGACTCTATGTGATTTTGTTTTTCAGTCATCACAAAAATTGTGTTTGATTTTCAAATCACCTTAAAATAGGAAATCTATCCTGAGACTACTTGACATTGTATAGAAGTTAAAAATTAGAAACACACACACATACATCATATCTAAAGCAATGTTTGTTAGCTGGCTTGTCTACAAAATATGAAGATATTTTCACTGTTCTTCTACAATGGAAGTTATAATATTAGAAAAATCATCCCTTATTTTAATAAAAATGAAAGTAACTGGAAATAATTAAAAACAGGTTAGAAATATTAAAATTATTGTTAAATAAATTTACCAAAAATTTTAGGCCTTAAATCCTACTGTTTTTTTTGGCTTGAAATTTACCCCTTTTTCTGATCTTTTTCCTCTTTTTAAATTTTAGTTCAAATTATTTATACTTCTTCTAATCAATGAAGCAATCTTAAAGTATAAGTGAACTTTACAAGAGTAAATACTGATAAAATTCTTATTTCCCAGATTCCTCAATGTTTAAGAAATAGTGATATTCGGTTCCTTTATATCTTCTATAAGCTGGGATTTTATTATGGAAAATCCATATTGTGGAGATATAGGATTATTTTCTGAATCAGTCTCTCCCTCCCTCCCTCCCTCCGTCCTTCCCTCCCTTCCTTCCTTCCTTCCTTCCTTCCTTTTGATTATCAGGAATTGAATGCAGGGGTGCTTTACCCCTGAGCCACATCCCCATCCCTTTCTATTTTTTATTGTGAGATGGGGTCTCACTGAGTTGCTTGGAGACTTACTAAGTTTTTGATGCTAGACTGGAACTTGTGATCCTTCTACTTCAGCCTCATGAATCGCTGTAGATACAGACATGGGCCATTGCACCTGGCAATACTTCCTTCTCATATAATATTTTGTCCATATTCCAAAAAGAAGTGATAAAATTTAAATAGGATCTTTATATACTGGAATCATAGCATCTCTATCAAAATATTTTCTAAATGTCATGAAAGATATCTACTGAGTAGACCCTTGGGATTTCTCTTCAACATTCCAAATCATTGCATTTCTTTGAAGTAAATAATTCATTTAATTTTTCATTTTGTTGTAATTAACACAAATTTTATTGCTATAACTTCCTTCAGTTGGCTTTTGTTCAATCCATTGAGAAGTAAGTTTGTAACAATTGTACTGTATAATTAAAGTTATCTAATATGGACTGAATATTTGTGTCCTGCCAAAATTACTACATTAAAGCCCTAATTCCCAAAGTGAAGATATTTGGTCATAGAGCCTTGGGATTTACTGAAGACATGAGGGGAGGGGGTCCTTATGATGACCAGCTTAAAAAAAAAGGCATAAGTGCTATCTGACCCATGTGAGGATATATAAAGATATATCAAGAAGGAAGCCATGTGTAAATCAGAAATTAAAAAGATCATACCCTCCTGTTTGCACCTTGGTCTTGAACTTATCAGCATCTTACATTATGAGTACATAACATTTCACCATCATGTATATCCATAAGACTGAGATCTAAATTAGATTAAGATACTTTCCATGCTTATATAAATATATTAAAATAGATTCTACTGTCATGTATAATTAAAAAGAACCCGTAAAATTATGAAAATTTAATTTTTGTTACTTAAGCCACCCAATCTATGATATTTAGTTAGTGCAGTCCAAATTATGACACTACTAAAGATCATTGAGATGAATACTATGTACCAGGCACTGTTATTTTATGTCCAATATCTCACTTATATGTTCTTCCAAATCTATGAGGCATACAGCTACCATGAGCTTTCAAAGATTTTTTCCATATCCAGCTTCATTATCAATTTCTTCAATAATCCCTATGCCTCTGGATTTCAATTTCAATCACAATTCCAATTATTATCTGGGCTGTGTCTTTAAACTAGAAGTTTTGTTACAAGATCAAGTAATTCTAGGAATATCCTTGCTTTTTGCTTTTCTGTACTAATGCAGAAAGGTCCTCATTAAGGAGTGTAAGAACAATATTAGAAAAGGGAAATGTAATAAACTTTGTAAGTTAGAAACATTCTAGTGAGCAGCTTTTTCACTGCTGTGACCAGCAGACCAGACAGAAACAATTAACAGAGGAAAAGCTTGTGGGTGGGAGGCCAGGGGGGCTCATGTTCTCAGAATACTCAGCCCATAGACTGGTGACTCCATTGCTCATGGCCAGAGGTGGAGGCATAACATCATGGCAGAAGTGTGTGGCAGAGGAATAATCTAGAGACATGGCAACAGGAAGCAGAGAGAGACAAGAGAGACTCCCCTCACCATGGACAAACTATGTACCCCAAAGATTTGTCCTTAGTGAACTACTTCCTCCAGCCACACCCTACCACCTACAGTTACTATCCAGTTAATCCCTAACAGGGGATCAATACACTAATTAAGTTAAAACTCTCATAACCAAATCATTTCACCTCTAAACTTTCTTGCATTGTCTCACACATGAGCATTTAGGGAATATCTCATATCTAAATATAACTGAAAATAAGCAACCTCATGGATCTCTTAGCCTTTTTATTGACTAGAAATGAAGTAATTAGTATAATAGAACATAACCTATACAAAGAAAAAATAATATTTATGTAAAAATGATATTTTTATTTAAATTGATGGGTTTTTTAAATTTATAATCAAAGCATATACTTGTTGTAATCACTTTTCTTAGGTTAGTGAAAAGCTCCATTCTATTTTTCATGACTCTGATCTGAGATCAATCTATTTTGTCCTTTAATGTAGGAGAAAATAATTAAAGAGATTAAGATGTGTAGTTAGGGTAAGCAGTGTATTTAATGTTTATTAATTTGCAATTTATTTCAGTAAATAATAATTCTACCATAGTTTTCTTAATTTATTTTGGCTCTGAGGAAGGTAGGAGTTGATTCAATCAGCAGAATTTTTTCCAAACTACTTAATCATCCCATGTAAATAATGATACAAACTTTACTTACTGAAGTGGATTTCACTCTACTATTTGGTAACAAATTATGTGCATTATTTCAAAAATATTGTAAAGGTGTGGAATTCATTATAGGCAAAAAATATTCTGCTTCAATTTCTGAACAAATATAGACAGAATCACTAAGAAATGCATTTATTTATTTGTTTGAATTAACATTAATTAATAATGATGTTATTTAATGAAAATAATTCATTAGATGATTCACTATTTAAATTTGAACATTTGCACAAAGGATCTTTCTCTTAATCTATAGTGCTAAAATAAAAATTACCACAGTCTCCTGAACAAGTTAAGAGTGCCTGAAGTTTTACTACTACTACCATATATTTATAATATTCATGATGTTCCTAAAGGTAGATTGACAGTTTATATTATTATTGTTACATTTAACTCTAGAAGACTCTCTAAAGGGGTTAGCTGATATAAGTTTACCCCTTGCAATGTGACCCAGTTGACACCTAAGTAAGCTCCACATATTCATTCATTTACACAGGCATTCCACAAATATAAACTGAGTGCCATGTGCTACAGGTTCAGCAGCAGGTGCAAATGAACCAAACAAGAAAACAGAAATCCTTGTCATCACAAAATTTATGTCCTAGTAAATGAGGCCCAACAAATGCACAAAACAAATAAATGAACTACATTATTATTAGAAGGTGATAAGACCATAAAGAAAAGAAATTGGAAAGAAAGTTCTGGGAGTGGGATGGCAGCCAAAAAGGTCCAGGTGACAGATGGCATTTGAAATAAGATCTGAACAAAGGGAGGCTTTTCTGATGAAATTAAACATAATTTTGACTCTGTAATCGTGAGTTCCATATCCATGGTTTCAACCGGAATCAAAAAATATTCAGAAAGGATTGAGGGTGTGGCTCAGAGGGACAGCACTGACCTAGAACATGCAAGGGTCTAGGTTTGATCCCCTGTACCGAAAAAAAAAAAAAATCATCTATACAGAACATGTTTAGATTGTATATCTTTTCATTCTCTCCTAAATAATACAGTACGACTATTTACATAGCATGCATACTTTATTATGTATTAGAAAATGTCTAGAGATGATTTAAAATATAAATGAGGATGTGTGTAGGTTATAGGCAAATAATGTCATCTTATATAAGGGATTGAAGCATTGTCACATTTTGGTATTTGTAATAGAGTGGGGGCGGCATCCTGGAACCAAACCCCATTGAAACAGTGAGATGAATGTAAATGCTTTTGAGAAACCCAAATATTTTCAATAATCCTCTATAATCATGCTGTATATTTATTTTTCTAGCAGTCAGGGAACAGATTTGGCAGAGAGGTTGGTGAATTGGTCATTCTTCTTCCCATTACCCTTAAGGGAACAGCAGTTTTTCTCCCTGGCCCATATGTTTTGTTTTGTTTTCTTCTCTAGGTTTGATCCAGTTTTTTGGCAAGCAGGATATAATTTGAATCAGTCCTTACATTCCCATTGCCAAGGTACATACAACATGTGTGGGCATATGGTCTTGTTTCTTTGATCTTTTAACCTTTATTTATTATAGATACACCATGGTGTAATGGATTATTTGAGGGAATTCAACACTTGGAATGGCAGCAGGTCTGGTTGAGGCCATCTGGAGATGCTAGTGAAGGGGAAGTTTACTCCCTTGTGAAACAAGTTTTACAGAGAGTTAAATAAAACCAACCAGAAATCCTGCAATAACTTCATTTAAAAGTGGGATATGGTGACATTTTAGATAATGGAATTAAAGGATGTGTTATTGGATAGGTATGTGATAAAACAAGAGTGCATCTCTCTTCTGGAAGCTATTATTCTAGAATAATCAATCAGCCTTCTATCCCTGATCTCTCAGAATGTAGACCATCTAATGTGAACAAAATGATTTCCTTTTGGTTTAGACGGGGAAAGATAGAATGAAGGTGTTAGATGGTTAAAAAAAAAGAAGTGTGGAAGAATATTATTTTTCAGATTATATTGTGAAGGTATTTTAAGATCACTCTCTGAATTTTGATGGTAAATTGTTTTCTAGCAATAATTATGAGTATTTATATTTAATGTCATAAATCACTTTCACTATTAAGTATTCTAGTCTGGGTGATCAATGTGTTTTTCCTTCCCTTAAATTTGATTTTTAGTTCTTAAGAATTATTACAAAGACGAAAATCAAAGGTAACTTATATATGTAGAAAGGGGGGCTATAAATATATATGGAGAGAGAGAGAGCGATACATGCACATATATACACACATATGCACTTGTGTGAATATATATATTCTGATTTTCTCTATGCACCCACCAGAATGCCTAAAATTACAGAATAATAAATAAGAACTGACAACATCAAAGGTTGGCAAAATTTTGAGATAATACAGCTTTCTCATTAATTATTGTGGGGATATATAATGATGTAGTGCCTAAAAAATGGAGAGAGAGAGTTCTGGGAGTGTGCCTACAGTTTCGTATGAAATTGTGCTTAGAGTTTCGTATAAAACTAAATATATGCCTACTCCATTACTCAGAAATTCTACTCCTAGGTATTTACCCATGTAAAAAAGATAAGCACAAAATGATGTAAAAACAACCATAGCAGGTTTATTCATAGCCTAAATCTAGGAAAAGTCATGATGTCCATTAAATGTGAGTGGTTAAATGAATTGAGATATTATTATTGAGATATATAATTAAGATATTATTAGCCATGTAGCAGCCTGAATGAATCTCTAAAATATTATTACATTAATATTTTAATGCTACATTAAAGAAATCTTAGTCACAAGAGTATATACTGTATGATTACTTGTATATTAAATTTTAATGTCATCTATGGTAGAAAAAAATGAGAACAGTGGCAATGTCAGAGGATTTGAATAACTCAGAATTTATTCAGAATTTATTAATTCTAGATACACACTATCTAGATAGTCACTATGAGAAAACTTTCTGTGGTAATACCCAATGACTTTCTTAAAAAGCAAAAACCATTCTTATTTAGGTAATGAAAATAGTTAGCATTTTATAATAACTAAACTTCTTTTTCTCTTTAGGAAGAGTCTATTCAAAGTAGGCAACAGTGACAAAGGATGTTTAATGTTTTTCCATAATTTCCCATTTTATGCATTTTCAATTCCTCTACCTATTTGGTTAGCCTTATCGCTTCCAAGTATGAAGTGGGAAACAGGTGGAGACACGAAGTCTAAAAAGGATATTATTTGAGAGTGATGCCATGAGCTAGTGCTGAGTTCAGTGCTTAGCATATATTTTATTCCACATCTTGATTTCATTGTAATTTTTAGTGTTCTTTAGACTTTTCTCCCCTTCCCTTGTTCCCAATTTCTTGAGATTGCTCCCCCTACAGAACTCTTAAGATATATTTATTTATTCTAGATAATCACTTGGTCAATTTATACTGCCACCCTGCCAGTGTCTTTCAGCTAAACTCTGCTCACTACTCCTGATAACTCTTTGCCAAGTTGTAAGGAAACACCAAGCAGCCTGGCTTTCATTCCATACTTTTTTAAATTATGTAAAAATGAGTCCTAGTGTTATGTATAACTAAAAAGAACCAATAAAAAAAAGGAAAAATAAATGCCAGGCTGCACAGTCTAGGGAAATTATGCAACTTTGGTCCATTTTTGCTGTAAAGAAATTATTTCCCATGGTTATCTCTGTCTATATGTTGTCATTCCCATTTTTTTTATGTTCTCTCCTGAAAACAAGGCAAGAAGAGTTCCACTTTAACTTGCTATTATACTAGCAGTTATTGAACTTCATTATATACTAATACCAGATGAAACCTAGTGCTCTCTAAGTGTTTAGTATACATTATCTAACTAATTAAAAGACTGTAATGTAAGAGTTATTTGATCCATTTTGAAGACACAGACAATACTGATTAGAGAGATTGACACTATTTCCTGGTAAGCCTGTCTGTGCAGGGTCTAAGGGATGAAACAGCTAAAAATCAACATCATCATCAAAGTTTTGTAATACACACTCCATCTTTTTTTCTTCTGAATTTAATTTTAGTGTTACTATAGTGTACATGTAAAACACCTGAGCATCAGTATTTTCTGAAATAAATTATGGTATACACAAGTAAATTCACAACCATAATCATTCCTGTATTTCTCTCCATGGCTGGTTCCCCAAATTGGAAGAAACATTCCTGTTTCTCCAATGATGAACTGTGTAGTCCAGTTTAAGAATATGGAGTTCAATGTTACTGAGGTTATCATCTTAGTAGAAAATGTCAGAAGATTCCAATCATCACTCATATTCTTCTGCCAAATAGATTAGGCATCTGCCAAGGGATCTCTGATCTCTAACCAGGCATTAGCTAATGATGTTACAGGACAAAAGTTCTTAATAGAGAGGGATACGTGCTGTGCTGTGTGCAGCATGGACCGAGACATGAAATTCCTAGCATTATTCAAAATGAGGAAGTTCAGAATTGTTCATTGTGTCAGATTTGTGCATAATAGCTGGGTGAGTATCTAGAATATGAATAGATCTGAGGAACCTGTGGCAGAGCCCTTTGTGTTGTCACAGAGCCTGCTTCCTGAAAAGCTGCAGAGTAACCATGCAGTATTGAAAAGACATTCTGGAAATAAATGTTATCTATTTAGGATGACTGTTAGAGCTGAAGTATTTTGTTCTTTAAATTCAGTATAGCTGAAATGGCTTTTGCCATTTCGTTCCTTCTCCATAATAAATTTATTTTTCTGACTTACTTCTCATCATTTACATGATAGCAATAATAAGTTATGTAGGAAGACAGATATTTAATCATAACAAGACATATACAACAAAATTTTAGGTTTTTTATTCTCTTACTGATTTCATATTGCTTTGGAACCTCTGTTCCTGAAGTCTGGACCAGGAATACAAATAAAACAAAAAACAACAAACAAAAATTTGCTAAATATCAGTTACACATCCATTGACTTACATATTGCCATACTAGTGTCTGTTGTGTTCTGCTGCCTTTCCTATCCTCTACTATCCCCCCGTAATTCTGCAATCTGTATATGGGGTAAAAATGGGAGTTCATAACCCACTTGAATCAAAGTGTAAAATATGATATATCAAGAAATTTGTAATGTTTTGAACAACCAACAATAAAAAAAGAAAAAAAATTTGCTAAATATAATTTATTCTCATTTACTTTTATAAGTGGGGAGGATTGAACTCAGGGGCACTCAACCACTGAGCCAAACCCCCACCTATATTTTTTATTTCATTTAGAAAAAGGGTCTTACTGAGTTGCTTAGTGCCTTGCTTTTGCTAAAGCTGGATTTGAACTCTCAGTCCTCCTGCCTCAGCCTTCCTAGCTGCTAGGATTATAGGCATGCTCCGCCATGCCTGAATCTCATCTATTTTTCACAATTTTTATAGGAGTATGTATTTGGTGAGTTAACAGAAGTTCAAAATAGAGCATCATCCCCATTATCTTCCTCTTCTCCTTTCTAAGACTGGCTGGGAACAGTGAGACCTTACATACTTCATGGTGATGAAAAGAAGAGAAGGCTGTAGTCCATTTGCTGATCTTTGGTGTTGAGATGCCACTTTTCAATATCATCCTCATCCTTGCTTGCCAACTGTTAGCACCTGATCCAACTTATAATGCATTTCCTTGAGTCTGTCACTATGTAGAGATGGCCATCACCTTTGCTGATCAGGTGAGCCACCTCAGGCTCTCTATCATATCACAGACATCTGAGATCTGGACTATAAATATCTGGACTATAAAAACTTCTTCCTTCTCTGCCATTACCAGCACTTGATACCTATCCCCCAGTAAACTTAAGCATCCTCTATAAGCATTTGCAACCATAGAAATAAGGATAGCATATAAGGCCATATCTTGGTATTTCTCTTCATCAGTGCCTTTGCTTATATTTCCAAACTGTTAGATGGGGTGGGGTGGAAGCACAAACCCACTCTGTTAATTTTTGCCTTGACCCCATATAAATCATATGTTTTATAAATATTTGATGACTTTTTTTCAAAAGAATGAAAAATTACTTCATATTTATTTATGTTCTAATAGTAAAATATAAAATCTTTGCAAAATAAAATGACTCCAAGAATGTTTGCTACCTGACCCATGTTCTAGTTCCACAAAATCAATTTTATGTGTGCATTTCCACCATTATTATTTGGAAAGGCTAAGGGTAGTGAATGGTGATTTTGTTCTCATTTATGCATTGATTTTAGTGTATTGAGAAGTCTTTTTTTTTGTAATTCTAAGGCCAGTGGGATATACAAAATATAGTTGCTATATCTTTAGCATATATCCCAAAAGGATTGAATCATGTTTAGATTTAACCTTGGGAGGTGAAAGTTATGTCAAAAGAGGGGAACCTCACTCACTCATCATTTACAACTCTAGTTTCCACTAGTGAGAACCACTGGAATCTGTAACTGGAGAATGTGGTTAATTCCTCTGTTGTTATATATCCTTGTTTTGCTAACTTTGTATATTTACCTTTAGATAAATTAATCTTGTTTGATTACCTATATCATACCTGTGTTTGATCTTACCACAAATCTGAATCTATTATTGGAATTTTTTAAAACAATGATCATTATATTCTTATTTATAAATTACTATTTAAAAAATAGATCTTTAAATCGTGTGAAAAGTGATCTTCAGTTGCTTCATTGATTGATGGCTATGTACTTTTTGATCCATTTGTTAGTATTACATTCTGTCAATCAAAAAGATTACCCAAATTAATATACTATATACATCGATAATATTTATAGCAACAGTAGTATATTTTATATCAGTATAAAATAGTATTAATATTCTGTTATTAACTTCCATACCTGAGGGTTTCATAGGAATAATTAATCGATCAGATTTTACTCATTCTACCACTATATCCCTTTGGTAAAGCAATTGCTTATTTAATATATTTATGTGTGTACATGATCACACACAGGCATGAGTGGATAAAAATACTATTTGAAGTTCATCAATGACCCTATGAAATACAGTATACTCTACCACAAGGTTCTATTTTATGATAGGCTTGAATGTGTTCTGGGTGTAGATGAACATCAAGTAGAGTCCCAGGGTTTCTAGATAGGCCCAAAGTTTTTGAAGAAATTCTTATAGGCTAGATTTAAAGATTAAAATGGAAACTGCAAAAGGGTTAGTGCATTTTAAAGATTTATGAAAGGCAACTTAAGATAACATAAATACAGGCTAACTTTTCTATGACCCTGTACCTGAGAAGAATTTTTCCAAATGTGATAACTCTTTTGCTCATAAAAAACATATGCAATGCACAAGCAAATTTTTTCATCATAACTTTTAACATATTTCACAATATGGTGATATTGTATACCTTTTACTATGTCCAAAATAGCATTCTCCTCTCAACTGTAGCAATCACCTTACTGGTTCCATAGTCTACACCTTTGACCTCTCTATTCATCTTAGAACATTAAAAGTGATTCTTTTAAAGTATAAGCTTGATTATAAATTTCTCTGTTCAAAATGGTACCATATTTGTAAATCACACAAAATAATATATAATTTTCATTACCAGGACCCACAGGTCACTCATGATTTATAGGTTCTGGTTATCTTTCCATCCTTTCTTCCTACCTCTGACTGCTTTTTCTAAGGTACTATACACATACAGGCCTACATGCTGCCTCTTAAATGCACATTTCCCAGAGTCATTAAGATTATATTACCTTTTTCTAGAATGAACCCAATAGTATTATATGGTTTTCTCATTCAACTCATTTAAATCTCTGATGAAAGTTTAGCTCCTCAGATGAGCCCATTCTCAGTATGTTGCATTAATTAGCATAATTCTTAATTCCCTCCAAGGTTAATATAGATTATTTTTCTTCACATGATATGTAAGTGTGTGTGTGTGTGTGTGTGTATGGTTTTATATATGTAGTTTATATATAATTTACATATACATATTATGCATATTTTGCAATTTATATATGAAGTGCCCACCAAAAGATCATGTATGATGCAATGCAATAATGGGTAAAATGATTCGGTTATGTAAGACTGAACCTAATCAGTGCATAATGCTCTGATAGAGATTAATTGGGTGGTTACTGTAGATAGGTAAGATATATGGAGGAGGTAGGTCATTTGGGCATGCCTTTGGGGTTTATATTTTGTCCCTAGAGACTGGAGCATGCATTCTCTCCTCCTCTCCTATCCTTTCCTCTCCCCTCCCCCCTTCTTGGTATCATGTCTTGAGCCACTTTCTTTCACCACATCTTTCCACCCTTATGTTCTGCATTACTTTGAGCTCTGGGGAATGAAGTCTGACATCTATGGAATGAGACCTATAAAACCATGAGCCCTCAAATAAACTTGTCCCTCTCCAATTGATCTTATCAGATCTTTTGGTCACAGCAGCAAAATAGTTGGCTATATATAAAACTGTCTACATATGCTTTGTCCAATACTAAAAATGTTCCATGTGGTCAATAATTGTGTCTTGTTTCTATAGTATATCCTCAGCCTGGAGAGCATATATTTGTTACCAAGCACTGAATAAATTTATGTTGAAATTACTAATGAATTAACTAAAGTATAGTAAAATGAAACCTGTGCTCTGGGAAATATTTCTAGCACAAGTTCTACATAAGGAAAAAAAATGAGAGAGAGAGAGAGAGAGACAGACAGACAGAAAATAATTTTAATGCACAAGATCTGCATTGTAACCAGTGTCTGAACTTATAGACATAGATACTCAAAAACTGCACTAGATTTGTAAAGGACAGAACTATAGAGTCTTTCTCTCTGATGCATGTGAAGCCTGGGGGTCAGGACTATGATCTGAAAAATATAGAGTATTTTGACAACTGTGATGAGATAAATATGAGAAAAATTATGAAAAGTTGTTTTCTTCAGTGACTTAGTATCATTAATGAGGTTTGAGTTTCCAGGTGCCTGTCTCCTGTGTTAAGTGTGAATTATGTCACTATCATGTGTCTATCACTTTTTAGACAGTGACTCATAATATAGTCTTTAATATATCATTCTCCACATGGTTTCAAACATGTTATTTTCACATAGTTTTAATATTGACGTATTTTCTTTTCATTAGATAATATGCCCTAACCAAAAGAAATTTGTGTGGCTTATAGGATTTATGATATTATAAAATTTTTAAACAAATGCATTTCCAAAATTTAACAAATAATACATAAGCATATCAATCCAGTCATAAAAGTCTATCTTTACTAAACATTTACTATGTGACACTCAGCATTTAACCACATAAGATGAAAACTACAACCTATTGTTTATAAGTGACAAAATTGGGATAGAAAGAAGTTTATTATGTCGCATGTTCAAGATTGTTCAGTCAATATTACTATTCCAAGCCTCCATTTTTGCATTCTTATTAATAGGATATTAATAGTCCTTCCTCTCATGAACAACTTTCTCCAACATCATCAACAAGCATTTTAAGCTTCCACAGTGTGAGGGAAATGATATTATTTTTTAAACATGTAGCTGGAAGAAATCTGTTCATGGTTCTGTCAACTTTTTAGGATATGTTTGACTTAATAATAATTTCCAAATAATTAAGTTTTAATAAATATAATGATGTGTTTTAGTTTATGAAAAAAGAAATCCATATTTGACAAATGTTCATGAGAATATAAGGAAGAAAATGGAATTATAATTTAGACGGTCAAATTAAAGGAATTATTATTAAAGTAACTGAGTTTTCTCATTTGGCAGGTTTTGATTCCAGAAATAATTAGATTCCTAACTTGGTTTTAAATTAAGCTTCTATTTTTGAAGACTATCTTACATTTAGAAGAATGAAAGAATCCTTATTTAAATTAGTGGAAAACACACATTGGTAATACCAAGCTCTCATTGTCAAGTACAGGAGAAGAAAACTAGCAATCATTAAGCACATATTTTAAGCCAAGTTTTTAATTTAATTTTGTTTAATATAATTTAATGCAATTTAATAACCCATTAAGGTAAATTTTATTATTCCTATTTACAGGTAGCAAGAAAACTCAGACAGTTTAGGGAATTTGACCAAGGAGATTTAACTGGTCAAGGATGAAAGAGGCATTCAAACTGAAAACTATAAAAAGTCAAATTCTGCCAAATTATTTTACCAACGCATTGTTTTTCAAGGCATATTTGTCTCTTTAAATTCTTATCCTCCAAAATTCCTCTAATATTAAATATAGTCTCCAGCATATACCTGGGACTCTGTGGATGTTAGCAATTGACATACTAAAATAATGGGCTTTTACCTGAGAGAATATTTTCCTTCATAACTGAAACTAAATAGCAGTAGGACAAACTTAAATTCACAGAACTCATTTGCAAGCTTAAAAACACACACAAATGCACATACATACAGATATTTTCTTAACAACATGAATAACTGACACACACAGAAGAAGAATACTCAGAGGAATATCAAAACTCAGAAATGAGCTCTGCAGTATGTGCAAACTAATGTAAGCTTCCATCACAATGGATTTTTAGCTCATTTATATAAATCAGGTAAGATCACATGTAAAGAATTTCTGAAGGAGCAGTTATAATAAGTGTACTTTAACAATATTCATGGTTACCTAAGCATAGAAGACACTGAGAAATTAGCTTTAGGAAAAGATAAGATACTCCACTTCCCCTTCTGTCTCCACCTCTCACCTGTGCTTCACTTCTTTATATACACAGCACTAACACTGGACTTTGTCTCCATTTTGAACAATAGTGAGAGACTAAAATATCTCTATGGTTGACACGGAATGAAATAACCTGTATGTGATATGTTCCACCTTTTTATTAGTGGATTTCTTTGGTGGGATGTCTTAATTTGGTTAACGGTCATTAATAACTGTCATTTGAAACTTACAGTGGGTATCAGGCCAAAATTATTTGAGACTATAGTACCCTGAAAGGTCACTAAAATTCAGAAGTCAAATGTGATTTCAAAATTAAATAACCCAAGTGATGAACTATAGATTAGCTTATTTTTAACAAGTACTTTATTTTATATAACTATATGTAACCTAAAACATTCAATCTACTCATATTACTTGATATGATTATTTATACAACACAATTAGATTACCTCTGAAACTCAAAAACCTCAGAATTATGTCTGCTTGTGATAGAATATACTTCTCTCCAATATACAGCAACAAAATTAAACAAAAGCTAATTGACTTGCTCAGCCATTTAAAAATGTAGAAAGATTCTAGGTGGAAAAATCAATAGCATATTTCAGACATTAACATATCTTTTTAGACTTTTTTGGGTTTTTTTCATATTGTCCTTTAAATACAATTTACATGTTACTTCTGAAATGCAGATATAAAGTATGAAGTAAAATGCTGTCTTTAAATTTTATTTTTTTAATTTCAAAAGTTTAAAGCTATTTCAATTGAAATAATTTCCAATGTTGATTACACAAGTTTTCCCATTTTAAAGTGTTGTACAGTTTCTTAACTGCAAATTGCAGTGTAAAAAATAAAATGTTTTTTATATACAGAAATATGTTTTCTAATAGAAATACACACATATATTTAGATTATATCTGAAATGTATGTATTTATATTTATTTTATGTTTATTATGTGTATGTAACATAAATACATGCATATATAATCTACTTAAAATATACAGTCTAATGTATGTGAAATAGCTGGAGATTGTCAGTCATTAAATGTACTCTGAACCACAGGTTTATATTTGTTATTGTTTGGATTTGGAATACCCCCCAAAGTCTCATGTGTTGAAGGCTTGGTCCCCAGTGCAGCAGTAGTCAGTGGTGGGGCTTTGAGAAAGTCATTGGACCATGAGGGATCTAATCTTATCAGTACAGTAATCCACTGATGGACTCATAGTTGCATGGATTATTGGGAAGTGGTAGAAACTCAGAGAGGGGTCTTGGGGGCATGCATTGGGGACTATGTCTTCAGGTGACCACTTACCACCACCACCACCACCACCACCCTACTCTCTCTCTCCTCCTCTTTTTTCACTTGCTCTACTTACTGGCTACCATAAGGTGAGCAAATGCTCTGCTATGTCCTTCTGTGATGATATTCTGCCTCACCACAGTACCATAGAAATGAGCCAGCTGACCACAGACTGAAACATTTGAAACCATGAACCTTAGTTTAAATCTTTTCTCCTTTGACTCAGTATTTCATCACAATGATGAGAAGCTGATTAACAAATTATAAAGCCCCCCAAAAAGTGGGATAGAAGTTTTGTCTCAGGTAGCAAAGATTAAGACAAAAAGCTAATAGTTAATATGTGCTTAGCCTGTGCCAGACACTGATAGCAATGCTTTACATTAGTACCATTTTGTCCTCATATAAATCATATGGTGAAAGTATCTTGATCATCTATATTTTGCAAATGAAAGGACTAATTGGTTAAATAACTTGCCCATTATAACTAGCAAGTAAGTCAGTGGAGCCAGGATTGAACTAGAACAGTCTCACTTTAAAGACAGCAATTGTCATTTCTTCACTACAGTGAAGTAGTGTCCTGAACTTTCTGTCTTATCATGATAGAGATTGACAAGTGGTAAACCTCACCACTTTTCATATCTATAAAAACAAATTAAAATTAAATTACAAAATCATGAGGATGAAATAAACTAGTATATAAAACATGCTTAAAATAAGAAACTCAACAAAATGAGTTATACACTTCAAATTATGAAGTGCTCAGGCAGTGAGAGGGGGGATGGAAGTGGTTATCTAGATACAACACAGGGAGCCAACCATGGAGAAGAGCCTGGACTCTGTCACATAATAGCTGTGTAAGTGTAGTCAAATTATTTAACTTCTCTTCATTCCAGATCCTTAGAAGAAATAATACCCCTTTATCTTAATCCATTCTTCATACTGTATCAAAATGCCTTAGACTGGATGATTTATAGATTGTACAAATTTATTGTTCACCTTTCTGGAGACTGGGAAATTCAAGATAAAGGCTCAGGCAGATTCAGTGACTAATGGCACCTTCCATGTGTCCTCAAATGGAGAAAGAGTTGAAAGTGTCCTAGAGACTCCCTTCAGCCCTTTCATAAGACACAAATCCCAATTATGAGGAAGATTCCTCATGACCTAATCACCTCCCAGACCTCACTTCTTAATATCATCATTTGAAGTTTAGATTTCAACATATAGATTCTGGAGGGAACACAAACATTCAGACCATACCCTTCTACCACTAGCCCCCAAAGTTCTTCTTTCTCACATGTAAAATACATTTGTTCCATCCCATTGCTACAAAAGTCTTAACTTATCCTGGTATCAGTTCAAAACTGTGAAGTCCATAGTCTCATTTGTCATCTAATCAGACATGATTAGAATCAAGGTTTGATTCATTCTTGCCCAAATTCCTTTCCAGCTGCAAAACCATGAAATCAAACAAATATTTTTCAAACTATAGTAATGGTATTAATATTGGACAAATATTCCCTTTCAAAAAGGAGAAATAGGAAGAAAAGTCATAACTGCGATGCCAAGTATGTGTAAAACCAAACAGGGCGAAAAATGTTGAATCTTAAAGCTAGAGAATAAGCTTCAATTTCATGTTCCACCTTCCAGACAGATGGGGGTGGGTTGGACCCCCACAGCTCTGCAGTCCTTCCTCACAACTTCGCTGGTTGTACCTCAGGCACCAGCAGCTCTCACATGTTGGAGTAAAATGTCCATGGCTCTCCAAGACTGTCAAGACATACTGCTAATCCACCATTCTAAGCTCTTGGGGGTCCCTGCCCCCACTTCTGTTCTGGGTATTTCCCTAGTGAGACTAATGAATTGCCCTATCCACATGCAGTTTTCTGCCTGGACCCCAAGGCTCTACAGGACAACCTCTGAAAAATATGTGGAGGCAGCCATGCTCCCAAAGCTCTTATGATTGTACACCAGCAAAAATGGAAATGCACAGGCTCTGCCAGTGACTACCTTTCAGGCCTTCCTGGGGTGTCCATGCACCTTCACTGCTCCTAGGCCCGCTGGTGCTGCACCCAAAGCACAGACAAGCAGTCTCGTCCCCAGTCCTTGGCACTGTGGGCTTCTAATTGAAATTGCAGCCCACTGCTCTTCAGAATGCCATTGAGGTCATTCCTCCTTTTCTTGATGAGTAGCACCACATATTATCCAAGGTTTCCTTGGCCACATCCTTAATGTTCTATCCTCAGCACACTTTTATTCTTTCAATGTAGCCAGGCTTAGAATTTTCCAAATTTATGATATCCTTGTGTTATAGTTACCATCTTTAATTCACTTCTCTCTTCTCTCATTTTATGAATAAGAAATTAAGATAAACCATGACTTAGCTTCAAGACTTTGGTTAGAAATTTCTTCCATCAATATACTAATTCATGGCTCAGTTCTACCTTCCACAAATCACTAGAAAACAAACACAATTCAGTTAAATTCTTTGTCACTTTGTAACAAGAATCACTTTTCCTTCAGTTTCTAGTAACACACTCATTTCCATTTGAGGCCTCTTCAAAATTGCTGTTACTTACATATTTTTGTCAACCTTCTGTTCACATGCACTTATGTAATCTCTAAAACGAATGAGACTTTCTCTTTAGCTCTCTTCTTTTAGGGCCTCATAAGAATCATCCTCATATTCAGTTCATACAAATTAAGCATTTTTTCTAGAATGCACATCAAAATTCTTCTAACTTCTACCCATTATTCAGTGTGGTTTTTAGGTAAGCATACACGCCTATCACAGAATCTGCTATGTAACACAGCACTCAAAAAATAATTATACCCATGGTTTGATCATATCAACATCCTCCATATCAGTTTTTTTCTGCTAAGGACTGAACAACATTTTCATATTGTATCCGCCAAAACATGTACAATTATTGGACAATAGAAACAACTTGAAAAATAGAAAGTAAACAAAGTTAAAGATCAAGGTCCCCAAACATATATAGGTAGATATACATAATCTATGGCATTGTGTGTGTGTGTGTGTGTGTGTGTGTGTGTACTATAAATGAATGATGGAATACATTAAAAAATCAAACAAAAAAAAGAAACTTAAGAGTTTCTGTTTGGAATAGTAAACATTCTGGAAATAATTATGGTGGATATACAATGTTGTGAAAGAACTTAATGTGACTGAACTGTACATGTAAGATGACTAAAATGATGTATTTATGTTATGAGTATTTGATCATACACATACAAAAACATTGCATTGTACATATTTATCAGATTTTATTTATCCATTAATCCACTGACGGACATGTGGGATATTTCTGCATTTGTGCTATTATAAATAATGTTGCTATGAACACTGGTATACAAGTACTTTTGAGGCTCTTGATTTTAACCCTTCTTGGTTCATGCCTCAGAATAAAATTGCTAATTATATGGTAACTCTATGTTTAAAATTGTTAGTAACCATCAAATTGTTTTGCACAGTGATGTACCATTGGAAATCATGTACATTTTCAGCATCAATATACAAGAGTTCCAATTTCTTATTTCAAACAATCTTTTGAAAGTTTATGACATTTATATTTGAAGTTACATTCTTTGTGAGATTTGTAAATGGTATATTTTAAGATTTGCCATTTTGCACACACTTATCTGAATCACATATCACCCATTTCTTTTTGTATGTGTATGGTCAAATATTTATAATATAAATATATCATTTTAGTCATCTTACATGTACAATTCAGTGGCATTAAATTCTTTCACAATGTTATATATCCACCATAATTATTTCCACAATTTTCACTATTCTGAACAGAAACACTAAGTTTCTGTTATTGTTTGATTTTTAGATGTATTTCATCAATCATTTACAGTAAACACACACACACACAGAGTGAGCACATATAGGTTATTTATCTATATATGTTTGGGGACTTTGATCTTCAGCATGGTTTATTTTCTATTTTTTAATCTTTTTATATTGACCTATGATAGCACATATTTTTTTTGGGGATATAATATGAAAATTTGACACTCATATATAGCATATAATGATCAAATTAGGATAATTAGCATTTTTATCTCTTGAACATTTTTCATTTCTTTGTGCTGATAACCATAAATACATTATATAAATTTATTAAATTAATTTATTATAATATATATTCATTTATAAAGAATTAAAAGTGTTCCTAACATTTTTTCCCAGCCATGATTTGTGATTTTGTAGGGGGTTTTTTGTTTTATTTTTTAATAATAGCCATGCTAATAGGCATGAAGTGAGATCTCATGGTGGTTTGATTTACATTTCCCTAATGATTAGTGATTCTGAGCATCTTTTCATATGCTTATTTGTCTTTAGCCTATTTTCTTCAGAGACATGTCTATTCAAGTCCTTTGCCCATTTTGAGTTAGACTGTTTGTTTCATTGTTATGAGTTAGAGATTCTTTATATATTCTGAATAATAATGTCTTACTAGATGTATGATTTGCAAATATTTTTTTTTCCATTCTGTATTTTCAATCCTGGCAGTGTCCTTAAGGTGCAGAAGATTTTAATTTTAATGAATACAAGTCTTTTTTTTTTTTTTTGCCTATGCTTTAGGTGTCATAGCCAAAAACTAACTGACAAATCTAAAGTCATGAAGATTTCCCTGTGTTTTCTTTTAGACATTTATAGGTTTATCTATTACTTTATATGTTTTATGCATTTTGAGTTAATTTTTGCACATAGCATAGAGAAGGCTGTAACTATGAAGTCCTTTTATTTGTGGATATTCATTTATCATTGTTGCAAAGACTGTCCTTTCCATGAATGGTTTGGCACTATGTGGAAAATAAATTGACCATATTTATGAATGCTCATTTCTTGTGTATCTAGTCAATTCTTTTGGTTTTTTTTGTCTGCCTTATGCTAGTATGACACCATTTTGATTACTATGGCTTGTTATAAATTTCAAATCAGAAAGCATGAGTCCTCCAGTTTCATTCCTCTTTTTCAATATTGTTTTTGCTACTCAGAGTTTTCTGAGATTGGATATGCATTTGGGGTTGGAATTTTCTATTTCTGAAAAGGAAAGTGCCGCAGTCTGGCTGGGCACAAATCACGAGCCACTGAAGCAGGAACAAACTTTATTTCTGAACTCCACCAGCACGCTCCACACACGCTCCTGGGAACTCCTCCCGAACGCCACGTGGCTCCTCCAGGAACCAGCAGCCAGATATATCCTCCAGAAATCCCTCCTCCTGCACTTCCGCAACCAATGGGAACTCTCGGGGAATCCCCGGAAATCCCCACGAGAACTCCAAAATAGTGCGAGAACTCAAAAGTTGCGGCAGAGGCGGATAGTAATGCCTCGCCTGTCAATCAATACTGTTGGCAAAATGCCAGGGGCCATACAGACTCAGCCGTGGCTCTCAGCATCTCCCCCTTTTTGTTTAATTAAACAACAAGCAATGTGGCTTAGGGACCGTGCCTGTTAGGCAGTCCAATTCAACATATGGTCCTTACCCGTCATCGGATGAGCTGACCTCTAGGCGTCAGCCTTCTGTCTTAGGTTGGTACCACTGCAATTGGATCATACCCGTCACTGACTACTGGTCCAGCATACAGCCATATTTGTGGATAGGCCTTTGCACCAGTGGGGGGGTGAGATTCTTTGCCTCACCTCTGTTGGACCCCAAATTTGGCCTTGGTGCCAGTTGGGGGGTGAGGTTCTTTGCCTCACCTCTGTTGGCCCCCAAATTTTAAACCATCACTAGCAGAAGGGAGGAGGATACAGAAATGCCACGACACTAAGCCAATTGATGGCTCCTTTGAAAAATTGTACCACCGTTGACACCATCAGCAAAGATACTCCAGCATTACCACAATTCACTGCACCAACAGATAGTTCACAATATATACAAGTGATACATAGTCCAGGCAAGTTCTGCAAGCAGTTCAAAGTGGATAAATCTATCAAAATGTCCATTTCCTCCCAAAGTAAATCAACTCCTTGATTGAGCATTAGTTGTTGAATTATTATTCATTGATGCATCAGTTTATACAGTTTACTGTGATAGCAATTAAAGAAGCTGTAGTTTGGTTTTATCTTTGTCTTCACCAGCACTAGGAATGAAGATAGGAATTCTGGCAATGATGCTAAAAAAACAAATTATGTAACATTCCAACAGGTACTAAGAAAACAATTTTCTGAACAATTTACATTATCCTGAACAGAATTATTAAATATAATGAAAAGGAAAGGTGAAAGTAAACAGACAGATCTATTAACCTCCTTATTTGTACACATATGAAACAATCCTCAACAACTATTTACCCAATTTAAATTAAACCTTTAAAATCATGTGAATAAAAAAAAATTCGGATCCATTTTTTCATGAGCGCTCCTCATATATGATATATGGACATACGTAGAAACAGACATACAACACAAAACACAAGTGTGCACACAAACGTACAACACATAAGACATTAGAAAAGTCCTTGTAGCTTTACACAGGTGAAACATCCATTGCAATGTTTAAAAACTCCTCAGTCAAAAAAATAAAGCTGATCAGAAAAACATTAACCTAGGTCTCTATGAGCTCAAAAATAAAATAGACCTTTATGATGTGGGAAAAAGCAATAATAAAATAGATATTGAAAAAAGCATCCTGGTTAATCACTGTCGCAGATGTAAAAATAGCCAAGCTGTAGCTCTGGATATCAGCTGTTATGGATTTGAGTCAAATCATCTTCTTTTTGGTCTGTAGAAATCGCTTTGATTAGTCTCTCTGGAATCCAAATCAGCTGTTGTTCTCCCTGTGGAAACACACAAACAGAACCCCGACTCCAGACAATAACTGGGTCAGGACCTTTCCATTGTCCTGTTCAAATATCCTTCCAAAGTACCTTAGGCTTATGTACATTTTTTGGACACATATGCCTTTCTGCAGCACTAAGCCCTGAAGAATCCAAATTTAAAAAGTTTAGAGTAAAAAGGGTTATTTTAAGTTTATCTTTGGGCGATATATACCCCTTTCCAATTCCCTCTTTTTGCTTTAATAAGTACATTTTAATAGTTTGATGAGCTCTTTCAACTATGCCTTGTCCCTGTGGATTGTATGGGATTCCTGTTATGTGAGTAATGCCAAATGATGAGCAAAATTGTTTAAAAGAGGTAGAAGTATAACCAGGAACATTATCTGTTTTTAACTGTTTTGGAATGCCCAGAGTGGCAAAATTTTGTAAGCAATGAGCTATAACATCTTTAGTTTTTTCTCCAGCATGAAGGGAGCCCATCAAAAATCCGGAAGAAGTATCAACTGTAACATGCAAATATTTTAATTCTCCAAATTCGGGAAAGTGTGTGACGTCAATCTGCCAAATATGATTAGGTATCAGTCCTGTAAAAAGGTCACACAATTTTGACATTGTTTTATTATTTGTCTAGCTTGTCCCTTAGTTATTTTTAAATGCTTTTGTAAAGTATTAACATTGACATGGAACCTTTTATGAAAATTTGTAGCTTCTTCTAGTGTAGAGAAAATATGTATTCCATGTATAGTTTTATCTGCTAAATCATTGCCCAAACTAAGGGCTCCAGGCAATCCTGTATGTGCTCTGATATGTCCTATAAAGAATGGATCTTTTCTGTCCCAGATTAAACTTTGTATAGTGGAAAACAAAGAGAAAACAGTAGAGGAAGGGGAAATCCTACCAGCATCTTCAAGGGATACTATAGCATTAACCAAATACTGACTATCAGAAAATAAATTAAATACAGAATCTTTAAACATCACAAAAGCTTGTAAAACTGCATTAAGCTCTACCTTTTGAGCTGATTGTTTGGGTACTAAAAATGTAAAAGTTTGATCAGGGGTAACTACTGCTGCTGTACCATTATTTGACCCATCAGTGAATACATTTGGAGCATTCATGATAGGGGTTTTTCTTGTCATTTTTGGAAAAACTACAGGATTTGAAGACCAAAAAGACAACAAAGGATTAGATGGTAAGTGATTATCAAATGAAACATTATATTTACACATGATTATTGCCCAAGTATTTAACTCATTAGCTAACTCATCAATTTGATCCATAGTATATGGAGTGATAATTTTATTGGGAGAAATCCCAAACACTCCCTTTGCTGCTTTTATTCCTTTGAGTATTAATTGTCCTACAGCCTCAGGATACCTAGTAAGAATAGTGTTAGGAGAATAAGATAAATGTATCCACAATAATGGACCTTCTTGCCCAAATACTCCTGTAGGAATATTTTTTGTTGGTATTACAATAAATAATAAAGGCAAGCTTATATCAATTCTATCCAAATGCATATTTTCCATATATGTTTCAATAATTTTTAATGCCTTTCTTGCTTCAGGCGTTAACATGCGGGGTGAAATCGGATCTGATGGACCTCTTAGGATATCAAATAAAGGTCCCAACTCTCCTGTTGGTATGCCTAGATAAGGCCTTATCCAATTTATGTCTCCTAATAACTTTTGAAAGTCATTAAGTGATTTGAGTTGATCTACTCATATTTGAATTTTTGGTGGACGGAACATAGTTGAGGATAATAGAACTCCTAAATAATTAATTGAAAAATTTAATTGTACTTTATCTATTGCTATCTTTAGATTATAATTTTTTAATAAATTTGTAAGTGTGGCATAACATTCTAGCAATGTGTTTTTATCTTTGTGTGCTAACAATACATCATCCATATAGTGAAATATTTGTAATTCAGGATTTTGATTTCTAAGTGGCTGGATTGCTTTGTTAACATAAATTTGACACATAGTTGGGCTGTTAGCCATCCCTTGAGGGAGTACTTTCCATTCATATCTCTGATCAGAACCTTCATGATTCAGTGCAGGGATAGTAAATGCAAAACATGGACTATCCTCAGGATGAATTGGAATTGAAAAAACACAATCTTTAATATCTATAGCTAAAATGTACCAGGTTTTTGGCAAAGCAGACAATTGAGGAATCCCTGATTGAGCAGGTCCCATAATAACCATCTCATTATTAATGGCTCTTAAATCTTGCAATAATCTCCATTTACCAGATTTCTTTTTAATGACAAAAATGGGAGTATTATAGGGAGATATGGAAGGTTGTATATGTATCTCCGCTAATTGTTGTTTGACCAGGTCATGGGCTGCTTGTATCTTTTCTTTAGTCAGGGGCCACTGAGGAACCCATACTGGTCTTTCTGATTTCCAAGTAATTTTTATTGCCTCAGTGACCCCTTCTGAAAACCCAATCAGTGTCTATTTATTCCTTGATCTATTTGTATTGGTGCTGCTATACCTTGTTCTTGTTCTCCTAATCTTTTCTCTTTCCTGAAACCTTGCCTAGCCCTAATAGTGGGCACATTTGGATTTATGTTATTTGTTAATGTCAAACCTGATTGATCTAGGACATCTCGTCCCCATACATTTATAGGAAGATGATTCAATACATATGGCTGTATAGTTCCTTCACATCCTTCAGGATCCTTCCAATCTAATACTATTGCACTTCTATGGGGATTAGTTGCCACTCCTAGGCCTCGAAGCATTTGAGTGGCTTGTTGTAACGGCCAATGTTTTGGCCATTCTTGACGAGATATGATGCTAAGGTCTGCACCTGTATCCAGTAGCCCATTAAATTCATGTCCTTGAATATTTAGTTTTAGCACTGGGCGAGAATCTAAATTTAAAGACATCATAGCCCAATCTACACCTGTGGAGCCTAATCCCCTGGAACCTATTTCTATACTACTACTGGAAAATTTATCATGTAGGCTGGGTATTATTAATAACTGTGCTATTCTATCTCCTGGTGAAATTACTGATATACCCTTTGGAGGACTAGCTATAATTTTTATTTCACCTTCATAATCGGGATCAATTACCCCAGGACTTATCATAAGTCATTTTAGAGTAGAAGAACTGTGTCCTAACAATAAGCCTACTGTTCCTTGGGGAAGAGGTCTTTTTACTCCTGTGGGAATGATTTGAACTCCCATCTCTAGAGTTAGTACTGCTCTGGTGGAGGCATAGATGTCCAACCCTGCGCTCCCTCTGGTTCGTCTGATGAGAGATCTGATGGATAATGTGTCCTGGGCACTACCCTGATGGTGTTGCTGGGTTCCTCCAGTGTGCCGTATATTTCTGGTCGTGGGCCCCGGAGCATTGGGCCCCCCTGTCCGTTTTTTGGCAATGGAGCCCGATGCCTTTCTCCATGATATCGTGGGTAAACACCTGATCCTTGTCCGTTTTTTGATAATGGAGTACTCTCTATGGTCGTTTGAGAACGGCATTCATTAGCCCAATGTCTCCCTCTACGGCATCGTGGGCAAAGACCCGATATTTTACTCCTTTGATACCTAGCTTTGCTAAACCCTCCTCCTATGGGGCAATTCCTTTTAAAATGTCCTGTTTGCTCACAGTTGTAGCATGTTTTTGGCCTGGCATCTAAAGCCTGTTGTACTGCAGCTGCCAAGACTTGCCCTTGTTCATTAATGTCTCTACATAATTTAATATATGTGTTTAAATCTCCATGTTTCCATGGTCTAATGACCTCTCTGCACCAACGATTTGCTTGGTCATAAGCCAGTTGTTTAATTAATGGCATTGCTTTTTCTGTATCCCCCAAAACTCTGGTAGCTGTTTGAATAAGCCTATCTACAAATTCAGCGTAAGGTTCATTAGCTCCCTGTATTACCTTAGATAATTGACCTTGTAAATCTCCATGTCCTTGTAAAGTCTTCTATGCCCTAACTGCATCTGCAGCAATTTGTGCATATATAGCAGGATCATATTCAATTTGTTGCCATTGACCCTCATAAGGTCCTTTTCCTAACAACATATCTAGATTTCTTTGAGGGTAACTGGCTGCTGCATTTTGCCTAGCCATCTCCATGCAAAATTCCTCATTGGCAACCTTCCATAACAAATATTGTCCTCCATTTAGCACAGATTTACACATGCTAGCCCAATCTGCTGGCGTCATGTCCAAGTTGGTAATGGATTTGAGCATGCTTACAGTGAAGGGTGCTTGAAGACCATAGGTTGTTACAGCCTCCTTTAACTTCTTCACTGTTTTGAAATCTAAAGCACGGTGAATTCGCTGCCCTCCTGCCTGCTCAAGTACAGGGCATGTTAATCTTTGAGGTCCTATCTCAGGATCCCATCTATCAACTACGGGGGTTGAGGGCCACTCAGCTGTCTCTATAGGTGGAGCCGTGGTTGAATTACACCCTCTGATGATAGAACGGTGTTAGTAGCAGCCTCCTGTTGTAGCTTTTTCCCTGATAGCTGTTTCTCCTCTAAGCTTTCTTCCTTTAAATTTTCTTCCTCTATCTGACTAGCTCGAGAGACCTTGTCTTTTACTTGATCTAAAATGTCTTTCTCCATGGTCTGAACCTCTAACAATTTACTTAACACTCTTTCGTTTTTTTTTTTTTCTAATTTCTAATCTACTATGAAGATAACGCAACCCAATAAGATAACACAAAATAAAACCGAAACAGAATGAAACAAAAACGGAACAAAAATTGTTGTATCAATTTTCCTATTTTCTTGACATGTGCATTTGTGGTCTATTTCTATCTCTTCCTCAGGGGTGAACAACTTCAAACCTTGAGCCAACCATTTTTCCCAGTTTGCCTGAGAAAGTTCTAGGGATAGGCAGCTTGAAACAAAAACAAAACAAATCAAAACAAGAACACATTGTTTTTTGAAATGGTCACCCATTCTCTTGCCTTCCCTTAGGAGCGAGCAATTTCACTTACCCCCGAGCTTCAGGCGTTCCCCGCACGGGCCGCCAAATGCCGCAGTCTGGCTGGGCACAAATCACGGAGCCACTGAAGCAGGAACAAACTTTATTTCTGAACTCCACCAGCATGCTCCACACACGCTCCCAGGAACTCCTCCTGAACGCCACACGGCTCCTCCAGGAACCAGCAGCTGGAAATATCCTCGGGAAATCCCTCCTCCTGCACTTCCCCAACCAATGGGAACTCTCCAGGAATCCCCATGAGAACTCCAAAGTAGCGTGAGAACTGCAAAGTAGCGGCCGAGGCGGATAGTAATGCCTTGCCTGTCAATCAATACTATTGGCAAAATGCCAGGGGCCATTCCGACTCAGCTATGGCTCTCAGCAGGAAAGTGCCACTGAATTTTGATAAGCTTTGCTCTGAATCCATAGATTGCTTTGAGCAGCACTATCATCTCTTTTTTAATTTTTTTTTAAATTCTAATTTGTTATATATAGCAGCAGAATGCATTACAATTCATATTACACATATAGAATACAATTTTCATATCTCTGATTTTATACATAGTATATTTACACCATTCATGTCTACATACATGTACTTGGATAATGATGTTCATCTGATTCCACTATCTTTTTTACCTCCTAGCTCCCTCACTTCCCCTCCCTCCCCTTTGCCCTACCTAGAGTTCCTCTAATCTTCCCATGCTCCCCCTCCCAACCCCACTATAAATCAACCTACATTATATCAGAGAAAACATTTAGTATTTGGTTACTTGGGATTGGCTAACTTTACTTAGCTTTGTATTCTCCAACTCCAACCATTTACCTAAAAATGACATGATTTTATTCTCTTTTATTGCTGAGTAATATTTCATTGTGTTCATATAACACATTTTTTATGCATTCATCTAATGAAGGGCATCAAACTTGGTTCCACAGTTTAGCTATTGTGAACTGGGCTGCAATAAATATTGATGTGGCAGTGTTCCTGTAGTATGCTGCTTTTAAGTCCTTTAGGTACAGACCTAGGTGTGGGATAACTGGGTAAAAAGGTGATTCCTTTCCAAGATTTTGAAGGAATCTCCATACTGCTTTCCATATTGGCTGCACAATGTTGCAGTCCTACCAGAAATGTATGAGGGTGCCTTTTTAGCCACATCCTTGCCAACGCTTACTATTGTTTGTATTCTAAATAGTTGCCATTCTGACTGAAGTGAGATGGAATCATAGAGTAGTTTTGATTTACATTTCTCTAATTGCTAGAGATGTTGAACATTTTTTCATATATTTGTTGAATGATTGTATACAACCTTCTGAGAAATGTCTATTCAGTGCCTATGCCCATTTATTGATTGGGTTATTTGATTTTTTGGTGTTTAGTTTTTTGAGTTCTTTACAAACCATAGAGATTAATGTTCTATCTGATGTGCAAGTGGTAAAAATTTGCTCCCAGATGTAGGCTCTTGAGTCACCTTACTGATTGTTTCTTTAGCAGAGAAGAAGCTTTTTAGTTGAATCCATCCCACTTATTAATTCTTTATTTTAATTCTTGTGCTATAGGAGTCTTACTAAGGAATTAAAGGCCTAATGTGATATAATGAAGATTTGGGCTTACTTTTTCTTCTATTAGATGAAAAGTCTCTGGTTTAATTCCTAGATCCTTGATCCACTTTGAATTGAGTTTTGTATAAGGTGAGAGATAGGGGTTTAATTTCATTTTGTTGCATATACATTTCCAGTTTTACCAGCACCATTTGTTGAAGAGGCTATCTTTTCTCCAATTTGTGTTTTGGGCACTTTTATCTAATATAAGATAACTGTAATTATATGGGTTAGTCTCTGTGTCATTTATTCTGTACCATTGGTCTACCAGTCTTTTGGTGCCAATACCTTGCTGTTTTTGTTACTATTGCTCAGTAGTATAGTTTAATGTCTAGTATAGTGAAGCCACCTGCTTCACTATTCTTGCTAAGGATTGTTTTATCTATTCTGTGTCTCTTATTTTTCCAGATGAATTTCATGACTGCTTTTTTTATTTATATGAAGAAAGTCATTGGGATTTTGATTGGAATTGCATTAAATCTGTATAATGCTTTTGGTAGTATGGTCATTTTGACAATATTAATTCTGTATGTCCAAGTGAAATAAAGATCTTTCTATCTTCTAAGGTCTTATTTAATTTATTTCTTTAATGTTCTGTAGTTTTCATTGTAGAAGTCTTTCACCTCTTTTGTTTCGTTATTTCCCAAGCATTTTATTTATGTGTTTCTTTCTTTCTTTGTTTGTTTTGAGGCTATTATAAATGGGGAATTTTTTTTTTGTTTCCCTTTGAGAGGATTAGTCACTGATATAAAACAAAATGCCTTTGATTTATGGGTGCTGATTTTGTATCCTGCTACTTTGTTGAATTCATTTACCAGTTCTAAAAGTTTTCTGGTGGAATTTTTGCATCTTCTGGGTATAGAATTATATTATAGGCAAACAGTGCTAACTTGAGATTTTCTTTTCCTATCTGTGTATTCCTTTAATTTCTTTTTACTCTTTAATTGCTTTGTCCAGTGTTTTAAGAACTACGTTAAATAGAAATGGTGAAAGAGGGCATGCCTGACTTATTCCAGTTTTTAGAGGAAATGCTATCAATTTTTCTCCATTTAGAATGATGTTGGCCTGGGGCATAGCATAGATAGCTTTTACAATGTGGAGATATGTTCCAGTTATCCCTAGTTTTTCTACTGTTTGATTATGAGTGGTGTTGTATTTTGTTAAATGCTTTTTCTGCATTTATTGAGATGATCATATGATTCCTATCTTTAAGTCTATTGATGTGATGAATTACATTTATTGATTTCTGTATGTTGAACCAATCTTGCATCCCTGGGATAAAGCCCACTTGATCATGATGCACTATCTTTTTGATATGTTTTTGTATTCTATTTGCCAGAATTTTATTGAGAGTTTTTGCATCTATTTTCATTAGAGATATTAGTCTGAAGGTTTTTTTTTTGTTGTTGTTTTTGTTTGTTTGTTTGTTTGTTTTTTTGTTATGTGTCTTTGCCTGGTTTTGGAATCAGGGTGATATTGACTTCACAGAATGAGTTTGGAACTGCTCCCTCTTTTTCTACTTCCTGAAATAAATTGAAGAGTACTGGTATCAGTTCTTCTTTAAAGGTCTTATAGAACATGGCTGTTACATCCAGTCCTGGACTTTTCTTCGTTGGTAGGCTTCTGATGGTATCTTCTATTTCATGGCTTGAAATTGAGCTGTTTAATGGTGTATATCATCATAATTCAATTTGGCCAAACCATATGGCCCTGGAAATTTGTCAATTCCTTCTATATTTTTTATTTTATTGGAGTACAAGATTTCAAAATGATTTTTAATTATCTTCTGTATTTCTGTAGTGTCTGTTGTGATATTTTCTTTTTCATTATAGATGTTAGTAATTTCTCTCTCCTTCTCTTCTTTTGTATGGCTAAGGGTTTGTCATTTTTTTTATTTTTTCAAATAACTAACTTTTTGTTTTGTCAATTCTTTCAATTGTTTCATTTTTTTGCCAATTTCATTTATTTCAGGTCTGATTTTAATTATTTCCTGTATTGTACTGCTTTTGATGTTGATTTTTATTCTTTTTTTTTTCATGGATTTGAGATGTAATATAAAGTCATTTATTTGTTGACATTTTCTTCTTTTAAGGAATGAACTGCATGCAATGAACTTTACTATTAGTACTGCTTTCATATTGTCCCAGAAATTTTGATACATTGTATCTGTGATCTCATTAATCTCTAAGAAATTTTAAATCTCTTCCTTGATGTCTTTTGCAACCCTTTGTTCACTCAGGAGCATATTGTTTAGTTTCCAGGTGATGGAATTGCTTTTATTTTTTTAATTTTATCATTGATTTCTAATTTCATTTCATTATGATCTGATAGAATGCAGGGTAGCATCTATAGTTTTTTGTACTTGCTAAGAGTTGCTTTGTGGTATAATATATGGTCTATTTTAGAAAAGGATCCATGTGCTGCTGAGAAGAAAGTATATTCATTCATTGAATAATGAAATATTCTATATATGTCAGTTAAGTCTAATTTATTGATTGAATTATTGAGTTCTATAATTTCTTTGTTCAGCTTTTGTTTGGAAGATCTATCCAGTGGTGAAAGAGGTATGTTAATGTCAGCCAGAATTACTGTGTTGTGATCTATATATATTACTCTTAAACTTGAGAAGAGTTTGTTTGATGAATGCAGATCCTTCATTGTTTAGGGCATATAAATTTATTATTGTTATGTCTTTTTGATGAATGATTCCCTTTAGCAGTATTATATGTCCTTCTTTATCCCTTTTGATTAACTTTGGCTTGGAGTCTACTTTATTTGATATAAGGATTGCAACTCTTGTTGGTTTCCACAATCCACGAGTGGAACGATTTTTCCAAACCTTTCACTTTCAGTCTGTGGACGTATTTTCTTATGATATGAGTCTTGTAAAGGCAACATATAGTTGGGTCTTTTTTTTTAATCCATGTGCCAAACTACGTCTTTTGATTGGTGAGTTTAGGCCACTAACATTCAGGGTTATAATTGAGACATGATTTGTATTCCCAGCCATTTTTTTTAATATTTGGTATTTAACTTAACTTGGTTTCTCTTTTATTAGTTTTTCCTTAGTGTTATACCTCCCTTTGCTGATTTTCATTGTTGTTTTTCAATTCCTCTTCATGGAATATTTTGCTGAGGATGTTCTGTAGTGAAGGCTTTGGAGTTGTAAATTCTTTTAAATTTTGTTTATCATGGATGGTTTTTATTTCATCATCAAACCTAATGCTTGATTGTGTTGGATATAAGACTCTTGGTTGGTATCCATTTTCTTTCAGAGTTTGATATATGTTGTTCCAGGATCTTCTAGCTTTCAATGTCTTGGTTTCAAAATCTGCAGGTACTCTAACTGGTTCCCCCTGTATGAAATCTGATCCCTTTTTCTTGTGCTTTTTAATATTCTCTCCTTATTCTCTGTGTTTGGCATTTCATAATGTGTCTCGGTGTGGATCTGTTGTGATTTTGTGCATTTGGTATCCTTTAAGCTTCTTGAATTTGGTTTTTCAATTCATTCTTTATGTTTGGAAAATTTTCTGATGTTATTTAATTTAATAGATTGTTCATTCCTTTTGTTTGGAACTCTATTCCTTCTTCTATCCCAGTAGCTCTTAAATTTGGTCTTTTTATGCTCTCCAATCTTTCTTGAATGTTATTCTCATGGTTTCTTACCATTTTCACTGTATGGTCTACATTCCTTTCAAGATTATATATTTTGTCTTCATTGTCTGATGTCCTGTTTTCCAAGTGGCCTAATATGTTGGTGATACTTTCAATTGAATTTTTCATTTTCTTTATTGATTTTTTTCATTTCAAAGATTTCTGTTTTTCTTTCTAGAACCTCTATCTTCCTATTGAAGGAATATTTTGCTTCCTGTATTTGCTTATACAGTTTTTGTCAAAATGATCTTTTGCTGCCTGTATTTGCTCCCTTATATAATCCTTTAATTCACAGAACATTTTAATTATGTACATCCTGAACTCTTCTGTCCTTTTTTCTTCTGTGCTGGCCATGGATTCTAATAATGTTGTATCTTGATATGTTTGGGACACTTTCTTCCCTTGTGTTTTCATATTGCTTGTATATATTCCCTTCTAGCACTGTGGATCTGAGGCATTATTTTTATATGCTATAGTCTTATAGTGTCCCTGTAGGGATCCAATACCTCTCCTTTGAGGTGAAGGACAATGTTATCAGACCCCAATATAAGCACTATACACTCTAAAAACAAATGTTTGCTATTAAGGTGTTTACAGTTTGGTCACAATGTATAGAAATGGTGAATTCAATTATTATCTACAATATACTCAGCAGGTTTGTAAAAAGATTTACAGTTTCTGATGGTGGACAAAGAACTGGGTCTGAGGAGTAGGATGATATGCTGAGGAGGTAGGACATGAGGATGTAGATTTGTTATATCTTAGGAAGAGTGAAATAGAAATCTAAAGAGAAAGATTAGTAGCAGAAGAAGGGAGAAGATGTAATTATGGGCAGACAAGTAATTGGAAAGATAGTAGAGTACCTAAAACAAACACACATATATATTAAGAAAAGTAAAAAAATATTAAAGAGTAGAAATTGGTGGGGGAAAAAATAATATACAACACAGTTCTAATATACTATTGGGACATCCCAGTGTGCAAAATCCTAAATAATGCAAAGTACTTGGTTTCACATATGTTGGGGATTTGAGGGTGGGAGAATACAGTGGGAAAGGGAAAAAATGGAAAAAAAGGAAAAGAAAAATCTTGAAGGAAGAAATAGGATTGTTTTGGTTGAGAATTTGTATCTTTCCTACTTCTGTTCTCATCCAATAGGTGGTTCATCTACTGTTAGTTGGTATTTCCTCCCTCAGAATAGTGAAGGTAACACAACAACGTATCATTGTGCTGCGTTAGTGGCTGCTCCAGAGAGTGAGGAGTTAGAAACTGAGTACCTGGCCAGCAGAAGTGCCAAATTGTGAGTTGACCCCACAGAAGAGAGTGATGAAGGTGACTCAAGAGGAGGCACCTGCGTTCAGCAGTGAGGTGTAGGGTTGAGTAAAGGAGCCAAGTGATGACGTTGGATGTTTATTTCAGAGAGGCACGTGGTATGCAATGTGTGGCTGTGGGCTGACTTCTGAATCTGTGTAAAGTTCTTGGGTGCAGGCAGGTTACTGCACATATTATCTCCACTGCTACAGAGTCCCAAGACAGCAGTGACCAGAGAAGTTCTAGGTAGATGGGGGTCCACATGGGACTGGCAGCTGGAGTTTCTGCACATGTGAAGCTGCTGAGTGTCCTGATGGGAGTGGCATCAGTGATTTCTGCTAGTGTGGGTGGCTGAAAGTTCTCTGCGAGTGTTGATGGTCTTACTTGGGGACCTGGTAGTCCTGTATGGATGAGTACTTAAGAGACCTACTCTACGTCGAGGCCTAGAGACCTGGACTGGCTTGGTGGCCGTGTTTTCTGTGCGAAACAGGAATATCACTTGAAGAGAAGCAGTATTCTTACTACTTGAGTCCATGTCACAGAGTGACACAGAATGCTGCCTCCCTCTGGCCCACCATCTTGGATCTCCAGCACTATAATCTTAATATTAAGTCTTCCAGTCTATGAACACAGGATGTCTTTTCATTTATTTGTCTTAATTTCTTTAAGCAATGCTTTATAGCTTCAGTGTATAAGGCTTCCATCTAAGTGTTTATTTTTTGAATACCACATGCTTTTACAATAATTATTTACTGATCATTAGCCATCAATAATTTCTCAAGTTGGATTTAGAAACTGAAATGTTCCTCTGTAGAGGTAGAAAGGATACACTATTAATCAACTTTTATTCAATTATAAATTTATTCAATTAGAATAGAAATCAAATATAATAGAATAGAATACAATTTCTTATAGAAACCAAGTTTATTTGATATTCATATTCATATAAAGAGTGGTTTGGAGATGGGCAGCCTTATTTATAGGTTTTATAGCTGTTTAATTTACCTTCTCTCTCTAGAACCCATTTCAAAGTCAGCCCTCGTGGGGACATGAAACAAGAGGGCACATAGAAACAGTGTTTTCTAAACCTAATCCTAGGAATTAGTCCACTAATTTTGTCAAACTTGTTTATATTTTATGGGTCAAATCAAATCATATGGCCATGCCCAAGCTCTATGGGTCAGGGAAATATGTTGAAGAAAAAGAATAAAACAAATAACTGTGAACAAATAATAAGCTCCATCGTAGTTATAAATAAGATAATCTTTCACAAGTATGATGACAATTTTTCTAGAATTAGGTTTTACTGTTATTATGGGGCTATCTTTAGATCTATCTGCTTTCTTTATTTGTGAGAGAGAGAAGATAAATCCTTTTTCTCATTTTATCTGACAAAATAGATGAGAGAATAGTTGTAAAATAATTTGAGCAAAGTTGAGCAAATGTATATTAATTCCTAGTTTATCATATGTATTAAAAAGAATAATATTATTTTCATTTTAAAATAGCAAATATCTATGCAAAAATGCCACAAGAATTAGAGAGGAATAATAAAAATCAAGTTGGATAAAATTTATGAATGATGAAATATTAGTAAAAAGGGTTTTTTTATACATTAAGACTTTAATTAGGGGATCCAACATGGCGGCCGGCAAGGAAGCAGCACTTTCAGTATCTCCACATTAACCGGATCAGAAACACCCATTAAAACAGCTACATTCTACCTACTGAGGAACTTCTAGCAAAATTCCGCTGAAAGGAGACCTGCCAGGAAGTAGTAAGTTATATTAGAGGTGACAGTTGGCCCCAGACAAGTGAATCTTGGCCGGCCGCGGGCGCAGAGGTCCAATCCTGCAGCCACCGCCCAACCGGCTCTGCAAGCGGCCACCGGCGGCCCGGGGCAGTGAGAAGGGTCCACGCCTGGCCCAGGAGACGGCTCCCGCCATCCTGGCTCTCCTGGCGGCCCCGCTCGCTCGGTGATCGGCCACCCCGCCCACCCGGCTCTTAGCCACGAGGCCACTGCCTACCGGGTTCTACAAGCGGCCCCCGGCGGCCGGCGCGCCGAGAAGGGTCCCCGCCTGGCCGGGCAAACGGCCCCGCCCACCTGGCAAACGCCCCCCCCACCCGCCCTCCCGGCTCCGTTGGCGGCCCTGCCCCCGGCCAGCGCAGGCTCGGCTCTGCAGGCGGCCCCGGCGGCCCGCGCAGCGAGAAGGATCCCTGCCTGGCCTGGCAAACGGCCTGTGCCCTCCCGGCGCTGCTAACGCCCCGCCCACCCGGCAAACGGGGCCCCCGCCCTCCGGGCTCTGCTGGCACCCCGCCCGCGGCCACCACCCCAGGCTCTGCAGTCGGCCCCCAGCGGCCCTGCGCTTCCAGAAGGGTCCCTGCCCGGCAGACGGCCTGTGCCCTCCCAGCTCTGCTAACGGCCCCGCCCCCACTGCGAACGGCCCAGCCCACCCGGCAAACGGCTCCCCCCCTGAGACGGCGTGAAGGAAATCTAACCAAGCCTTTATGAAATAGCGAACTGGGAACTAAAACCAGAGATTGGGTCAGACCAGAGACAAGCCAGTTCCACCCCTCCCTTCGGACACTCCAGCAAGGAGGCAGGGGCCCGCCATTGCAGAGAGGGGAAGTCACCAAAGTTCGGCCAAAGAGATTCCTTCCCAGCGGAATCTACTTTGGCAGGTGTGTGACTCCCACCCGCATCAGATACAAACAACCGGGAAACTTCAAAATCTCTCCGTGGGCGTGACTGTAAGGGCCAAGGGACTCCTGACCCCCAACTCCCAATACTGCCAGTGACGTGGGCGTGACTGTAGGGGCAGAGGGAAGCAGAGAAGACTCCCCACCCCCAACTCCCCCAACCGCCAACTGAGAGGGCGTGACAGTAGGGGCAGAGGGAAACAGAGGACACTCCAGACCCCCAACTCCTCCTACTGCTAGCGGAGTGGTCGTGATTGTAGGGGCTGAGGGAAGCAGATGGGATCCTCGACCCCCAACTCCCATTACCACCAGTGGCGACACCAATGATCTTAGCCGTCAGACTCCGAAGGTGTGCCCACCAAAGGGGTCAGGAAAAATTAAACTATTGACTCCCAGAACACAGCTCCACAGCACTGGGGCTTAGATGAATGACAGAGAGAGTGCTCAGTCATTAGGGAAATAGAGCACCCAGAGGTGCTGAAAGTGTAACCAAATCCTTGGAGAACCTCCTCCGGTGCACAGGACCTGGCTGGCTGGCAGGAGGAAGGGGAGGAGGGGCCGTAGAAGTGAAACTGCTCTGGACCAACAGGATTGAGAGACTCCCAGGAGCCGCCTTACAGGGATTGCTGTTGACACATTGAGGGCAAATCTCAGCCTGGAGGGCACAGCTTTGCCTACGGGAAGAGAAGAAAATGGATCTCTAAGACCTAATTTTATTTCTTATTTTATTTTATCTTTTCTCTCCCTTTTTCCCTCTTTCTCTCCCCTTCCAAGTTTTATTGTTCTTTCCATTCTCCTCTATGCTATCTAACTCCCCCTCCTTCTTACTTTTCAAGAGCACCTTCCTTTCCCTTCCCCCCAACTTTCATCCCAAGCATTACGTCCTCCATTTCGTGTAACTGTCTAAATGCAAACAGGTGAATGTTTCGAGGCCGTCTATAGTGCTCCTAAATACCTAGCTACTACCAACACCCTGATCCAATTGACGGTTAGCATCCCCCTTCAGTAGAGCAATCTTCTAAAGTAGCCAAGACATACTAACACTTATACCTTCATAGCACCCAACATAAAGTCCTAAGAACAAAAAACAAATCACTATATGCATACAAAATCCGGAAGCCCTTTATAAATTGAATGAATCAGCTCTAAAGTACAATAAAGCCCAACATCTATAGGCATAATCTCCCACCACAAAGGAGAAACAACAGATATAAACAAAGCCAAAACAAATGTATAGGAGAAGGCAGTTACAAAGCAGTCAAATAGAGCTGGAAAGTAACGTGAACAACATGAAAAAACCAGGGAAAAAAGGAGTACAGATAATGCAGGACAACTTAAATCTACAGGAGGACCTAGAAGCATCAGAAACATGGACAGGGAAAGAAATCAAGGCATACCTAACTCAGATGGAACGGAATTTTAGAGAAGACATGAGACAGCAAATCCAAGAATTGAAAGTATATTTTGAAAACCAACTAAACAAACAAATACAAACTGCAAAGAACGAGCTTTACCAGGAGATAGAGATCTTAAAAAAAAAACCAAACAGTGATTTTAGAAATGCAAGAAACCATAAACCAGATTAAAAATGCTAACGAGAATATTACAAATAGACTAGATCAAGTAGAAGTCAGAACATCAGATAATGAAGACAAAGTTTATCAACTTGAAAAGAATATAGTCAATACTGAAAAGATGCTTAAATCTCACAAGCAATCTATCCAAGAGATATGGGATTTCATCAAAAAACCAAATTTGAGAGTCATTGGGATAGAAGAAGGCACAGAGATTCAAGCCAAAGGAATGGACAACCTATTGAATGAAATAATCCTAGAAAACTTCCCAGAGATGAAAGATGGAATGGATTGCCAAATCCTGGAAGCCTACAGGACCCCAAACATCCAAAACTGTAATAGGCCAACTCCAAGACATATAATTATGAAGATAGCCAACATACAGAACAAGGAGAGAATATTAAAAGCTACGAGGGAAAGGAGGCAGATTACATTCAGGGGTAAACCAATTAGGTTAACGGCTGATTTTTCATCACAGACTTTGAAAGCGAGAAGATCCTGGAACAATGTATTTCAAACGCTGAAAAATAATGGATTCCAACCAAGAATACTGTATCCAGCAAAATTAAGCTTCAGATTTGACAATGAAATTAAAATCTTTCACGATAAACAAAAGCTAAAAGATTTCGCAGCCAGAAAACCAGCACTGCAAAGCATTTTGGGCAAAATTCTACAAGAAGAGGAATGGAAAAACAGTGCCCAAAACCAACAGCGGGAGGTATCTCAGTAAAGGGGGAGGAAAACAACCAAAAAGTAAAAACTAGCCAAACTAAAATAAATAAATAAATAAACATGACTGGAAGTACAAATCATATTTCAATTGTAACCTTAAATGTTAATGGACTAAACTCACCAATCAAGAGACACAGGCTGGTAACCTGGATCAAAAAAACAAATCCAACAATATGCTGCCTTCAGGAGACTCATATGATAGGAAAAGACATACACAGGCTGAAGGTGAAAGGTTGGGAAAAATCATACCACTCACATGGCCCTCGGAAGCAAGCAGGAGTGGCCATACTCATATCGAATAAACTCAACTTCAAACCTAAGTTAATCAAAAGGGATAAAGAAGGACACTATATCCTGTTAAAAGGAACTATTCACCAACAAGACATAACAATTATCAATTTATATGCACCAAATAATGGTGCAGCAACCATTAGACAGATCCTCCAGACAAAAGCTGAATAAAGAAACTATAGAACTCAATGACACAATCAATAACCTAGACTTAACCGACATATATAGAATATATCAACCATCATCAAGTGGATACACGTTCTTCTCAGCAGCACATGGATCGTACTCAAAGATAGATCATATATTATGCCATAGGGCAACTCTTAGTAAATATAAAGGAGTGGAGATAATACCATGCACCATATCTGATCATAATGGAATGAAACTGGAAATCAATGAAAAAAGAAGGAAGGAAAAATCCTGCATCACATGGAAAATAAACAATATGTTACTGAATGATCAATGGGTTACAGAAGACATAAAGGAGGAAATCAAAAAATTCTTAGAGATAAACGACAATTCAGACACAACATACCGGAATCTATGGGACACAATGAAAGCAGTTTTAAGAGGGAAATTCATTTCCTGGAGTTCATTCCTCAAAAAAAGAAAAAACCAACAAATAAACGAACTCACACTACATCTCAAAACCCTAGAAAAGGAAGAGCAAAACAACAGCAAATATAGCAGAAGACAAGAAATAATTAAAATCAGAGCGGAAATCAACGAAATTGAAACAAAAAAAACCATTGAAAAAATTGATAAAACTAAAAGTTGGTTCTTTGAAAAAATAAATAAGATTGACAGACCCTTAGCCATGCTAACGAAGAGAAGAAGAGAGAAAACTCAAATCACTAACATACGGGATGAAAAAGGCAATATCACAACAGACACTACAGAAATACAGAAGATAATTAGAAAGTATTTTGAAACCCTATATTCTAATAAAATAGAAGACAGTGAAGACAACGATAAATTTCTTAAGTCATATGAGCTGCCCAGATTGAGTCAGGAAGACACACACAATTTAAACAGACCAATAACAAAGGAAGAAATAGAAGAAGCCATCAAAAGACTACCAACCAAAAAAAGCCCTGGACCAGATGGGTATACAGCGGAGTTTTACAAAACCTTCAAAGAAGAATTAATACCAATACTTTTCAAGCTATTTCAAGAAATAGAAAAAGAAGGAGCTCTTCCAAATTCATTCTATGAGGCCAACATCACCCTGATCCCGAAACCAGACAAAGACACTTCAAAGAAAGAAAACTACAGACCAATATCTCTAATGAACATAGATGCAAAAATTCTCAATAAAATCCTGGCGAATCGAATACAAAAGCATATCAAAAAAATTGTGCACCATGATCAAGTAGGATTCATCCCTGGGATGCAAGGTTGGTTCAATATACGGAAATCAATAAATATTATTCACCACATCAATAGACTTAAAGATAAGAACCATATGATCGTCTCGATAGATGCAGAAAAAGCATTCGACAAAGTACAGCATCCTTTTATGTTCAAAACACTAGAAAAACTGGGGATAACAGGAACTTACCTCAACATTGTAAAAGCTATATATGCTAAGCCTCAGGCTAGCATCATTCTAAATGGAGAAAAACTGAAGGCATTCCCGCTAAAATCTGGAACAAGACAGGGATGCCCTCTCTCACCACTTCTATTTAATTTAGTCCTTGAAATACTAGCCAGAGCAATTAGACAGACAAGAGAAATTAAAGGCATAAAAATAGGAAAAGAAGAACTTAAAATATCACTATTTGAGGACGATATGATCCTATACTTAGAAGACCCAAAAGGGTCTACAAAGAAACTACTAGAACTGATAAATGAATTCAGCCAAGTGGCAGGATATAAAACCAACACGCATAAATCAAAGGCATTCCTGTATATCAGTAACAAAACTTCTGAAATGGAAATGAGGAAAACCACCCCATTCACAATATCCTCAAAAAAAATAAAATACTTGGGAATCAACCTAACAAAAGAGGTGAAAGATTTATACAATGAAAACTACAGAACCCTAAAGAGAGAGATAGAAGAAGATCTTAGAAGATGGAAAAATGTACCCTGTTCATGGATAGGCAGAACCAACATCATCAAAATGGCGATATTACCCAAAGTTCTCTACAGGTTCAATGCAATGCCAATCAAAATCCCAACGGCATTTCTGGTAGAAATAGATAAAGCTATCATGAAATTCATATGGAAAAACAAAAGACCCAGAATAGCAAAAGCAATTCTAAGCAGGAAGTGTGAATCGGGAGGTATAGCGATACCAGATTTCAAACTGTACTACAGAGCAATAGTAACAAAAACAGCATGGTACTGGTACCAAAACAGGAAGGTGGATCAATGGTACAGAATAGAGGACACAGAGACCAATCCACAAAATTACAACTTTCTTATATTTGATAAAGGCGCTAAAAGCATGCAATGGAGAAAGGATAGCATCTTCAACAAATGGTGCTGGGAAAACTGGAAATCCATATGCAACAAAATGAAGCTGAACCCCTTTCTCTCGCCATGCACAAAAGTAAATTCAAAATGGATCAAGGACCTAGATATCAAATCAGAGACTCTGCACCTGATAGAAGAAAAAGTTGGCTTCAATCTACACATTGTGGGGTCGGGCTCCAAATTCCTTAATAGGACGCCCATAGCACAAAAGTTAATAACTAGAATCAACAAATGGGACTTACTCAAACTAAAAAGTTTTTTCTCAGCAAGAGAAACAATAAGAGAGGTAAATAGGGAACCTACATCCTGGGAACAAATCTTTACTCCTCACACTTCAGATAGAGCCCTAATATCCAGAATATACAAAGAACTCAAAAAATTAAACAACAAGATAACAAACAACCCTATCAACAAATGGGCGAAGGACCTGAACAGACACTTCTCAGAGGAGGACATACAATCTATCAATAAGTACATGAAAAAATGCTCACCATCTCTAGCAGTCAGAGAAATGCAAATCAAAACCACCCTAAGATACCATCTCACTCCAGTAAGATTGGCAGCTATTATGAAGTCAAACAACAACAAGTGCTGGTGAGGATGTGGGGAAAAGGGTACACTTGTACATTGCTGGTGGAACTGCAAACTGGTGCGGCCAATATGGAAAGCAGTATGGAGATTCCTAGGAAAGCTGGGAATGGAACCACCATTTGACCCAGCTATTCCCCTTCTCGGTCTATTCCCTGAGGACCTTAAAAGAGCATACTATAGGGATACTGCCACATCAATGATCATGGCAGCACAATTCACAATAACTAGACTTTGGAATCAACCCAGATGCCCTTCAATAGACGAATGGATTAAAAAACTGTGGCATTTATACACAATGGAGTATTACGCAGCACTAAAAAATGACAAAATCATGGATTTTGCAGGGAAATGGATGGCATTAGAGCAGATTATGCTAAGTGAAGCTAGCCAATCCTTAAAAAACAAATGCCAAATGTCTTCCTTGATATAAAGAGAGCAACTAAGATCAGAACAGGGAAGAAGAGCATGAGGAAAAGATTAACATTAAACAGAGACGAGTGGGGGGAGAGATAGGGAGAGAGAAGGGAAACTATGGAAATGGAAGGAGACCCTCATTGTTACACAAAATTACATATAAGAGTTTGTGAGGGGAAAGGGGAAAAAAAAAAAAAACAAGGGAGAGAATTAAACAACAGCAGATGGGGTAGAGAGGGAAGATGAGAGGGAAGGGGAGGGGGGATAGTAGGGGATAGGAAAGGTAGCAGAATACAACAGTCACTAATATGGTATTATGTAAAAATGTGGATGTGTAACCGATGTGATTCTGCACCTTGTATTTGGGGTAAAAAATGGGAGTTCATAACCCACTTGAATCAAATGTATGGAAGATGATATGTCATGAGCTGTGTAATGTTTTGAACAACCAATAAAAAAAAAAAAGACTTTAATTAAAGTGCTAATCGTGTTTACATTTTAATTAGATGGTTTTAACTAAACTGAATTGTTCATTTGCAAAGCTTACAAATATAATACACTTTAATAACTTCATTAAGTATCAAAATTCACACCAAAAATAAATTCTAATTTCACTCAAATATTCAAATGGTTATATCATTAGCATAATATGCTAATTTATAGCTTATTTAACATATATCTGTCATATTTTGCTCACCCAATATACTTAGTATTCTTTAGATTTTTTTTTTTTTTTTTGCTAGTACTAGTAATTAAATTCAGGGGCTCTTAACCACTGTGTCACATCCCCAGCCTTTCTTTTATATTTTATTTAGAGTCAGGGTCTCCCTGAGTTGCTTATCGCCTTGATAAATTGTTGAGCCTGGCTCTGAACACGTGATTATCTTTCCTCCACCTCCCCAAATTTCCAGCATTATAGGTGTCCACCACCATGCTGGGGCTTTGTTTAAGTATTTTCAAATAAGCCTATGTACTTGCTGATGGTAACTCCAGACTCTCCTCTGAAATTTTGTCAGAGAAAATGGATGCAATAATTGCATATGGAGATTTTGAGAAGACCTAGCTTCCTTTGCATGATATGTTTTAGTTCATGGGACAAGCGAAGGTTCAGCATCAAGTGGTATTTTGACCATTAATAGTATCCAATATCAGAACATAAAGAATTTGGGCTGGAGTTGTGACTCAATGGTAGAGTAATCATCTAGCAAATTCAAGGCCCTGGGTTAGATCCTTAGCACCCCAAAATTAAATAAGTAAAATAAAGGTATTTCATCCAACTACAACTAAAAAAATTTTAAAAAGAAACATAAATAATTTGTGAAATTTTTTATTCAAATTTAAACAGAACTCTCCAAACATTTTCAGAAAATATTTCATTTGCCAGTCTGACAAAATATTTAGACATAATAGAGAAGACTCTGAAAAGGAGAAAGGGATATAAGAGAGATGTTGATAGTGGTAGACCCATGCAAAAGTTAGTGGACCATAGTGGAGGTGGGTATTTATATCTTGAAGAATTTCTCCTCTTAAAAGATCTATTAGTGCTATCGATGAGTTTAAGGGCAGCAGTGAAATATCATCAACTATACATGTTAAATAGATCACTGTGGAAGCTGAATGAGGATGGCTTTCAGGAGAGAAAACTAGAAGGCAGAGACTCTATTTGGGAGACAACTGCATTTGTTTAGACAAAATGGAATGAAACCAAATGAAGATCTAAATTAGACCAATAGGAGAGGCCAAGAGACATGTGAGATAAGAGCATAGGTTTGTCTATCAAACGGACCTGGCTTCATTCTACTCCCAAGCTCTGCTGCTTAGGGCTTTGATACTATTTAATATGCTTAATCATCCTAATTCTCAATTCCCCTGTCTTATATTTAGAGTATGATGGTGCTACATTTCTCATAGAGAGGATATATGGATTTAACAAAAGAGACATGCATATCTATCATTTTACCTAAGTATTCAATAAATAAGAGCTAACATTTTCATAAAAATAGAGTTTTGCAAAGTTTATAGTTTTAGAAAATGGTATGGCACAAATCTGTTGAGTCTTACTCAAATTTAGGGAAATTCTACTGTATAACACTGCTCCACAGAATACACTGAGAGAAGAGAAAACACTTTTGGGGAGGGTTAGTGTTAATACAATATAAAAGCTGGGGATATGCTGAAAGACCTTATCAATCCATTTTCATTTCATTTCAAATATTCGAATAAATGTTTCCTGGTATCAGAAATTGGCTATTATCTGAGCTCTAACTCTGATACTGTGTTTCTATATTAATGACCTACAATATGAAATAACTATAGATTCTTAAGAATGCAGATTTTTTCCAATTAATTGAAGACTTTCCAATACTTATTTAGGGTCTAGCAGACAATTGCCCCTCAATAAAGTCTTACTGAATGAATACAGTTTGCTGTTTTTTTGAGAAATAGCTAATCAATTGTAGCATAATTAATTTGAAATAAAAATAACAGATCAAGCAAGGCAAATGACAATGCACTAATGGCCACGGAAGGTAATTCTCACATATTCCTAGAGCAATATGTCATGGATGCTTTTCTTTAGATAGTTGTTTTTCTATCTGGGTGAGCCTAAGGGAAAGAGTATTGCAGAAATTTTCAGCCAGAGCGTGTCCCCGAGACCCTAACATCTCATCTACCCTCATCATTAACAGACCCTCTATGTAAGAATCTTTGTATCCTTTCTTCAATATAGAGTAGAATTACTGAAAGCCTTTGTTCTATTTCCAGTTTGCTCGTTAATGATTATTCTTGTCCCCTGTTACATAATGCCCTATCTGGAAAAATCTTTTGCAAGCTAGTGGTCAGAAGTATAATTTTTCTAAGGAGGTGATTTCCACACCTGGTTAATGATTTTGCAGCAGCTATGCTCAACCTTTATTCCTATCCATTCCTGCCCAACTCATTTGGTTATGGATATTAATCACCATCACAGAGCAGGAAATGTTTTATTTTAATGTTTAACAAGTTGATAAACAACTCTTCAAATTGATTCTTGCAGTGTGACTGTTGGTAATCATTACACTTTAATGCCATACACATCTCGGAAAAGGCTAGAGAAGAAAGGTCTCACACCAAAGATGAATGGCAGAGAGACATGCAAAAAGATAAAATGTACTTTCTTCAACTTTAAAGAAGATTAATAGTTATAATTAAAAATCACCCCTATCAGTGTGCATCGACAGCCTGGCTGTGCTCAGCGAATACTGTTCACAGACTCAATCCAACTCTGCATGCTAGTAAATGCCTCTGTGACGTCGCCACAGGGAGTTGGCTTCTCTCTACATTGACAGAAAAGAGTCAGTAATTAGAAGTGAGTGACAAGGTGCTTTTCATCTTTGACGAGGAAAGATTTTTTGTGTCAAAATATCTCACCAGAGGAGTAATTTTCTCTGTGTGCATTTCTTGTCCTGAACACATTTTGCATGATAATAGAAATGGAGAAATTGTTTCTGAATGTTGCTTAGTGACAAATAGCAGATTCCCTGGCTTGGCAGATAACAAGGATTTGAATGCTATCATACTGTAGTATCAATAGAGAGTGCCCATCTTAAGCTAGGGATATTTATATACTGGAAAATAATTTGTTTTTGATATAATAAAATCAAAGATATTTAATGTTTTATGGTATTATGCCTCTAAAGGCTTAAAATTACCTGACGAGATTGAATCGCACAATTCTAAAGCATGTTTTAAGGGTTTAATCACCTGAAATTTTGAGCACAATGAGGAGACAAATAACCGGTATAGTGTATTTGCTCTTTTATAAAACCTTGCCTTGTCACTCAACACCTAAGCTGCTGTCAGTTCAACCCACTTTCAAACACTTTATAATTATGCTGGGAAATGGACTGCATAGACTACACTAAACTGGAAAATTTAAAAACAACTATTCATGATTTTTAAGTGGTTTGGAACATTTTTAAAAATGAAACATTAAAAACTCTCTGTAATTATAGCTTTGCCTAGCAATAGATTCTATGAAGGTGAAAAGAATAGTTGTCCTTAAAGTTAGAATTTACGTTGTTGAAAGAACATGTATTTTTCTTCATTATTTCTTTGAAGTGATAGGAGAGCATTTTATGGAATGTAAGTTAGCATATAATTAATCAAATAGAATAGCAGGTAGAAAGACAATGCTTATCTTGGAGTATGAATCTGATATCCTGTTTTGGCTGTTTTGCTGTTTTTGTAACACAAGTGATATAGATATGAAAAAAATAAGATCAACAATTTAAAAAATTAGTAAATACCATTATCCAGCAAGCTATAGGGAAAAAAATAATTTGAGTCAAAAATGGAAGGGGTGGATGGGAGGGAGAGAAAGAGGTGATCAATACTTGAATTTAAAGATGACATTCAAGGACTTAAGAACACCAATAGCCAACTATGAATATCATAGGCTGTAACCCAGATCAAACAAACAGAGGGAATATGAAGATTTTTAAGTGTCTCTTTCCATATCACTGAGGTAAAAGTAATAGATTTGACAATAACATACTACCCCAATTAGTAAAGTTCTGTTTTCTGAATACCTGTGTTAAATTAAGGCTGATGGTATTCTTTGGAAGTGTATTCAGCAGTCATTTTGTAACTTATCTTTTAAGATCCTCTTCTTCAAGTGTTTTTGAGGAGATGACAGTACCTGAAAAAAAAATGGAATCACAATGATATTGTTTGCTCAAATCAGATGGCCAGAAAACTAATTAATTTTGTTTCTTCTCCATTTTCTTATTTCCCTATTCCCTTGTATCAGTTAATTCAGAATAATTGTAAGAATTTAATTTTATTGGGTCATTCTAGAGTACCCCTGAGTGTGCTACTCAGAACTCTCAGCCTAAAGAAACAAATAGCTCCATATTAATTTTAAATAGCAACAGTTATTTTAATTTTGAAATAGTTTAGAGAACATAAGCCTTATCTTCAGTTCCCTAAATAATCAATTATAATAAATGTGATAATTGTTGATGTGCTTCATTAAATTAGTACCTATAATATAATATGTGAGATGTGGTGTGCATTGAGGTCTTTACATATATAATTCTGATTGATATAATAGGAAAATAAGTACTCAGAGTGCAAAATAATTATTACCAGTTCCATAGTTTTTAAATTCATCATATGTGATATTAGCACCCAAAGCAAAAATGTCATTGAATAAAATACAGGCAAGGAAGAGTTTTTACTCAAAGCTATTCTGGTGGAGGAGAGAGCCTGAAATCACACCACTGTCACAGAGGGTGTAAAGAATTTAAAGTACTGGGGTGAGCTACAGCAAGAATACTGGAGGAAAAGGTTGATCATCGGGATGCGATGTGCTAAGCAGGGTCAATTACTCCACAGTTGCAAAGGATTTTGTCTGAGATAGGACCTTCTGTGTTTGGCACCTGTGAAGATGAAATTCCTACCCTCCCCCAGAGCCCCGGGATGGGGCTGCTATCTTCCCTGATGATTTATTCCAAAATAAATCCTTGCTAAAGATGTGTGAAGGTGAAGACAAAGTCTATTTACATTTCAAAAGGGCAGATAAACTATTTACAATTCCAAATTTTCTAATAAAAGGAAGGTCAAGGACCAATAATCAAGAATGAACCTCTCTAACTTGTAGTCAAGTTGAGACTAACAGTAAGGTCACCTTGGTCAGAATCCATGTCTGGGAGCTATCAATGCAGGAGCTCTTATCCTTGGCATGAAACTGAATCTAAATTGTAATGGTTTCCCAAAAATAATTGGCAATATTAAATGTTTGCATTATTTTCTGATAATATATTCTCTTACATTGTCCTATCAGTTCTATTTATTTGCCACATACAAATATAAATGTCTTAGTAACATTTTAGTAAATACTGGGATATATTATCTCAAAGTTGAGAGACTTGAAGCTGGCCTACAAAAATACATGTAGGAAATGATAATGATGAAATGAAAATTCAGGTTGTCCATAATCCAATGGTCCATGCCTTTTTTTCCATTATCAAAAATATGTGGGAGTTTGTTATTTTATTTATTTATTCAACAAATATTTATGGAATTCTTGTATCTGCCATGTACTATGCCAGGTGGAAGAGATAAATGGTAAACAAGAAAAGATTCCTCCCTTTTAGTATTTACAATCTAGGACAAAGCAGATTTTTTAAAACATTTTTTTAGTTGTTGATAGATCTTTATTTTTATTTATTTATATGTGGTGCTAAGAATCGAACCCCGTGCCTCACACATGCCAGGCAAGTGTGTTACCGCTAAGCCACAGCCACAGCCTCAAAGCAGATATTTAATAACTAACTTTGCAAAAAAAAATTATTTACTATTGTGAGATATGCTGTGAATGAAAAAATATAAAGTACATTGAGGAAAAAATAAGAAACAGGCCAAATTTAGAGAAGAAAGATTTTCCTGAGGATGCAGCTGGGAACTGATTCTGCCAGGTGGAATGGGAAATTAAGAGAGCACTTTTGAAGTTCTTGAAGCTTTTGCATAAACAAGCAAAGGTATTTTATATCTACAAGATAAACAAATTATATTTTAGATTATTTAAGAGAATCAAAAGACATAGCAAAATGGAATAAACCTGGCTTTGTCAAAGACTCCATATGTAGGATTCAGATAGCTTGGAATCAAATTCATGTGCACAATAGATAATTTATAGAATAATGTTCTGAAGTATCTTCTTCACACTAAATGTTTTTAAAAATCTGCTTTGGGTTTGCTGGTAAATCCAAGGACCAGTTTTTAGGCACAAGGAAAGATTTTGTGTTCATATTTTCACTTTGTCCAAACATCATGTGTTAGTTAGCTTTCTGTTACCATAAACAATACCTGAGATAATCAATTTATAAAGAGAAAAATCTTATTTGCACTCATGGTTTTGGAGATTCCAATGTATGATCAACTGGCCCTGTTTCTTTTGGGCCTGTGATAAAGTTGCACATCAGCACATGATGGTGGAGAATGAGTGGAGGAGCAAGCTACTCTTCTCACAGTGGTCAGGAAGTAAAAAAAAAAAAAAAAAATAGAGAGAAAAAGACCAGAGTTTCACAGTCCCCTTTGAGGATATGCCCCAGTGACCTAAAAACCTCCCATTAGGCCCTGACTTTTAGAGGTTTCACCACCTCCTCACAGTGCCAAATTAAGGACTAAGCCTTTAAGTCATTAGCCTTTGTGAGACATTTGAGATCCAAATTATTCCACAATGTGTTTCTGAAATTATTTTTATACTTTGTTTGCTACATTTCATTCTGAAACAGCATAGAACACTTTCAACGTGCACACTAACCTTCAAAAGCTAACGACTTGCCACCTTTGAGAAATCCAAGTGTTTGTGTTATATAATAGAAAATAAATCCCATTAAAAGTCACACTAATTTTGAGTTTTTTGTCTTTGCTTCAATATAAATAATGTTTATTAATTGTCACACATAATAAATATTCCCTGGGTCCCCTAGAGTCAAGTGTGGGTGAGGGTGAAGGATATGGTTGCTGCTTTGTGTTACAATGCACACATTATAGCTGGTTAAATTTGGTTAGGGCTAATTCATACAAGACGCTCATGGTGAAGCTGATATGACTTTCTGGAGTTTAGGAAGACTAGAATGGCATGAAATTTAAATAATGGTAATGAATAGTAAAACCCTAAAGCCGGGTGGTGCTTGTTTCCCTATCCCTCTACAGAGTTTGGGAGAACATGCTGCCAGGGCTTTGGTGGAACTTGATTTTCAGCAGCTGTCACAAAGGCAGGGAGCTGCTCCAGATCAGGAATCATCTGCTTTGCTCAGAGTAATTGGCTCCTCAGCTTCTGGTCAAGGGAGGCAGCCTGACTCATCACATTCTATTTTTCTTCATATGTTTGCTTGTTTTAGAAAGAAAATGCGTATCTTCTATACCACTCACAAATTCTTATCTGGGGCAGGTTTGTTGACAGAGGTAAGAAAAATCAACTACTAAAGATTAGTGATGTGAGACACTTTAAAATATAACATGCATCACTCTACACTTAAAGTCAATTTTTAAAGTATAGATTTTTTAAATTTTTATATTATATACATATAATTATATGAATATTTTTAATACACACATTTGATATCTATGTCCTTGGAATGATTACATATTTGCATTGTTTTTATATACTAACTCAAAATTTTTCATCACTATAACTGTATAATGAGGACTAGAGAAATAGGCACATTAGATGGTGTGGATCAATGATTTTACTTGATTCCATTAATTTGCCATATGAATTAGATTTCTTAGTTGGTAACTAAAATGAGATTAAATTTATTAGTGGATTCCCAACTTAACTTTCAAATCCAGTATTACAGGGAAAAAAATCAAGATTATTCTAGATTTAGAGGTCAGATTTTGTCAGATAACTACAAAATTTTATTTTTATCTTGTCTGCTTTTGATTTTGGATTATATGCTATTTTTAGCTTCTCTGAATAATGCCTTTAGTTTGTATACATTTAATATAAAAAATAAAGCACCCCTCATTGAAAGAATAAATTTGAGATGATAAAGCATAATTTCTGTGACCTTGGTATGGTCATCTTTCCACTACACACTTGAGTAGTAAGAGCCCCCATCAATTTTCCTTGGTGTTGTATATCATGTATACATATTTCTATATACATGTTCAATTATGAAGTACCAAACCAAGAAAGAAAGTATGAGATCTCACAGAGTTATTGACAGCATGGAGAGGATGGGGAAGAATCAATACAAAGTAGATTACAGAAAACTACCTGCCAACTATTATTATGGAAAATGGATGAAATAAACTTAAGCTTTACAAACTTATGATAAAATCAACTTCACAACATAGCTATTTTCATTACTGTTTGCAAACTTACACATTTTACTTGAGGAAATGTAATCCAGTTTGTTATTCAGTTTGATTAAGTGTATAAGTTTCTACTATTAAATTTTTTTCTATACCAATAGCTCTTTTATCATTACTATTATGATCACTGAGTATACAATTAAGGAAACAAATATCTGTGGTATCATATAAGCTGAAGTCCAAGAAAATGAAACTAATATTTAATTAACATGTATATCATTAAATAACAAGATATAAAAGTGGTGAACATGAGAACATACAGCATTCAAACTTTCTAAAGGAAGGCAGTAAGTAGGTCATGCACCTTCCATGATATATAGAGTCTCCTGAGGAGGGGAGGAACTGGGATGATTCCATATCTGGATAGAAATTCATCAGTGATCACTCACTGGCCTGCTAGTAAAAGAGCCACTTGGAAACAAGTAAAAGACTTGGCTGGAAATCAAGGCTTAATCAGGCTCTATAGTGGGGTATTTTTCTTATTTTAAATGTCTGGTTCATACTGTATACATGTAAAGCTGAGATTTGTCTACAAAATTCTCAAATACTTTGACATTTAACACTTAACAGCACAAATCACTGAAGAAATAAAGTATCTTTTTTTAAATGAATAATATGACATATATCATCAAATCATTGGCCATTTTGCAAATTATAATTGATTTATTTTAAAAAATCGCTAACAGATCACTAACCTATATATTTGGACATGTTTGCATTAGTACCTTTTATCCTTGGAATTCAGCATCCATGTGAAAAGAAGAGAACAAAAAGGACATCATTAGGAACATACTAAATTCATGAAATAGAATATAGAAAATTTCTAGAAAGGTTCCTCATAGTTGACACTGAGTATTCAGAAATGTTTTACATGCTCCTTGGATTTTTCTGTATGCCACGTTTTAAGATTTTTCTATAAAGATAAAAGATCACTGCCCAGTACTATTGTATATAAAGAACAATCTTGAGATTCAAAGTGACAGTGGAGAGTCAGATAAAACCAAATAAAGCAAGAAGGAAAAACCATAGAATTCAGATTGCAACTGTAGGTTTTGTCCAGAAAAGCCAAAGAATAGAGTATAAAAAATAGATGGATCACTGAAAACAGAGAGACAAAAAGAAATTCTCAGTAGAGAACAAAAGGAGGTCATTCTTAAGGGACATCTTGAAGGATAGTTACTACATATCCTATGCTGAATCATTCATGCTTCCCTGTTTTTATTCATTTGAAATTAACTAATGTTTTCCATTATACGTGTGTGTATGTGTGCATGTATATATACATATATATATATATATATATATATATATATATATTCAGATTATGTCCATCTGAATACACACACATATATAAATTTTATTGTTTCTTTAATAGTTCCATGTGAGTATAATAAAATATCAATTTAAATATTTACTACCATATACTTTGTAAAAACTCACAAGTAATTTTTTCTCTTCATAAGCCTCAAGAAGTTTATCACATAGTTCCTCTGACACATGAAAAATGTCAAATAAAATAGCATATGTATTACTCCCTAATTCAATTTTATATCATGCATATAATCCAGAGGCATAAGCAAGTAATAATCAAGGAAATTATAAAACATTTTACTGTTTTCAAAGGATTGTTAATAAATCAAATCAGAAAGACATTTCAATTCACTAATTAGAAAATAATGTAATGGAATATAAAACATTTAATTTTCATCTACTAATGACCAGATGACATAGGTCCACATTCAGAACTGGAAAACTGTGTTCTATTTTCAGCACATATATTTCTATTTTCATATTTATTTTTCCTCTAGGTAAAATTAATATGTAAAAACAGTATGAAAAGAAAAAAAAAAAAAAAACAATAGGAAACCAGCTTGACTAAGTGTAAAGTACCAAGCCTTTGACATTAGGTATATCTGAATCTTGGCTCTTGAGGTGACTTCCCCTGAAGCTCTGCTCAATTTAATTAATACCTCTTGGTCTCAGTTTCACAGCATCTATCGTAAGATAACAGAATCTTAATCTAGCATGTCAATTATTGAAGTAAAAACCAGAAATAGAGAGAGAGAGAGAAAGAAAGAAAGAGAGAAACCATTTGTGATTCCAGGCTTAGATGATTGTATGAATAGTGGAGGCACCATATGTAACAGAAAACTCTGGAAGGATGGAGCAAGGCAGTAGAATGTACTACCTGTTGAAGGTTTTGATGGTCAAACAGCTCCTAAGGAAATGGTTTAGATGCTCACCTAGGGATTCCAGGTTAGACAGGAAAGAAGAGGTGTCAAAAACAAACTGGGTCTAGAGAAAATGGAGATCAAGTGATTGAAGATAGAAAAAGGAAAAACAGAAAGTTACAGTAGTTCCTAAATTTATGAGAAACATAATAATTTAGATGAAAAGCTTGAGAATAAAGTCAAAGATGTTTATCAGGAAGGAAAGATTATTATTCTTAGTAAAAACAATCATAATTTCTGAATTAGATATATATGTATATGTATATTAGGACAGTTGCAAACCCACTTCAAAATGAGGTATGAAAACAAAGAATTTGGTATTTCTCCTGAGTCTAGCAGTTGGCATTGCCTTCTGCCTAGGAAACTTTATTTCCCTCCCGCAATAGGCTACACTCATTTCCTTATATCGTGGTTTTAGGGCAGGTCCCAAGCTGGGGAAGCCAGGAGCTGCAAGTCTTTTTGAGCTGTACATACTGGAATTTATACATAATCACTGCTGCCATTTTATTTTTCTGACAGTAAATTAAAAGAAGAAAAAATTCTAGATTCAAAAAGTGAGAAATTTTATCCATCATTTTCATAAAAGATCTTAAAACTATAACCTTATTTAATCTATGATGAATATAATAACTGTATGGATCATAAAATTACCCTGGAATTAGACTGGATGTGAGTTGGAAAAAAGTGACAGTGATTCACTACCAAAGATATTATGATATCTGATTATCTGATATATATATATATATATATATATATATATATATATATATATTCAGATTATGTCCATATTGTTGTATGATTGTAGAAGGTTGCACATGAAGAATATTGACTTCATGTGCCACTCATAATATACACTTTGTTCTAGAGACCCAATGTATCAGTAATTTTCTGTTGCTATAATAACAATCTCAAAATGTCAGGGACTTAAAAACAATAGACATGTATTTCTTGCTTGTTACTTGAGGACTACAGTTCAGCTGAGATTCTGTTCCTTGAATCTACTGCTTCTGGAACTTGATTGAAGGGTCATCCCTAACAGTGGAATGGTTTACTTTTGTTCTGATAGGTAAAAATATTTTCAAATGAATTCAAATGAAATTTATTGTTTGCTATTTGGGCTTCATATCTCAAATGCCTAACAAGAAAAATTATAGTGAAGGTACAATTGATGTCTTCCTTAGAGATTATCAGGATCCTTTATTCATGCTAGAGGCAGGAAGTGGCTCCCTACACAGTGGATAGAACTGGAAAATATGGTTTCTTGTCATTACCCCAAGAAATTTCACTTACCTAAATGACCACTAATATATGTACACAGGAAAAAAAGTATAGGTATTGACCTGATAATGACGCCCCTTCTCTGATGGACATTACTAATATAGCAGCAAGAATGTGGTAACAAATCCTTTCATTTTCATGTGTGGCTTACAAAAATTATAAACCTTCTTATTCTCATGATGTAAACTGATAGTTCCTTTTGGATGATGAAGCTAGTTAACAAAGTTAGGTTTCCTGACTTGTTATTGGGCTTTTTGCTGAGTGGTATAGGGAAGGGCTTTCTAGAGGTAAAGGGAATCTGATTTGGAATAGAATTTGTCAGGAATCACATTAGTTATATATATTCCTTTTCTACTGTTTAGATGAGCATCTCTAAACAATGTTGGTGTAGGAGGTATGAGGACTGAAGTAGTGTAGATTTTTTTTAAGAGCAATAGTATCTCATATTTGTTAGAAGTTGTGGATTTAAAAATATAGTAATGAGTGTTCTTGTATTTTTCTTATATTCCAACATGCTTATAGAGTGGTCTTCCTTCCTTGCTTAGTTTTACCATGTCACAGAGTCCCTTGTCCTTATTATTGATGGCATATTGTAGAATTGATTACTAGAGAAAGCTGTTGAATGTGTTTGGATTATTTCTTTACCCAAGGATTCAATGTTTTCTAATTTTGTTGTATTGTTCCATATTCTTTGTTGTGAGCAATTACTAGATGTTTTTTGTATACAGAACTTATGAAGAAAATCACATTCTCCACTTTCTATAAAAGGCTGAATTAGTTAATCATCATTTAGACTTTCTATAATCCAGTCTCTGATAGTGACATATCATGACTGCATTTCTTCTTTTATAACCATCAATTACAAATATAAGACTTGGGAGTGACAACTGGAGTGTTAAAATGTTTCCCTCTCAAGAAGGTATATGGAGTTATATGTCTTTGGTTCTCATGAGAACAGAGTAGATTAATTCTTTGCTGAGATTTAGAGTTTTGTCTTTTGTCTGGTTAGCTAATAGAAACAAGGTTTTTCTTCCCGCCCCCCAGGTAATTTCTACCATTTATGAGCACAGCTTTAACTCTTTATCTTCAACTAACATTTCCTTCATTTGTTCTATTAGAATTATATTAGAGAGCCAAGTGCAGTGGAGCATGCCTATTTTCCGTGGCTGGGGAGGCTGAGATAGGAGGATTGTGAGTTCAAAGCCGGCCTCAACAATTTAGCAAGGCCCTAAGCAACTCAGAGAGACCCTGTCTCTATGTAAAATACAAAAAAAAAGGGGTGGGGCTTTGGCTCAGTGGTTAAGCACCCTTGGGTTCAATCCCTAATAGGCAAAAAAAAAAAAAAAAAAAATTAGAAAGGGAAACCTTCTTCCTCACATGTCATTATGTAGGACAGTGAGTTCTTAGCTTACAATTATAGGATATGTCACCAACCTAATTATACTCTTTTCTAAACTCAAATCTAAGAAGAATAAAAATTTCTTCTTACATGATTTTCTACCTTACTTTACATTTATGATTTGTAGGATTGTTAGTCTTACAGTAACTGTACTCATTGCCTTCAAAGAAATTCCCCCTGCTCTGCACTCTGTTTCCAACTGTTTACTAGTGAACTTACTCTACCTTTCTAAAGTCATTTCACATTAGTGTCTCTGCTCTCTGAGTCACCTTTTTTCTAGTCATCCTATCCATTCTTATTTTCACCAGATTTATTCTTCTAATAACAAGAAAGTACTCATTCATAGTCATAACTGTCCAACCCTGCATTGTCTCCCAGGTACACTCTACTCACATTCATTGTCTTCGTTCATCTCTTATAGAGGGAAGGCAAGCATGGAAGATTGAGTTACACTAGAAGATATTAGAAATTAATTTCAACCTTGAGAATCTGTGATAAAAAATAGTATTAGAAAAATCATAATTTTGCACAGCCTTTAAAAATATAATTCATTTTCTATATCTGAGGACCCATAGCTAAATTTCGTAAATAGCACCCAGACTGAATAAGTAAATTTATGTATTATAATTATAATTACAATGAGTATAATCTATAATCAATTGACTGGATGTGCATGCATAAAATCAAGAGGCCAAGAAAAAAAAGTGAAAAGGATAATACAATCCATAGGTTCACTGCAATGAATTCATTCTTTCACATATAATTTATAAGAACATATACAAAAACTATATGATAAACACTGAATATATTAATATAATGACTCTTAGAAGAAAACAGTTTGACAATGGGGAAAAGGACAAAAGTGAATGATAAATTAACCAAACAAGACAAAGTTCAGGTAATATCAATGATGACAGTCCAGCATGATTTGAAGTTATTTTAAATCTAGTCCTCTTCACATGATAGGCAATAAAATAAATAGAAAATAATATGATCCATCTCCCTCTATTCCCATGGCCTATTTAATTTCCATCTTAGTAGTTGTGGCTCCCCAACAAAGAATTCATTCATTTATTCTTCACTTCTGCTATTTGCCTTAGCTTGCCTTTCCTGACTCACAAGTTACTCTTAATAACAGAGGATTTTCTTTGATTCTCATTCTCTCTTGCTCTCTCTCCCCTCATGTATTCCCTCACTGGAAAATAATGCCTACCATCTCTTAAATCCTCAAATATTGACTCTAGAAATAATAACTTACATGAATAACTATAATGAATTTGAGATATGTCACAAGTCCCTTCATTTTTATATACTATCTCTAGCTGAAAACTTAAAAATAAAAAGAATCAGTCTTAAGTGTTTAATACATGTGGTATTGAGGAGTAGAAGATATTCAAATCATTATCAGTGAGTGACTGATTTATGGTTCAATAATTTTCTCAGTTTGTCAAACTAGTGATTTAGTTTAAGTGCCATTTGGAAGAGTAGAATATAATCAATATGCTACAAAAGATGTTAATTATCAAATGTTATAATTTGACCCAGGGAAAACATTACTCACTCCTAGCATGGCTACTTTGTCAGGTTTTTTTTTTAATAAACTGATAAAACTCATCTTGCCTTACAATGTGTAACTAAATAAAAAATGTTTATTAATATACACATACAGATATATGTATGAAAATATAGATAGTATATGTGAGTATACAGTTAAAAGAAACATTTTGCTCTTGAAAACCATAATGAAGTCACTGTTATTATGCCCAATATAATAACTTGAAGAAATATTTGACCTTTGATTCAAAGGAGCTAATGATGTTTCTGTTTTTTAGAGAATATTGTACATCTCAGCATGAAACAGTATCTTGCTGTTAATCTAGCGTTCTTTGATTCAAGGGCTTGTATTGTCCAAAATATTATCAAAGAAATTAGAAAATAGAAATGAAAGTGTTTTCTAGTCTATAAAACCTTTTTTATAAATGTGCAATGATCATGATACCTGAATTATTTAAATAAAAGCATTTATAAAATCTGTTCATTCAAATAATGTTGTTGAGTACTACCTGAGCACCAGGCCTACTTGCAGACACTGGGTTTACAACAATAAGAACCCTGATCCTTTCAAATTTATTATCTGGTCCAGTGGTTTTTAAGCCTCTTTATATAATAGAAATATTCAAAGGATTTAAGAAATATCACAGCATGAGGCCCACCTCAGGCCAAATGAATTAAAATCTCTAAGGGTGAAATTTAGGCATTTGAAAATTTTATAAGATCTTTAAATAATACCAATATGGCTCAGAGAATCAACTGCTTGTTCAAAAGGTGAATAAACATTCCAAATCTGCATGGTAAGTGCTACCAAAATGTAAGATTTAGTAAAACTTCTAAGCCTGGTAGGGATTACCTGTAGTCCTAGCTACTCCTGCATAGACTGAAGCAGGAGGACTATTGAGCTTAGGAATTTTAGACCAGTCTTGCCAACATAATAAGACTCTGTCTCAAAAATAAATAAATAAATAACAATAAAAAAAATAACAAAAATATTTAATGAAATAAAAATGAGCAGGGAGAGGAAAGTGAAGGGAGTGGAGAGAGATTGCCTTAAAAATCCCCCCCCCCAAAAAAGGAATGATTGAGATGTGAAGAATAAAAAAGTTGGTGATAGTTGATGGGGGTTTTATATATATATATATATATATATATATATATATATATATATATATATATGGAGAGAGAGAGAGAGGGATATAATCACTCACTATATGTGTGTATGTAAAATAAACTGAGGATTTAAAAGAGAGAAAGGCTTATTTTGGAAGTAGAAAAAATTTAATGCAGTTGGAATAGCGCATGAAGAAGAGAGAAGAGAAAGAACTACTTGCAGACAGCTTTATGTGCTTTGTTAAAATGTATGACTCTATAGTAAAGAGACCTTAAATGATTTTAAATAGGATAGTAATTTAAAAGAAAAAAACCCTTAATTTTCAAGATTGATTAGAACTTGTCTTTGACCTTTCTCACAGTATGTTTATATGTTTAGAGTATCCTTTGCTGCTTTATATATATGTGCATATACATGTACATATATATAAACTGCATATACATGTACATATATACCTATATAAATATATGTGTGTGCATATATATATGCACATACATACATTTATAAATATATATTGATATATTTATATATCAATATATACAGTACAGTGTCCTATTTTTCATAGGCACAAAAGTACAGTCAAGTTTCTTGAATAAAATTTATTATGCCTCCCATTATTTATAACTTCTATGATTTTTAGTGCTCTTTGGACATATTTTCTTTATCTTTAGGGAAATGATTCTCACATCAGAAATAATCATTGAATATAGCAATTTTTTTAAAAAGGAAAACAAGTATTAAGCAACTTACTATCTACAGGGGACTCCTAAGTCTTGAAAAGGACCCACCCTCCTTTATCTGGCTCTCCTTGAGTATTCCAAGAAGGGATTCCCAACTGTACAACATTATGAAAATCTTAATATCCCTCTGAATCAAAAAGGAAAACTTCAAGTTCTTGAAGTTAGAATTAGGGATTTAAACACAGTCTTCAAAACTTCCAAACACCACAGAGAAACCATATTTACATACTTGATGTAAGAATATAATGATCAAATAATCTTGAACCCAGCTTCCCACTTAGAACTAATCAAGTGTTGAACCAGTGACAAAGGCCAAGAAATATAATTACTTTTTCCAGAACATGTTGCAAGAGCTGGGAGGGAATTTGTGCTCAGAGAAAGCATAGACACAGTCATTGAAGGCCCAGAATGCGAAGCAGCCCACCGATCCTTAGGTGTCTACAGAAAATAACAATTATCTAAAAATGAAATCTATTAGACACAGTTCAGCTTGGCCCAAGCTCATGGAGAGACACAGAGAGGCAGATACAACAGAAAACGGGAAAATATGATTGAAGAGGCTTTTATTGTAAATAATGATTAAGAACTACCACTCTGCTGCTAAATTTGGCAGGCTAAAATATAAAGTGTGACTTTTTGTCAAAATAGTTTCTACTTTCCCCCATATTCTATGACAAAAATTAAATACCAGCAAGTGAGTTACGTAGCTCATTTGCTATTTTTTCAATATCCACTTGCCCTTTCTTGCATGATATTGTGAATATCCAAGTGATCTGACATTAACTTATTCACTCATGAAACTCTTGAGACACAATCAGTGATAGGCAATCTGGAAATATCAAACTTGGTTTCTTCACCGTTCTTTAATGGTTCCTTATTTTGAGGGTGTCTTGAGCTTCCAACAAGATTCAGTAATACAATAATACAATTGCAGTCACACATAGGTCAGAGGAAAAAGACAGAAAATATCTCAATGCTTATAAATAATTTTTATTTCACTAAAGGTATTTTTATTAAACTGAAAAAGACATTATTTTATTATCAATTTCTCTTGTATTTGAATAGTAAAGCTTTCAAAGTAGAAGCAACTAAAGACCTGAAGGATGATAAGAAAACAGCTTTGCAGTTTTTCTGACAGCCTAGTTCCTATATGTTCGTAGTTATGTGCTATAGAGGGAAAAAAAGGAAATAAAAGAAATACAAAATATTTTAGAAATTGGTTTACTAATGATCACATATATGACACAAAATATTAGAACCAAAACTGTAATTAATCTCTAGTTAAAATTTGGGGGTTTTGCCAGGTTAGATTCTAAGTGATTCTATATAGGAATAGTGATACTGTGGTAACAAGCAAGTTATTGTAGAGAATTATTACCTGCCCTTAGTTGGTACTCAATACATGCCCAGGTTTCATATGTTAGACTGAGAAGCTTTCTTTTCTTTTTTTTTGTCATTAAGCCTACATAATTACAAGAAATTATGCCTCTCTTTTATTGTGTAAGGCTACCAATAATTGACCTCACACAATTTGTAAAAAATTTTCCATGGCCAGCATAATTTTTAAAGTACAATATTTGGAAATGTTTCTCTTAACTAGGCAGAAGCTGCCTTGCCTTGGGATTTTCCACATGAAGGAGCATGTGACGGCAATGATACTTTTCCAACAGTGACAGGGAAGCGACCAGAGACACAGAGGCCTGAACAGATGCAGGATGCTGGGTGCAGCATTGCCAGGGTAGATGCACCCCAAGCTTAAATTCTTTTTAAATCCTGTTCCCATAAAAGAGGAAATTTGAAGTTCAGCCTCTAAGAAGGAGTATAAAAAAGACCAGAAGGGTTTCATCCAAGTTCCAAGGGTGATAAAACACATCAATCTGAAACATCACTAGTGCGTTGCTGATTCCCTAGTCATTCTTCCATTTGCTGTAGCTGAACAATGATGGCACTGTTCCATCAAGGGAAAATGATCCCGCTCCCTTCAAAAAGCTTTTTACAGGGCAAAGCTATAAAGTGCTAGATTTATTAACAATTTCCATTTCAAGAGAGACACTGTTTATATGGCAGTAAAGCTGTACTTTAATGCAAATGCAGCACTTCAAGCCTGTTTTCCTAATGCCTTCACAGCTCCTGTAAATAATGCATCCCTGGGTGGCATCTTTCACTTTTAAACAATTTGGGCAAACTGGTGCAAGTTGTAAAGAAATGAATGTACTTCTTTAAACAGAATAAGAGTTTGGGAAACACTCCGGAATCCACCAACATACTTTTCTAAATCTGATTGATATTTGATTGCCAAAATGGGAACAAATGTGCTTAAGTGTATTTCCCCTCACCCTCATCCCCAGCCAAGGAACCCAGGACACCAGGAAAGTGAGTCATAGTCTAACATATTTTGAGAAAGTATAAAACTGGTTCATGGTGTTGAAAAGAGAAAAGCTGTATCCAAGTAGTATAAACTGAAAATATCCTGGGAAACTTTTTCATCTCACTTCTGTTAGATCTTTTGAGTTCAAGCAGTTTTTATTCTACTATTTTAATTTTGTTAAACAAAGAAACCTGATTTGACCTTATCCACATCTTGATTAATCTTTCCCTTTAACTGTAGGTTTGCCTTTTTGAAATATTTAATTTTAATTCACAAATAATACTTGTATTTATTGTCAAAGGATGACATTACAACAATTTACCTTTATGATATTAATTTGCCCCATTTTCAATTCAAGAATCAGGCAGCATTTCATCTCATAAAATAGAGTTAGTGTTCCAATGGTTTGAGCAGATGTGTTTTTTAGAAAGAAGAGAACAAAAGAAGAAGCATCTAATAACAAATACCATACTGGTTATTTCAAAGTTACTGTCTTTGGAAGGTAGGGACAGGTAGACAGAACAATGGAAAATGGCATATTTGTTAACATCAGGTTATTTTGGGTTACTTTTTTGAATGATTAAAGGAATAATGAATTAAAGTAGAAGGTGATCCATTATCATGCCTCCTGGCCTGTTTGGGAAATGTGACTCTTTCATTCTGCAGATTTCTCAGAAGTTTAGATAACAACTTGGTTTCAGTGAGTGACAACATAAGTGGAACTTATGCATGGATGACTCTATTTTAATTCTTAGTCTGGCCTGTTAGGGCCCAGTGTAGGACCTTAGTCCAAAACATCAGTCTCTTATAATTTTTATTTGACAATATTTTTGGGGTACAATGGGATGTTTTGATATATTATATACACAATGTGGAATGATTAAATCAAGCTTATTAATAAACTCATCATCTTACATACTTATTGTTATTGTGAGAACACACAAAATCTATTCCTCTAGCAATTTTAAATACATGATGTTATTATTAATATGCTTGCCTTTTAAGTGATATTTAATGTCAGTTTATTGATTAAAAATTAAGTTTTTGCAATTCCCAGTTAACAAAAAGATTGGCAAAAAGATACTTGTTCTTAGAGAGCACAAGATTATTATTTTTATGGTAAACTACATCTATGGTATACTACCTAAAGATAAAATAATAATGTTGAAAAATAATTACATAGTTATATTTTTTGTAGCAAGAAAACTTTATATCCACTTTCTTAGCATTTTTCAAGAATACAGTATATTTTAAACTATAGTCACCATGTTAAACAAAAAATTTCTTAAAATTTTTCTCCTATTTAACATTACATCATCTTGCAACATTTTCCTGATCTCCCTCACCAAACTCCAGACCCAAAAGTGATATAACTCAGCTTGGGTAAGAACATTGTATAACAAATGACTTGGATTTGAACAGAGAAGAAATGATAGGTCTTATGTTTATTCATAAATCAATAATGTCATAGCAATATGTTACTAAGGGAGAAATACATTAAATGATTTGGTGAAAAACTGAGTGATAGCTGGATTGCATAGGAAAATAATCTATAGGTCATGACACAGTAGAGAGAATTTGGAAGGATAAAAATTTGGAGAATTTGGAAGATGAACTCTATTTCTGTCTTTTGACTACTTGGCTATTATTTTAGGCTCTTTTTGTTATTGTTTTTACTAGTGGCAGACAAACCAATCTAAAATAGCTTAGACAATAGAAAGAAACTATTGGTTTACATAATTGGAAAATCCAGAGTTAAAAAGAGTTTTAGCTCAAGATTGTCATCAGAGATCTCATTTAATCCAACTCTCTAAGGTACATTCTACAAGATTAACTTTAATATTAGCCTTCCTCATATTGTCAAAATGGCTTCAGAAATTTAAATTTCCACATCCATACAATGGATATCTTAAAAGACAGGGAGCTTCATGACCTGGGGTCCTCAACATATTTACCTCTGATGAGGGTCATAGAGCTCCCTGAACAAATTTCTGAAAGCAAGGACAAGGGAATGATCATCTCAAGGCCCTTTCCTGAACTCACTTCCAAATCCAAAGGAGAAATGGTTAGCTTTGCACTTTTTAAACTTTAGATCAGGACCCATCTCTAAAATTTGTGTAATATTAGTATTCCCTCGAGCATTTGAGTAGTGTAGGGAAATGAAAGATAAGTGAACAAAAACTTTCTATTTCATTAACAGTCCATGTGAGGAAACATTCTAGCTAAGCAACCAACAAATCTCCCCTGTCCTAAGGCATTCTTCCTATATGTAAATGTCTATGTCTACTTACTGTCATTTCAACAAAAACATTAAAATAAAATTCACCTGGCTTGGACCTTTATTTCTTTGCATTCATGCTTAAAGATACTTCTTTTATTTAATTCCTGCTGGTTATTGTATTGAAACTTCAGCCACTTATATAGCTTTTGTCCAGCTGGTTATATTTTCTCTCCAAATTTATGTCATTTCTTTCTAGCCACATATTCTCTCCTCATCTAAGCTTTGAATACAGGGAGAATAAATAATAGAGGCTTTTTTTTATACACATCTATTTACCCTGGGAAATGCATAATTCATGAGAAATTGTCACAATTAATCAATGCTGTGATTGTCCCATAAAGATCCTATCTTCCCCCAAATTTCATTATTCCCTAGTTAAGACCAATGCTTTACAGCATTCTGTTTTCAACCCATGTGAGGTTGCATACTTACAACTATATAATTTTATTTTTTCAAGGGTATTTTATTATCAGAGTGGATTGCAGGAAATTTAGTTCCAAATCATCTAGTTGTAAGTTGGTGATAATTCCATGAATCTCTTGTCATTATTACAACTATTTCCACTAACATCACTTTAACTTTTAAATGAATTTCAAACCATTTTTTTAATGACTGACAGTATATAGTCATCTCTAGAAAGTTAGTTCTATTTGTCATCCTTCCCCACCGTACACACACACACCTGATAATCATGAATGGTTTATCCAGTAAACAGAAACACCCATTGCTCATTCAACAAAGGATTCTGCTTCCTCTTTTGTCTGAACCTCCTACATTGCATTTCCACAGCTGCCAAAGACACTGTCCTTCCATCTTCTACCCTTCCCCCACTCCTTTTCTTGACTGTACACAGGAATTTGTTAACCCTTTTCAACACTTGGCAATTGCCACTCATATTGCCACTTCCTAGAACTATGAGTAGTTCTTAACCCTGGCCACACATCAGAATCACTGATGGAGCCTTGAAAAATCTTTGTGAACAAGAATCACCAAAACTAATAAAATCTGAATATCTGGGGGTGAAGCCCAGGTATCAGTGTTGTTTTTATAGTTCCCAGGTGCTTCCATTGTGCCACGACGACTGAGAAATGTCTTTATTCCCTCTACTCCTGATTCTCCTTTAGATCACTGCCTAGATGATGCTACGTCACGGAAAAATTTCAGATGAGTTTGGACTTTAAAAAGATATTTTTACAGCTCCTCTTTGCTCTATCATAGCACTTTAGATACTTGTTAACTACTTGAGAGCAGATACAGTGTCATTTGTTTTTTCTAAAAGTATCTTTGGTTCCTAAAATGACAAGATATCAATAAATATGAACCTATTTATCCCAACTGTATGGACAAGTCCTTTGAAATCAGATGACTACTAATAATAAGATCAATATGGAAGTTCCTGCTATATTTTACCCTATACTTAAATTTCTAAATCAGTGAGAAAAAAAATTATTTTACAATTGCTATTTTATGATGTGGCTTTGTTCATAGCACTTAGATCAAAATCTGCAATTAGAATCACCAATAAGCACAAACTTGCACAGTTCCTGACCCCTTTCTGTGACAGGTACAGTTTTACTACCCAGTATATTTAACCCCCCCCCCCCCCACACACACACACCATACTACCACCAGTTGAATTGCTCTGGGTATAATTTGTCATGGACCCTAAACTAAATTACCTAAAACTAAAAGAAAATGAAATATTTTATCATTAATCCAGATTTAGACCTAACTCTCCAGTATCAAAAATGGAATCCATACTCAATGAAATGAAGAGCAGAAATAATCATTACTTTTTTCTTAATCTCACTACAACTCATATTGTATGTAGTGAAATTCTCATAATAATTCAACAATAGCTTATTTTGAATTATTTTAAGCTTGCCAGGTATGATTAAAGCAAATGTATGTATATATGTGTTACTATTATTATTTTTATTTTTTAGATGGAAGTTAGTCTGGTAAAGACATCACTTTCATGTAGTTCTACCTTACACACACACACACACACACACACACACACATTCAGAAATGAAATTCTCATATTTTAGATTGGGCATAATGATATTTGTAAAAAAAAAAAAAAAAGCAGAATGACTAATGAATATGGATTGTCAGATTACAATCAGAACCTGGAATTTGCCCCCAGCAGTGGGAACAGAATATGATTAGAGGTTTAAATTAATTTGGAAAGATATGGTGCAGGATTTCATTTAGTTATTCCTTAATGATTTCTTAATTAATAAAAATCACATTAACCAGAATGGGCCTTTTCTTTAATCGAATCTGAAAGTTTGATTACTTTTTGAATCAAGTTAAAATTTAATTTTAGCTAGTTGTTATCATAATTCATAACTCTTAGACTGTCCAGTCTTGAATATCACAATCTGAATCATTTTTGAATTATTGAATAAGTTCTAATGCTTAGCATAGTACCTGACATACAGTGGGTGTTGGATAAAACTATTGAATAATTCAACATATGAACAAAATAAAACCCTTGCCTTAGAATAAAAAATAAAATAAAATATTTATTTTTAAAAGACAGATATGATACCTGGGCTTCACCCCCAGATATTCAGATTTTATTAGTTTTATTAGGATCAATTTATTTATGAGAAAAAAATTTATTTTAAAACAAGTTTACCATTTACCTAATAGGGCACTGATGACATATATATGTTGTAAAAATGTTATAATTTGATCATCAATCAAAAGTCTGACTTTAGATTCTTATCATATTATGTCAGAATCATAATTTTGATCCATTGCTAAATAAATTATTAAAATGTTTTAAAAATAGGCCTTACATTTTTTTAAAAATCAGTATCTCTTAATTTTTTTTCATATTATTCATGTTTTTAAAGGAAAATAATTGCCAAAAAGCTTGGTGTCTCTGATTACTTTTTGAGGTTTCTGAGACATTTCTGAAATCAGTTTTCCTGAAATAATTATATTGCAATGAAGGACCCATAATATTGCAAATCATTATCCTAATGATACTAACATAAGCGTATAATTGACCAGTGATTATTCTTAAGCTGATATTAAAATTGTGAAATTGCATTATGGTTAATTGAAAGTGGTAAACAAAAAAAATTTGGATTTTTTACTGTTTTATTATAGTTCATTTATATATACATATATATGAACTATATATAAATACATGTACTACATATATACTAATATATATATATATATATATATATATATATATATATATATATACACACACTAAGGAATTAGTATATTAATATATTAAGGAATTAATTCATACTAATTCCTTAAGTGGTATTTCATTGATTTGGAAAATTAAAAAACATTTAATTAAATTAGCTTACTTTTAAAAGGAATTCTTTAATAATATAATCCAATAAAAATAAATAACAACTTTTATATTAACTATGTGCCTTTTAAGCTTTTAAAAGAATATACAAAACTCCAAGTTTATTTAATTTTTCCTACAGATGAAGTAAGTTTGTAAAGGTGAAGTAAGTTTCTTATATAAAATCTGTCAAAAACAAACATGATATTGATTCAAAAATTAAAACCAGATTTTCAAATCTCACTTCTCTCTGCTATTAATCATTAAAACAAGATGGTTATTAGGAAATATTAGAAGTTTCCTAATTCATGTTTCTAGCAATTAGCAGAATACTTCTTTCAGGTCTTCAGTAATCATTGGTAGAATAAGGGAGCTAGTAAATGGGAATGGAAAGCACTGGATTCATATCTTGGTGCTGCCATATATTAGTGGAGTCCTTGCACCACATGCACTGCATATATATATATATATATATATATATATATATATATATATATATATATATATATATATAAATTTGTATAGTTTGCAATGTGTCTTCACCTGTAGCATAGAAATTGATTCTCAGGACAACAATGTAGAATTGGCAGAAAAGTAAAATATTTATCTATAGTTTAGAATACAGAAAGATGAAACTGGGACATTAAGCCTCATTTCTCTCATGTTAACTTCGGATGATATCATTTATAGTTAAATTCTGTCAAGAAGTTGGTAAGGTATCTGATAAAATTTGCTTTCTTTCTTGTTGCAGTGGTGCACACCTGTAATCCCAGCAGCCTAGGAGGCTGAGACAGAAGGATTGAAAGTTCAAAACCAACCTCAGCAAGGGCAAGGCACTAAGCAACTGAGTGAGACCCTGTCTCTAAATAAATACAAAATAGGGCTGGGTATGTGTGTGGCTCAGTGGTTGAATGCCTCTGAATTCAATCCCTGGTACAAAAAAAAAAAAAAAAAGTTTTCTCCTGATCTCCTAGAAAAGTTTTTGAGTAAGTTTCTGTGTGGCCCTAGGATATCATTTTTAGACAAAGGAGCACAAAATTCAGAATATTTATGTAAATCATATTCTGATTATCAGCAGGACTTTGCCACCAAAGTTGCAAACTCCCCAAATAAAAAGAATATCTCAAGAAATATAATAGAATTTTTACTAAGTTAAAATGAAATAGTACACAGAAAATGTATGAAGTGAAATATGAGCAGTGGTGAAATGATTTATATTATGTGCTTTATAACAAGACAACATGGTTCAAATCCTCAATTCATTGCCTCTCAGTTCTGTGGAACTTGGATTACACTAAGACTCAATTTTCTCTTATGGAAAAAAAAATTAAAATGATGCCCTCAGGGCTGTTGCAAGGAACAAATGAAATAATATGTGATGCTTTTAGTATAGATCCCATGACATAATTTGTACTCAATAAATGGAAACTATTACAGTTAGATTTACAAAACAGTAGATTTCTCTGGGAAGTACATTTCTCTGGGAATCGTTGCTGTTGTTATTAAGTTGATAAATATGACCCCTCCTTTATGTGATTTAGATGAAATTGAAAGTCCAAAACATTGCATGATAACAACCCTGGTTTTCCTGCTCAAATGTCAGCAGTTCTGACAGGCAAGGCTAACCTCCTTCATCTATCCCCACCAGTTGATATTGAATTTCACTGCCATCCGCATTACCAATGATCATGCTGATCTAAATGGATGACTTTATGTACTAATACAGGTCCTGAAGACACTTAATAAAGCATCCACTAATGGCATTTTCAAATAATGACAGTCTCTTTTCTCATAAAATGTATCAATTCAGAGGCCACCTAAAAGTGATCTTCCCTTTACATTCACAGTGAAAAATAGTCTACCATGAACAAGAACAGTTATATTCAATTTGTCACAAATCTGTCAGATTTTAATTTTTCAAAGGCAAATAGTAAAGAACAAGAGCAGATGTTTTAATTCAATTAATCATTTAATATCTAATTTTACAGAGAAAACAACAGACCATGGCTAATTATTACACAAAAGACATGGAGTAGTTACATTCAGTTTATTATAAAACAGAAAACATTCATTGAACATTTGCTTTGAGTAGTACATGGAGACAACAATACCAAGATGAGTAAGACTGATTGTTGAGTAAGTCATGTATGCAAACAAAATATGACATCTAATTTTTGTGATTTAAAAAGTTGCTACAGAAATCCAGAAATGAAATAAATTCTTCCTTAACTCATGATACACTTACGGAATTGAATCTAGGCCTTTGATTTGAAACCAGATAGCAGACCCTCCATGGTGAAACTCAATGCCAGACAGAGTTCATGGCCACTACCACAAAGTGAATACTCATGGACTGAGAAGCAAGAACTACTATTTGGGTGGCAAAATTCACTCTGCCTTCCTCAAAGTCATGCAGTAGAGGGAAAAGCAAAATTTCACCCATTGAGTATCAGGGCATGTAAACTAGCAGAGGTCTTCATATCAAAGTTTAGTGCCAAGCCTGACACAGAGAGACCCAGCACCTTTTAAAAATTCAAGACCGCTTACACAAAGCAGTGGTCCCAGACAGAGCCTCTGGACCTGCTGAGGCATCACACAGAGATTTGTGCATTAGTAGGACAAACTAAAATTTTGACCTACATCATTACTAACCTTTGGTTAGGCCTATGACATTATCTCCACCAAGATTGTGCAGCTCTCTGCAAATGTGAGATACATGTGTGACCAAGATTAGTGTTAGCCTTAGTGGCTGAGGAATGGTCTCAACTATATGATCCCTAACAACAGGCATCAAGATTATTACTAGGCCAGTATACATGGAGCTATAGACCAACCCTAGCATAAAGCAGATGTATACATCCCAGTGGATAAACTCATGGTATGACCTTTATCACTCACAGCTTTGGGTTGGGCCTTAGTATACCACCAAGATTTGAAAATCTTGTAACTGTGAGAATCTTTTAGTGACTAACTAAAATTATTAACTGTGAATTAGGTGTCTTGGCCTACTCCTGCCCTAGGAAGATGCTTATGGGGATGTACAACCATTTGTGTATACTCCCCTAGTTAATCAACTGCAAATTGGAGACACCTGGACTTGAATTTGTCTCTAGTGCTTCAAAAGTAACAACACACCAACTATAGACTCTCAGGAAACCTGGACATGGTGGTATCCATTGTTGAAATAATCAAAGTTATTATAGACAGAAAATAAGCAACCTGCTTATCTCTTCTGCAGAGAGTCACATACAAAGCCAGATTAGGCAGAATGAAATAAATACCTAATTCTTCAATGGTCCAGACAAGAGCACAAATCAACAAGCATCAAGAGCTTTCATATACATATGGCTTCACTTAATAAGGTTCAAGAAATTGACTAAATAGTAATCAGTATGGCAAAACTCTCAATTAAAAAAACATCAGTTTTAAGAAAACTCAAGAAGCCTGAAGAAAAAAAAATAAGAGAAATGGCTCAATACTATAAGAGAGAAACTTAACAAAGAAATTGAAATGTTTTAATAATTCAAACAGAGATACTTAAAGTGAAAAATACACTCAGTGAGAGGAAATATACAACAAAAGTGTGGCAATATATCTACAAGGTAGATAATGTGATGGGCTACATACCAAATCTCAGCAAAATTTTTAAAAAATAAAATCAGGACTGGGGTTGTATCTCAGTTTTAGAACGCTTGCCTACATTGTAAGAGGCACTGGGTTCGAATCTCAGCACCACATATATATAAATAAATAAATGTCCACTGACAACTTAATTAAAAAAGTAAAATCATATTGAGTATCTTTTTAGATCACAAAGCAATAAAAGTAGAAATTAATAAAAGAGAAATATTTGGAAACTATACAAACATATGGAAATTAACAACTTAACCTTTGAGCAACCAATAGATGAAAGGAAAAATAAAGAAAGCTATTGAAAACCTTCTTGAAATATGTGGAAATGGATATTCCACATACAAAACTATGAGATATATTAAAGACAGTACTCTGAGGGAAATTTCTAGAAATCCATGCCTATGTCAAAAAGCTGAAGAAGGGCTCAGGTTGTTGCTTGGTGGTAGAGCACTTGCCTAGCACAGGTGAGGCACTGGTTTTGATCCTTAGCACCACATTAAAAAATATATATATATAACAATCTCAAAGAATCTACCAGTGTATCACAAAACAGAAAAATAGCAACAAAACAAATTCAAAATTACTATAAGGAAAGAAATAATAAAATTAAAGAGAAAATAAATGAAAAAGAAGCAAAAGAAAAACAATACAAAATATCAATAAAATGAATAGCTTATTCTTAAAAAATACAAAATAGATACACTCTTAGCTATGTTAACTAAGATAAAAAGAAAAAAGACTTGAATAAAATCAGAGATTCCAAAGAAAACATTACAAATGGCAAAATAGAAATACAAGGACAACCAGAGCTTCTTAAGAACATCTATATGCAAACAAATTTGAAAGCCTGGAATCAATGGTCAAATTCCTGGATACAAATTTCTTTGAAACATGAAGAGATAGAAAAATTGAACAGATTAAAAATAAGTAAACATACTGATCACTAATAAAATTACCCCATCAAAATACAGTAATTTTCACTGATGAATTCTACAAAGTATTTAAAGAACTAATACTAATTAACTTTGAATTATTTGGGGAAAAAAAACAAATGCATTCAATAAAGCCTGTATTACCATAGTAGTAAAATCATAGAAGGCCATAACAATAAAAAAAATTAGACCAATATTCTTAATGTGCATTGATGCCAATATCCTCAATGAAAACTATTAAATCAAATCTAAAAGCACATTAATAAAGATAAGTCACCATGATCAAGTAGGAGTCATACCAGGGAATCTAAAGTGATTCAGCATACACAAATCAACAAATGCATATACCACATCAATAGAATGAAGGATCAAAATTATATGATCATCTCAATATATGCAGAAAAGTCTTTAGTAATATCCAGCATCCCTTCATGAAAAATGTGCTGTACAAATTAGGTGTAAAAGAAATGTAATTCACATATTAAAGGCCATTTATAATAGGTAATAGCTAACATTATAAGGAATGTGGAAAAGCTGAATGTTTGTAAGATATGAAATAAGACAAGGATGCTCACTTCCATCACTTTTATTCAACAGAGCAATTGAAGTCCTAGGTGAAGCAATTATGTTAGAGAAAGAAATAAAAGGCATCCCAGGTGAAAAAAGCAGAAGTATAATTATTTCTGTTTGCTGATGACTTGACCTTATATCTAGAAAACCTCAAAGACTAGCAAAAAATATTAGAACTAACAATGAAATCAACAAAGATCCAGAATACATTATCAGTATACAAAATCAACAGTATTGTCATAATGACCATAACAAATTATCTGAAATAGGAGTCAAGAAAGCAAACCCATTTACAAAAGCTACAAAAACAAAATAAAATACCTATGATTAAATTTATCCAAAATATTGAAAAAATATACAAAATGAAAATTAAGAAACAATAGCAAAAGAAATTGAAGAAGGTGCATGTGTGAGTATGCACACACACACACACACACACAAACTGAAAGATATTTCATGTCCATAAACAGGAAGAATCTGTATTGTAAAATATTCATACTACTCAAAGTGATTTACAGATTCAATGCACTATCTACCAAGGATGTTATTCACCTAATTAGAAAAAAACTATCCAAAAATGTATTTGGAATCATAAATATACCACAAATAACAAATCCTTCTTTAGTAAAAACAAGAAACCAGAAGACACTCCCTGACTACACAACATAATTCAAGGCTGTCATAATCAAAACACCATGGTAATGACTTAAATACAGATGCATAGACCAAAGAAAAATAACAGAGGACTTAGAAGTAAACTTATGCATCTACACAAAGGTAAACAAAGGTCCTAAGAACACACGATGGAGAAAGGCCACTCCTATTAATTAATGGTAGGGAGAAAATTGATATTCAAATGCAGAAGAATAAAACTGGATTCCTATATTTCACCAGTTTCAAAATTAACTGAACATTAATTAAATACTTACATGTAAGACCTGAAACTATAAAACTACTAGAGAAAAACAGGTGAAATCCTTCACTGAAATGGGCACAGAATATTTTAGACAAGACTCCAAATGGGATTACAACAAACTAAAAAGGTTCTGCATGGCAAAGTAAACAATCAAGAGACTGAAGAGACAATACATAGAATGAGAGAATACATTTGTCAGCTCTTTATCTGAGAGAGAATTAATATCCAAAATATATAAGAAACTTAAATTTAACACAATCTTAAGTAAACAATCTGATTCAAAAATGGGCAATAAACTTAAGTAGACAATTCTCAAAAGAAGACATAAATGGCCACCATTATGTGAAAATGTGTTCAACATCACTAATCCTCAGGGAAAAGCAAATCTAAATCACAATGTGATACCATCTCAACCTCATAATTTTGCTTATTATCAACAAAACTAAAGACAACTAGTTGAGGATATGGAGAAGGAGTGCCCTTGTTGAAAACAGTATGGAGTTTCCTCGGAAGCATAAAAATAGAACTACCATATGATCCAACAATCGCACATACAGGGGATATATCAAAAGGAAATGACATCAGTACCGCAATGAGGCATCTATGCTCCCATGTTCATTGAAGCATTATTTACAATAGCAAAGAAATCAAAACAACCTAAGTATTAACTAATGGATAAAGAAATTGAGGACATACATAGAATGGAAAGCTCTTCAGTCAAAAAAATCACGTAATTCTATAATTTTCAATAGCATGGATGGAACTGGAATTCTTTATGCTAAGTGAAGTGAGACAGAGGCAGAAAGATAAGTACTTTGTGTGGAATCTAAAGAAGCTTATGCCATAGAAGTTGAGAGAAGAGGAAACAATTGACCATTGGCATTCTGAGTCTGGCTTATTTCACTTAGCATGAAAGTCTCCATTCCATCCATTTATCGGCAAATAGTAAAATTTCATTCTTTATGGCAGAATAATAATCCATTGTGTGTATATACAGCATTTTCTTTATCTACTTAGTTGTTGAAGGGCACCTAATTTGGATCCATAGCTTGGCTCTTGTGAAATGTGCTCCTATAAACATTGATGTGGCTGTGTTCCTATAGTATGTTGATTTCAGATCTTTTGGATCTGATTTGATTCAAAGGTAGTTGGCATTCACAGCCATGTACCATGCTCTGGAATCAGTGTGCCATGTTAACACTGTTTATCCTCACAACTACATGATGTAGGTTGTGCTGTAATCTCTTTGTGATGAGGAGCCTAGGTTGAGAGCACTAAGTCAATCAGCAGGATCACACACATTGTTAGTGATAGAGCTGGGATTCCAGTCTAAGCCAGCAGGCCCTGTGCTGCCTTTCTCAATGGATTCTCCCAACCTGTCACTTACTACTCATTCTTTATCCCTTTTGCAGGCTTCTCTTCCTCTATTTTATCTGCTCTTTGAATATTAGGGGATCCCCAAAATTCCATTTTAGTTGAACTGAAAAGGAGTATTTACAATTTTATAGTAAATTTATATAAATTATGTGAACACTGTACTTAGAAACAAACAATGAATACTGTGGAGACATACCTGAATACCTTCAGAGACTACCTTGATTTGATTAGTGGGCAAGCATTGAATTGTTGGCTAAAATACAGAAAACTAGGTAAATAGCCTATAGGTACCCATCAAACTGTTTAATTAGTGAGAGAATAAAATGATTAAAAATTAAAATTACTTCAGCAAGTTCTCAGGCAAATTCTCATTTCTATTTCTTTCTTAACGAGTCTTTAATTAGCTGGAATTACATTAGGGAAGTTTCATGCCTTCTATATCTTTGCCAATATATGAAATACCCTCTTTATTCACAAATGATGGGTGTAAGTGAATAATAAAACATATTCCTCAAGAGGAAGGGAAATTGTAGTCAATTTAGTATTATTGAGTATCAACTTGTGTATATTTTTGGCTGAATAAAATTAAAGTCAACAGCAAACAAGGGAAAATTTGGTTAGAAATATTTTATGTTATGTTTATTTTCCACAATTTCCCTGCAAAAATGCTTTGAAGGGAGAAGTGTAAAACTCATTTTATTATAAATGTTTGATGCATCTTTGTAACATTACAACAAAGAAATTAATTCTGATCCACAATAAAATTGACATCTTCCAAAGTGCAAAATAAAGACTAGGTTAGGTTTATAAATAACTTCATCTTTCTTGTGTTCCATAATCAATTTAGATGCTAGCTTTTTCATAGTTCATAAGAAGCTGTGCTATAAGATAGTTTTTTAAACTAGTGATTATTTTGTGCTTATTCATAAGAAAAGCACAATAGGAAATGTCAATGTTTGCTAAAATGCAGCATAGAGAGGAAATTAAATTTTTTTAAATACCTGAGGAGTGGCAGCCCTTAAATTAAATTTATTTCTAAGTAAAATATAGGAAAATCCTGGTTGTCTATAGTCCATGTTATTCTAAATGTTTGTCATTTTTACAAATGTGGCAAAAATCCAAGCATCACATAGCTGTGGTTGTACAAACACAGTCTGTCTTCATAAACATCAATCAGCCATAGCCTTAAAATTGTGTAAATGTTAACAACTGTAATATTTCCCTTGGAGTAAAGAATTTCTGTAATATATTTGAAATTAACTAGGAGAAAACGTTACCATTACTATTATAAGAGAATGGCATATACAATTGCAGCAAAATAATGAAAACTGTACAAATATTTTAATAATAGGAACGAATTTTTAGGCAAGCCATCTTTGTCATGAATTCAATATATATTTAATGGTGCTACAGAAAAGAGCCAAACATTCAGGAGATAGACACTTTTCCTGTTTTGTTTTAATAAGAAAGATAAAGGGAAAAAAGTAAGAGTTAGCAATTAGGAACATGGTGTTAACCTTTAGCACACCAGAATGAATGTAACTCCTTATGGAGTATCAAAGGAGTAGGAGAGAAAATCAGTGTCAACATTCCAGGCAGCTATTAGTCCTTTTATTGCATTGCCCTAAGGAACTGAACCTGTCACCTTGGGTATAGTCATCCCAATTTTATGAAGCAGAAGAGTGAGGTCCTCCAAATGTTTGACAACTTACCTAAAACCCAACAACTAGAAAATACAAAGTCAACATTTAATCTCAGTAATCTGGTTCCAAGGTCACTTTTCCAAGTTAGGAGAGTTTCTCCTTCATTCCTACTTGCCAACAACCTTGACAATTTGAGTAATCCAAGTCAGGGAGGCCTTTTGTAGAATTTATCTCTTTTTTATTTCGTTCCCTCTTTCTTCCTTTCATTCTTTCTTTCTTACTGGGGATTGGATCCAGGGATGTTCTATCACTGAGTTATTATTCCTGGTTCTTTTTAAAATTTTTATTTTGAGTCAGTGACTCCCTGAGTTGCTGAGGCTGGCCTTGAACTGCAGTCTTTCTGCCTCACCCTCCCAAGTAGCTGGGATTACAGGTGTGTGTCACATTACCCAGATGTAGAATTTCTCTTAATTAAGGTGCATTATTAGATTGAGATATACCTGGAGATGGATAATTATAGAGGTAAGGTATGATTCTCATCAATCTTATCATTTCACGACTGCATGTTATAAATATGATTTATTGAAGATGATGATGACCTATTTAACTAGACAAGGTTTCTCTATGGAAATTTACCCCTTTTTCTTCCCTTTCCATAGTGTATCCTTAAGAATATAAATTCATTATGCCCAGACCCTGCTTCCACTGTGGGCCTTAATGATATGCCTCCCATACAGAACATAATTACATGAATCATTTGGAATTTTTCTGCACAGATATTTTTCAGTTTTCCTCAGTTATTATCTATCCAACTACCTGTCTGTTTAATCATTTACTTACAATGGTTGGATATTTATTTTAATTTTTTAATTGCAATTTAACAATACTTTATTTTCTTGCTCAGATTTTTTTCAGTTTTGGCCATTAGAATCTCTTTCAAATGGATCCTAGGTCCTTTTGACATATGCTTATTTTTGTTTCATTTGTTTTCTGAGCACTTCTTACTTTGTGGCACTATAAGGAGTTCCTTGGTCAACTTACATATTTCCTTCCCAAGTCCTGGAATTGTCTCTTATCTAAGGATACTTGGTTTCTGTTAACAGTAAATGGTATTAGAAATCTAGATCTGAGCACTAAGTTGTTGCTGCTGGGGTATTATTCCATTTAGGACTTCTCAGCTGATAGTGCAAGGAAATATATGGGGTTATTCTGTGTATAAATACATGTTTATAAATATTGCTATATACAATCATATGTATTCATATTAAGCTAGACATAAGTTCATACTGATATTTCCAACTCTACCCATTACCATACTGATAGCCTTAGGTATTTATTGTTTACCTATAACCTCCCATTATAGCAGTGAGAAACCTGGCTCTCACCCTTAACCACATATGGATTTAATTGCATATCTTCAATATATATGTATAATGTTTTCAGAATTGTTAGCTCATACCCACATGGAAAAAGCTTTAACAATTCAAGTATTGAAGATGTTTTATTTTGATTTTTGCCTACTCTCACAAACTTCTTTACCAAAGTTATGTAGGTTCAACCCCTTTTGCCCCCCTTATTAAGGTACTTCAATATTTGTAATATATTTAGATTTTCTTTCACATTTTGCATTCTAGCCTCATAAGTGAATTTATGATTTACATACATATGGTTTACTGTTTGGGATATAAATTCTATTGTATTTTGGCAAATGCTTAATGTTTCATATTCATCATTGTAATATCACAGAGGATAGTGTCACCACCCCTCAAAATTTTTCCCTGTGCTTTAAATTTTCAGATGTACTCAATGCCCCATGGCGAGTCCTTATCCAGTATCCTCTATTTTTGATTTACATTTTCTAGACTATCATATGAATGAAATCATTAAATGATTTTCAGGTTGGCTTTTTTCCATTAACCATATGTATTTAAGATTCATGTATACTGTTTCATGGATTGATAATTCATTTGTTGTCATCACAGAAAATATTCCATTGTAGGGATGTTTAGCAATTTTCATATTAAAGATTATATGCTTGCCTACAATTTGGGGTAGTAATGAATACAAAAAGTTGTTTCCCTGTACTCAGCTACCCAGGCACTCTGAGGCTCCTGAATCTATGGTCCCAGGAAGCCTTAAGTTGGTGGCAGACCTTGGTGTTATCCACTTGGTTCTGGTTCTTCAGAAATGCAGAATACTGGAGTTATAGGGTGATGCAGGCATCCACCAAGATTTTAAAGGAAGACATGAAAGATTAGGCAAAGTGTAACAGTGTCAGTCACTTTAGGCTGCAGGCAAAGAGAGTGATGCATGAAGAAATGAGAAGGAAGCCAAAGCTGCAGTGAGGACCCCCCAAATTAAGAGATGCCAGTAACATGCACCTTTTGCTGAGGAAAGTGCAAAAATCAAGAAGAAACAACCTAAGAGAGAGATCATGTGACCTGAAATCAGCAAAGCCACAGGTGTGGAAACATACAGGTCTTTGATGAGAACATCATGATGGCATGTGCCCCAGATGCTGAACTTGAAGCTACAGAACTTGTTTATTCAGCTCAAATTTCGTCTTGTTTTGGTCACATCTCTTCTTTCTATGTCTTTATGATTCCCTTTTGGAATGGAAATGCTTTATCTGTACCAAATACACACACACACGTATATGACTTGCTTTTGAACTTTACAGGGGCTGATAATCAAAAGTTTGCTTCAAGTCTCAGATAGGAGTTTGAAGTTAGGCTTTGGACTTCTGTCAATTCTGGAATTGTTAAGGCTATGGGAACTCTTGGAAATGAACTAAATAAATTTTGCATTGTGAGTTGGACATGAGCTTTTTGGGGTGAGGAATGGAACGTTATGGTTTGGGTATAATGTATCCCCCCAAAACCTATGCATGAAACAATGCAAGAATTTAAAGGGATCTAATCAGTGGATCAATCCACTTTAATGGATTAACTGGGCGGTAACTATAGACAAGAAGAGTACAGCTAAAGGAATTAGGTCACTGAGGGCATGCCTTTGGGATTTATATTTTGTTCCTAGAACTTAGTGCTCCCCCGACCACTGCTTTTTGGTTGCTATGTCTTCAGCAGCTTTCTTTTGCCATGACCTACCACCATGATGTTCTACCTCATCCTGGGCCCAGAGCTATGTAGTAACTGGACATGAACCGAACCTCTGACACTGTGACCCCAACTAAACTTTTCCTCCTTCTCTAATTTTTTCTTCTCAAGTATGTTGGTCACAATAACACGAAGGTGACCGATACATACATGATATCTTTCTGTTTTTTGTTCACAATATGTGAGTAAAATGTCAAAAGCCATGTAAGAATATGGCAATAGTCAATAGAGTTCTACACTTGCTATTTATCTAAGAAAATTTGAAAAATTCTAAATTATGGGGCCCTCGATATAGATAAAAGGGAATATTGGTTGATAAAGAAAAAATTATCAGTTTATTGCATAAGAAAAAAATTATATAAAAGCCTTTCGAAAAGAGATACTGAAATGCATAATAGAGTCTTCAAAATTAATTTTTAAGATTTTACAAAACATGTGGCAATATTCTTTATAACCACTTATCATCTAAAAACAAGACCTGATTCTTTGTAAGCATATTCTAATTCTTGGTAAGCCCATACATATGGCAGTGAGTGAGGTAAAGAGTTTATTTTTTAATAAGTGTTGGTGGAACAGTTTTGAGAATACTATTATTTCAAAATAAATTTATATACTAATTAACTACAAAAGATGAAAATAAAAATGCATGTTTATGTAAATGTTTGTTATAAATGTTATTTTTTATACTTGTGCAATTAGAACAGATTTTGAATCTCTTGATATTACATATTATAGAACAATGTTTTTCTATTTTTTTTTATTCTTAAATTTCTTGAAATTTTTGAAGGCTTCTTTAAATTGTATCCTTAAACATCACTTTTAAATTATATATACAAACATTCAAAAAGCAGTATTTTGATCATAAATTCAAAAGTTTATGCACTTTATTAAATTTGACCTTCAGATAACAGAAATTTCTATTTTTTAAATATTTGTATCTGGTCATGCAATTAAATTGGAATCAGATCTTGCTTACTTTAGATTACAGAGAAAATTATGCTGCATAGTTTTATGAAGAAATTTTGTTGACTGATAAACAAAAGACCATCTATATTGAACTGTTTGAGATGTGGTGATGAGTTATTTGAATCATTTTAAATATTGTATTCCCATAACAATTTTGAAATAAATCCCTGGTAAGCTTTCTCTTTTGGCAAAGCATCTTTTGTGGTTTTAAATAGTAGGCCTATTTTGTGATTCTCTATAATGTAATTTTTATTGCAACAATACTAAATTATTATGCTGACAAAAGTCTACTTATTTGGTCCTTCTTATTTGTTGAAATAATATAATTCATATTTTTAGTAGTTTTCATTACTTTAATTCAGGAGAAAGTTATTAGTAATTATCTTCAAAGGCACTGAGCTATTGTATCATTGTTAAATGTTACTATTCTAATCAGGTATTTTAAGTTGGAATTAAGTTGATCTCTAAGTAGACAAAACTAAATTAAGAATTAATATATATTGGTGGTTTATTTTTCAGAGGGGTAGATACAATCAAGAAATAAGAGGACTGTGAAAGATGCAAGATCAGGCAGAACAAGGATAGGAAACTGGTGTAGTGACAGTTTTGAGAATGATGGAGGTGGGTGAACTATGGAATTACTTAGAGGTCATCATAGCAAGGAAGTCTGGGTTGCATTTCACTAGAATAAAAAAAAAAGACCTAATAATGGACCAAGGAACTGCACTTAATTTGTGTGAATATTGTGTCTATTTAGTAGAACAAAAAAGAAATCATACTGAGAATGTCTACTAATGAATAGTCATTAAGAAGTAAAGTCAACTGGCATTTATTGAGCATATGCTATATTCTGAGATTTAGGCTTGATGATTTCATCTGTCATTCCACATTGCCATCAAAATATGATTTTATATGAACTTTTATGATAAAGGGTCTTGTTCTCACATCAAACATTCATTAATTTCCTGGGAGATATAGGTGTCTCGGCAGCGATACTGATAACTAATAATATTATATCCATGCTCAAGGCCTAGTAAGTAAAACATACTTAAAAGTAGATAATAACAAAAGAATGATAAATATCTTGAAAGAGTATCACATATTATGGTGAATTATGGGAATAAGAAGTAAACTGCTTTGCTTTTATCTTAAGAGTTTTATTACTAGAATGTGAAGGAGCTAAAATTTAATTTCATTGCATCAACCAGGCAGTCTTGTTTTATTTGTCTCAATTTGTAACATTCTAAGACATGTCTTTAGAGTGTGCAGATGAACTAGTATGTTAAATTGATAGGTGAAAACAGTGCCGAGAATTAATTTGTGAAGGGAAATTAATTTACCTTTACTTTTCTTCATGAAAGGCTGGCCAGCTAGATGGTATTGCTGAAGCCACAATAGAATGCTCTCACTGACAAACTGAGGTCATGTGAGTTCTAACTATGGAGTGAAAAACTTCTAAATGGGTTTCCCTTACAAGTAGTTTTTGTTGAAGACTAAAGGAAAGAGAATCAGAGCTAACAAAAGAGAAAAGGAGAGGGAGAGACAGAAAGACAGAGAGAAACTAACCAGCTGCAAATTTCTCCAGAAAGTATTACTGAAATCCTCCTTGATTTTCCCTGGGCAACAATCAGCAAACTTCTCATTAGAAGGAACTTTAAAAGGTTTGCTGATTTACAAAATATGGCACGAACCATGTGTACATTACTTGCATAATTGGTTTTGTGCATACATATGGCACATGCTATTTTGGAAACATACCCCCTCTGTGTTCATTATAGCTATTGCTCACTCTATTCCTTGATAATCATTTATAGTTACTCATCACAGTTTATTATTGGAAAAGTAATGAATCAGCAGTTTTATGCACATGCCTTTAACAATCTAATCTTAGAATTTTCTGAACCACAATTTATAGTAATAGAAAGCAAGCAGATTGCCCAAATGTATTTTTAGATATTGAAATGCAAATTTTACGAGATTATTTTAACACTAATAAATTAAAGTTCCCTTTCATTATTCTTAATAAATTATTCTATTGCACTCAAAGCAAACAGCTTAATTTATAACATAATAAATATTGTATTTACAATAAGTTTGTATGGATAATGTAATTTATTTCCATATTTTCTCCAATTTTTACCCAGATGGATTTTTCCACTTAACCTTTTGAAAAATCCACAATATATAACTAAAGTTGTTCAGTTGGCAAAGCCAAAGATCAGATGGACAAGAAAAGAAGGGGAGAAGGGTATCTGGTCTTAACCCCAGGGTTCTCAGCCTTTTGTGGTCTGGACCTGAGTCCAAGGGGATCTTTACTCAGGAGACCTCTTTCATTTGATGTTCCTATTTCAAATCACCCCTACTCCTATAGCTTAGAAACCAAGAATTAGAGAGTTGTCTTTGAGAAGTGCTGGTTCCTCAGATAAGGATTTCAAGCAGTAAACTATTTACAAATTACTAAGCTGAGCACTGCAATCATTTATAAACCCACAGAAGACCTATCTCATATCTTAGATATGGCTCATGGGTAAAACAATCCATATACTCCACTTATATTCAGGAAATCAAGAACAACTTAATCCCTATTTTGGATATTGTAAAAGACATTTGTCTCCCAAGTATAGACCCTTATTATACCATCCAGACCAGACAACATACATTACTTTGAATTACTTTATTACATTAAGAAGCATACCACAATAAAAACAAATTACTGGGGAAATGAAGCTTTTAAATATTATTATATAAATTACTTCAAATTATTTTGTATTAAAATGTCACACAGATGTATGACTTTCCTTTATGATTTTATAGAGAAGAAAGATAATACTTTGTACCTTCTTAAGAAGGAAAAATTGCATAATTTTTCAGACATTTTAAAACATTGTAGTATAATTATACTATGTTAAGGCTCTGTTCTATGCATTAGTAAAGAAGAGAAAGAACAGTGATGGATAGATGATTTCTGACCTCAAAATGCCATCTGACATGTATCAAATATGTTCTTTATAACAGAGCCTACTGTATCAATTCTAGGGAATGTTTGTGGGGTGTGTGTATGTGTGCATATGGTACCTGGGAACTACTCATTTATAGATTGTTTTTGAGTCTTTAATAGCTAATTCTAGAAACTGTTTCAACAATGAATGGTATTTAGCAATGTAATCAATTTCACCATTTTATCACATACCTACTCCAATAACCACCTTCATTATACCTGTTATATACAGTACTATGTGCTAGTAATTATTCATAATTACTTCATCTGATCTTCACATTGGCTCCTGAAACATTCCATTTTTAAAATATTTGCTTTTTAATTGTAGTTGGACACAATATCTTTATTTTATTTATTTATTTTTATGTGGTGCTGAGGATCAAACCCAGAGCCTCCCACTTGTTAGGTGAGTCCTCTACTGCTGAGCTACAACTCCAGCCCCTGAAGCATGCCAATTTAATACCATTTTATGGAAGAGGAAACTGACCCTTGGAAGAGCCAAACAAAATTTCCACTGTTACTATGTCAGAGGATTTCAAACTCAGTCATAGCTCTTCACTATAATATTGGACTGCATTATGTTCCAGTTTTTTTATTTATAGAGTTATTGATATTGGGAAACTATTTTAACCCAGGGAAACTATTTTAACCCAGGTTTTAGGTGGTTTTTCCCCCCTTTTTAAATAGATGAATCATTAAATTGAAATTTGAGTTAGAAGATTATCAACATATAATCAAAGCAGAGTACAACTAATTTGTTTTATGACTCAAAGTAAATCAGCAAGCAGATGCCACCAACCAATTGCACCCTTGACTTCATGGCTTTATTATGAACTGCAGCAGCGATGGATTCTAAAACCAATGACAAAGTTTATCTGTATGAACCTTGTTAAGTTTATTTCACTCTTTAAATAAGTGGGGACTCAGAGTCAGAGCAGCATATGCCTCTGCTTTTTCTAAACAGACAAATTAATCTATATCAAAGAAGCCTGAAGAAAATACTTGGAGTCAAATGTTAATAGAGAAGGTTCAACTTTAAAGAGAACAAGGAAGAAGAAGATTAATGCCCAGCAGAAAACAAACCCAGAAGCAAGGAACTTATTTGCAGATATCCCAGGCAAATTAAAACTGATAATATAGCAGGTTTTTACTAGGATATTTAGCAGGAATAAAATGTTAGTAATCCTATTCTGAACTGCAAATTTTTTTCTGTTACGTCTTTATTGTACTGACAAAACTGTACAATCCATGGGTCTCATAAAATATTTCTTAAAGTTTACAAAAGTAACATGGCAAGTCTTCTCCATTTGCAAGGAAAAAAACCCTTATATTTATAATCTCAAATATCTTGCCAAAAACCAATGCTTTCTGTCTAGAATAAATTGATTTTTGCTTATGCTTAAAGTAAATGTCAACACATCTTTCACAAATCTACTTATGACAGCCGAAAACCAGGCTGTTAAGCTAGAAAAAAAATTAATACAAATAACTAGATCTTCTGTTTACTCAACAAATAGATACAAAAGAAAAAGGAGCTTTAGTGATCCCAAGTATGTCAGTGTTAATTAGTTGATATTTGAAGAGAGATTCTGCCTCTTCCCTGCTAACCACCATGGACAGGAAAGCTGTTATATATTATCTTTCTGTCCAGTTATGCCTTATAATATATTAGCTCCAGCTGAACAAACACTGAGAGAATAATAAAAGAATTATATTTATATTGGAGTATTGTTGTCACAGTGTGAATACACTCAATCTAAATTTCAATTGAGTGCATGCCAGTGATGCTCTTCCTCTGCCCCACACAAAGGGGGTGTGTGTGTGTGTGTATGTGTGTGTGTAGACATGCATATTCATTTTATAAATGCCTATGGAGTGCCAGAAACTCTTCTAAGCACTGCAACCTGTAAGTACAGAAAAACAAAAATACTGGACTTACAAAAATGTCCATCAATGAAGAAGTACATATATGTATGGCATATAGTATAGTCAGGAAAAGCAGAGGTAAATTAGGAAGATCCACAGGGCAGAAAGGTGGGAGGAGTGCTTAGAGAGTTTTTCTCTATTAAGATGCCATTTGAGCAGAGTGCTAAAGTATGGAAAGAATTAATGAATTAACATATGCATATGTCTTCTGACAAGCATTTGAAGAAGAGGGAAGAGGGCCCCAATCTCTGAACCTGGAATCATTATATATATATATATATATATATATATATATATATATATATATATATATATATAAATTTATTTTTGTACCGACGATTGAACCTAGGGATGCTTGACCACTAAGCCACATCCCTAACCCTTTTTTATTTTTATGTTTTTTGAGTCAGGGTCTCCCTAAGTTGCTCAGGGACTTGATAAGTTTCTGAGGCTGGCTTTGAACTCATGATCCTCCTGCCTCAGCCTCCCAAGTCACTGGGGTTACAGGTGTGCGCCACTGTGCCCTTATAGGTTCTTGCTATTCTTGAGACATGGGAACCAAACCTTTTTGTCTGAAATGAGGACAGAGGAGAGGATGGTAGGCAATCAAATGGCTACTCAGGGTAAGAATATTTAATTTATCTTAACAATAAAGGGAAACAGAAGATGGTATTGTCTATGTATTTTAATTCCCTTTGGCGTAATGTTATAGATGACAACTATCTTGTTTCTTAATAAGCCTCAATTAAAGTTGACAACAATATTATAATTCAACAAATATTTGTTCTCATGGATTATGTCAACAAGGCCTGGGTAAAGATAGATTCTGTGATAACTAGCACCACCAAAATATGAAGTAATTAAAAAAAAATAATTGTGTAAACAGTTCTTTCTATTATCATGAGTTAAATAAATGTGTAATACTCTGTAGTTTTATAAGGATATCAATAAGAATATTATAAAGTAGGAAATGAAAGTCCACAGAAGTCAAGTGACTTGCCTAAACTAAAAAAGTCAATCCTGTTTGGATTTGGTCAATGTTTATTTATTTCAAAAACTTCAGCTCATTAAAACAAAATCAGGTCATATAGATCTTCACAAAGATGTTGTTATTGGTACATATCAGTCTGATTTCCCATTTTTATGTTTATGTCTTCCCAATTCAGCAGGGTCATCTGCTGGTGTTCTGAAGCCATGGTGGGAACACTTATACCATGGACACTGGCAAATACTACACATTAGGGCTTTGTCTTTTGATTACTTTTTACCAACATACTGGTAATTTTCATTGCATGAAAAAGGAACATTCTAATACTACTCCTATATTGAACTTGCTACATTTTATTCAAAGTATCTGACTGAGGTCCTAGATATCAAGAGGCAAAAACTGACTTGTTTATGTATGCAAAGTAGAGTCTAACCACAAATGTAGGCTGACTTTCAAAGATATAAACCAAGCCAAAAAAGTGCTAAGTATTTTTTTAAAGAGAGAGAGAGAGAGAGAATTTTTAATATTTATTTTTTAGTTTTCGACAGACACAACATTTTTGTTTGTATGTGGTGCTGAGGATCGAACCCGGGCCGCACGCATGCCAGGCGAGCGTGCTACCACTTGAGCCACATCCCCAGCCCCGGTGCTAAGTATTTTTGATGTTTCAAAAATTATATTGTTTTAGTTGGAAAACCTTGTTTATCAAGAGTACACTAATTATTATTGACAATGGTTATCCAAAGGAAGAAATTAAATAAGGATACATGTGAAAGTGTCAATCTACCTTTAGTGTCCAACAAAATACTATCTATAATATGAAGTCAACTTGGTGTTAATGTTCTGATTTTGCTAGAAATGTATAAAATATTTCATTAAAGATCTAAGTTTATTTTATTTGTAGAGTATCTTAATGGACATTATTATTTTTGCTGTGTTGAGTTGAAGTACTCAATTGTCTCTATCATTTTATATTAAGTTTTATTATTATCAAGAAAAACAAAAGGCTGAGTTGAGCAATCTAATATACATTGTTATAAATACTTTGAAGGCAGTAATTCTTCATTTCTAGTCACTTGCAAATTCATGGCATCACTAATAGAACTTAAATTTTTACACTTTTAATCTTTAACAAACACAAATTAATTCATATTCTTTGAATACTAAAATGATCAGTAGGTATTGTAGACTTAATAGATGTTATTATTATTTTGATAAGTTGAATCACTGGGGGCAATAAGATGTTTTAATAGTAGAAAACTTCCTTGTTTGAACAGTGATCTCTGAGAAGTAACTCAAAAACTTTACATTATGCTGATTTAGGCTACTTTTTTATATTTGTGAAAATATAGCTTTGGTCACAGAAGCAATTTAAAGATTAAACTGTACAAGGTTTTTAAAGTATATAATGCTCTGCTCTTGTGTTCCTACTGGTTACAAAACTGCTAGAAAAGTCAATCTTGCAAAGGTTAATCCAAGATTACACTTTCTATATGACTTCAACCAGAATACTAAAGAATAATATTGAGAGAATTCTATTGGAAAGACCACATTACTAGAAATAAATCATTTTTAGTTTCTGAATGGGAAAGAATATTTTTAAAAAATCAGTCTTAAAATTACTTTAAAAAATATGTGGAGTTGGTCTTACTCTACTTGGAAAAGAAATTGTACAGAGAATGTGTTTTGGCTTATGCCTTGTGTTGTTTAACTAGACCTGTGGGCAGGAAAAGATAATCAAACTCCAGTTAACATCAAGCCACTAAAGACCTGGAAAGAGTAATTATGTAAAAAGCTCTCAAGTTGTCAGTTTTTTTTCTGTGGTGTCTAAAGGTGTATTGATATTGCAAACATCTATCCGCTATGGATACAAATGACTATTTACATACCGTAATTCTTCACACAATTTTTAAAAAGTTACTATGAAATATTTTCTAAGTATTTTCTTCTTCCAATTATCTCCTAAAATACAGATCTTACAATGCATGCCAAGAAGGTCCTCCTTAGTATTTTTTGGGTCCAGGTAAAAGGATCCATGCTGAAGATCCTTGGGAAGGATGGAACAGTCCTTTTCCTGGTATTCAACATCTTTGCAGGTTGAAAACACTCCTAATGCTTAAACATTTATGGACTTCCACTTTTTTTTTCTTTATTTATCACCCCTGAATTTTCCATTTTTGGATTATTTGGTCATCAGCTAAAATTAATTTTCTTACGGAAATCTTTTGGCACAAATGATTCCTAGTTATTGAAACTAGTCCGATGCACTTCATTTAGGAAATCAACTCAACTACTATTAGAAAGAATGGATTGGGGTTTCTTTCTTCCCAAGGCTTTCATATAATTGACTGTTGCCTTTACAGTAACTTCCACACAATATCTGATCTATGTACTCTTGCCAGGTGATTTTCTAAAATATCTATTATGTCATGATTCTGAATAAAACTCCTTAAGTCTTCTTATTGCCTCCAACTAAAGTTTATGTCCTGCACCATAACATGCACGCTTTCTAATCATTGCAGAATTACTAATATGAATTGTGGAAAAGTTTAAGCTTTGTAGGCAGACAAATCATGAAAGTTAATACTTTGCCACTTAGCTATGAACATTTACTTCTGCTTTTCAATATGAGGAGACCTAAACTATAAAATGTGGTCATGAACAATAAAGAACATCAGCTGTCCATATAACACAGTGTCTACTATAAAGTTAGTTCCAAGTAAAAATTTTATTCCCACATCCGCATTTCTGTTTTTCAGAGGGCAGAAATTCTGCCTCCATCACCTGTGTCACAGCAGCTGCCTTGCATAGTCCCAGGGATGGTATTTAAACTGCAATGGGTATAAATTGCACCCTCTGGAGATATGCATGGATCATATTACTCTATTTTGTGGCCTCCTTCATTTTCTAGAGCTTGGGATATGACTGTTGATATGCTGAAAGGATAACAAAACAAACAATTCCTCAGAAGTTTGAAATGTTCATTTTATATCATTACATTTTTTTTTGTTGTTGTTTTACAAATTGTTGTAATTCTTTATTTCTGGGTTAAGTGGTTGCTTCTGCTTTTATCCTCTAACAAACACCAAATAAATGTTGAAAACATGCTGTGCCATGAAGGGCTAATTGGTTGTTTTAGCTTATTAGGGCTGGAAATGTTAAATACAGAAGCTGACAGCAATGAAATTAGGGACAATACTAAGCCAGAGTTATATGGACTGTAGCTAATGAATAGAATATATCATGCCCAGTTTTAAAATAGGATCTTTTACTTAGTAGATTAGGTTCCCTAGTTGGTGTGTGGTCTGGGGTCTGAAGGAAGTAATATAAGATTTTTGGGAAATTGAACTTGGCAACAGGTTGGCAGTTTTTCTTTCCAAATCTTTCCATTGTGATATACCCTTTGATTCTTGCATTAATTCTAATTGTTTTATACCCCAGTGAATAACTGTATAACTCACAGTGTCCTATTAATTAATTATATTTGTTCATGAATATTTAACAAACACTACACACCAAGCATGGTGATCTTCACCAGATATATGGTATTAAACAAGATGGAGGCTTTGCCTGCAACACACTCTGTCTGAAGAGAGAGACAAATAATTAAAATAAAACAAGATAAGTGCTACAGTCAGGTATTTCTAGTGTTGAAAGGTTGTTGGGGTGATTTTGTACAGTGCACTGTATAATAAATTCTCTGGATGTGAGGCTGCAAAACCATGGCTTTATTGACTAGTATTATCCAATGACTTCTTAGTGCACAACCAGCCATTCAGTCTCCTTTAACAGAAAAATACTACAATGAATAGTAGAAAAAAATCAAGTAAAAAATATGAAAATGATCTTCCCAAATGGATGTTTTAACTGTATATTACAATTTAAACAAATACTAATTAAATATATGTGCAAACATTGTGATTTTAAAAATTTAACTTAAAGCAAAAAACAATGCATCTAAGTGTTAATGATGATAAATAGTAAGAATTTACATGCATGATGCCATACTCATAAAACAAACAAAAATGTACTAGTGTTGTCATCAAAACTACAAGTTTCTAGAGCTCAAATTCTCATCCAATTGGAACTTGAAAAAAACATGTAGAACACCCCTGAGCCTCAGAATCCTTTTCTGAGAGGAAGAGCAGGAGTACTTACATAATTGAGTTGTGAAAGGTATTACATAAAATAATGATGAAAGAATACTTCTTTGAATGTCTGATGCATTGAAACCATTCAATGATAGGCAGTGTAAAGGAACCTGCTGTTTAACAGGTAACTGTTGGCATGATAGATCTTTCTCTCTTTGGATGAAATGAAATTCTAGTGGCATTTCCCATTCCATAGTGAATTTAGTCCTCATGAAGACAGGGACCTGTGCATCTCAGTATTCCTGCCATCTGTCATCCATCAAAAGGCAGCTCTGCTCCCCAGGTGCAGAGTTGTGGAAGTACAGATAGGGGAAGCAGCTTCAATAGGACCCCTTTTTTGTATACTCTTTTCATTTTCTCCTCCCTCCTTCCCTTATTGCCTGAAAATTATAATTGCATCTTTCCTTCAAAACAGGAACTCAAATTTATATAGGAAGAATTTTGTGTGTGTACCAGAGATTGAACTCAGGGGTGCTTAACCATTAAGCCACATCTTGAGAAAGATAGATAGATAGACAGACAGACTTGCTGAATTGCTTAGGGCCTAAGTTACTGAGGCTGGCTTTGAACTTGTGATCCTCCTGTCTCAGCCTCCAGAGCTACTAGGATTACAAGCATGAACCAATGTGCCTGGCTAGGAAGAATGTTCTTTTATATTAAAGGTGAATTATTATTATTCATTGAATATTTACCTATTAAATATTAAATAATAATTAATATGTAATAAATAGTGAAGGCATTATTAATATTTAATAATATTAAATATTAAATAATCCTTATTATTGATTGAATATTTACCTAATAAAAGTTATGGAATCCCTACTTGTTTTGGGCACTGTTTTACACACTGTGAATAGAGGTGAACAAAATACCTCATATCCTTTTACAGACCTTATATGACACTAAGATTAAATGAATGAATAAATAGGACATACTTTTTCATAGTTAAGAATTTTGACAGGATTTCAATGACTTCACATTAAAGAGGCTATCCAGGGAACTAGGAAAGAGGTGAGTGGACTTTCATTCTTGTTGAAGGAAATAGGAGCAGTCATCTTCTCTCTTTATCTTAGAAACCCTTCAAATGGAACTAGTTTTGTATAAAGAAAAATCTAGTATGTTCAGAGGTGTAAATAATGTGCCCAATGCTGCATGACTTTGACTTCTCAATCTTGACATATAAAAATAATTTTCCATTTCATGACTGATTTTCCTCATTTCTGAATTTTTCCACTTTCCCCAATTTTTAATGCAGTGCATCTTCAGAACTCTATGAGATTAACAAATACATATTTGGAAGTAATATCTATAAGATTTTCTTAGTCAAGCAAAACTATCTCAGGATGCTCTTTGCTTTGTAAGTTTAATTTAGAAATTTGAGGCAAACTTCTAGTTTCCTCAAATGCAATTCACTGCCTTATTTACATTGCCTGTTAGAAATGTGGCTTTAAGTGGAAAAGCAAAATAGATGTCATATAAGCCTTGCAAATAAACTAACGACTTATCATAGATTTTACATGCATGACAAATTTTCAGAGTCAAATTTTGTAGTAATAATGTCATCCTGAAAAGAACTGCAGCTGTCTATTCAGGTGTGTTCAATCTCTACTTGATAGGAATAATTACCTTCCACCCTCACTAGGTAATTGCCTTTTGATTGAGGTCATCAGAGCAATCAAGTCAGTGAGAGGTGGAATTCCAGAGTAAGAAAGGAGACAAAGGGAAGAACCATGAACAGAAATTTGAAAGGAGAACAAGAAAGAAATTTAATTTATTTCTAATATTTTACTCTGCTGTAATAATTTAAATAGTGGCAGTCATTGAAATCACTGTAATAGGATACCTAGGTTAATTGCTTTGATAGTTTTATTTTTGAAGTGAAAGACTAAATATTTTTAAGCACTTGATTAGAATCATTAACATATTCGAGTGAATGACAACTGACTGATTTAGTCTACAAATATTCATTATGTTCTTATATAAAGGAAACTATTATATGTACTGGAATAATGATAGGAACAAAATTTAAAAATTTCTGTACTAACTCAGTTTAAATTCCAGTAGGTAAGAAAAAAAATAGACTTGTTTTAGATTTTTTAGAAGCAAAGAGAATAACAAAGTTTCATAAATAGAACAATGAAGAAATCTTTGATAAGTTGACAATTTTCCTAAAGGAGACTCAGGCAGAGAGAACAGCAGTATAAATGTTTGAAACATTTAAAAAATTTGAAGAGAGCCAGCATGGCTGAGTGGTGTGAATTATGGGCAAGTTTTAGATTTTTGTAGACAAATGAATACACCCCCGGCAATTTCCAAGGCTGGATTTGCAAATATTGGGGAAATTATTTTAAAGACAAAATCTCCCAACCCAGATTCCTCTCTACAGAGGTTTCAGAGAAAGAAAATGCTTTTATTAATGAATAAACATGGAAGTGGAATGCGACACTATCACAAGCAATCTATTAGAAGACTGCAAAGACAGGGAGACATTTTACCCTTTCCTATAACCAAGCAGAAATAAGTCATTACATTACACGTGTTTTCAAGATGAACAGTAACTACTCCACAAGAGGATGTGACAGCACCATTTGTCAAGTATAGCTCATCTTAACTTTACCTGGTAATTGGGTTGGCTATCAGTGTTAGATAATTGGTTTTATCCAGAGGAAAACCAAATTCATCTTTATGACATAAGTTAGTTTTGGGACATGGAGCAAGGTGGCCAAGGAAATTAGGCCTCTACCCTCCCAGGGAAGCTGGGAGATTGGAGTGCTACCTTCCTTGATGCTTGCATTTCAAAGAGATGGCTCCCAGGTCTTCCAACAAACATTCATTCCTCTTTCCTAAAGTTGTCCAAAGTCTTATTTAATTTCTAAGAAAATTTATATAGATTCAAATGGATGGAGAAAGTGCTTACATTTTCATATTTTCTAAGGCAACTTATCTAACAAAGTAGTAGGGGAAGGTAAATTTCAATAGGTGAAATCAAACCTCTTAGTTTACATTTGCTTTTGTTCTGGTCTTAGCAATACATCCTCTCTCCTCCAACTTTAAAATACACATGAATTTACTGCTGATCTTTTTAAAATGGAGATTCTGTTTTGGTCAATGTAGAGCAATGAAGTTATGACTTGGACTTAGGTGGTGACAGGTAGTTAGAATCATGTCACATAAGGCCTTATAGAACTATTTAAAGATTTTTGGTTTAAAATGAGATTAAAGCCCCTACCCCTGCGAGTGTTTAACCAGAAAAAAAGACATGCTGTGGTGCAGATTTATGAAGTTTCACTGTGGCTGCAGCAGGGGAAGTATATCCTAGAGGGATGCTAAGAAGGCAGAAGGGCATGATGAGGATTCATTGCAATAAGCAGGTAAAAAAGGACTGTGACTGCACCAAGGTGATGGTGGTGGAGGTGATAAACAGTATGATGTGGGGTGTGAGAAACAGGAAAGCCGAGGATTTCCAAAGGTTATTGGTCTGAAAAAGTTTTTAAAAAGTGTCAATCACTTATATTGGAAAAACATGGGAAATGTAAGCAAATTTGGTTGGCAAAATCAGGAATAGATGACTAGCAGGCAGAGGTTTAGTAGACTTTATGGATTGATGGTCAGATCTTCAAAGCTGAGATGTTTTAGAGAAGATAGAAGGCAAAAGTTGTAGAAGTAGCAATTTGGAGTAAAGAGGACTATACCTCACCTCCCAGCTAGTGAACTCAAGGTAGGAGGAAGATATCATCCCTTGAAAGCCCAACAAGAGAAGTGATGTCCTATGGGAGAACCAGAATTTGTTTAGGACAAGAAAGCGAAGGGAAGGGTCAGAAAAGGTATTGAAACAATAAATAATTTTGCTAATGATTGACTGTAATCAGAAGGAACAGAAGAAAGACTGTAAATGCAATTTTTCTTTTGTTTAAGAAATAGAAAGTGTGTGTGTGTGTATGTTAATGTGTGTGTGTGTTTTTGTTTGTGTGTGTGACTTACAATTTGACTTTTAGAATTTGTTTTCATTGTAATCATCCCATTTAAAGTAGTTCACTTTATATTCATATCTCTAATGATATGCTCAATATTAAAGATTTTTTTTCCTTTTGATTCACTACATGATGAACAGTCTCATGTTTAACTTATTTGTGCCTGATGATATTTAATTAAAATATAGCTGAAGTCATCAAGCCTAACTTCTGACCTCCAGTGAATACCATTATTAGATAGAAAAACACAGTATTATTCAATGCCCTGAGAAAGCATTTTTCTAACTTGCACAATTCTTAAGACCAGAAAAGTGTATGAAGCCAGTTCCATCAATGCAGGAGACTTGATGAGGCTAACAGATGTGATTTACGGAACAGATGGTTTCATAAAGTAACTTTTAAAGGAGGGAATTGAAATCTGAACAATAATTATAAATCCCCCTATGTTTGATGGCACGGGAATGCTGCTGCTTTGCTACTTACCTAAAACAGGTGGTGTTTTACTGTGTTCTATAGGGCTCAAAGAAATGAAAGCCCCTTTGTTTCAGAAAGCAAAGAAGCAGATCAAACAAAACTTGTTAGAAGATGCTGTCATCGTTACCATTGTTTGTTATATATTCACTAACACAATGTACTCAGTATCGTGCCTATCATAAGAATTATAGTTTCTGGTCCAGAGACAATTGGAGGCCAAGAGACAGGTGGTCCCAATTTATTTTACTATTTAATTGCCCCATTAAAAAAAGTGGTTGAACAAAGGATTAGGGGTATGTGATGATACATTTTCACAGCAGCCTTGATTTCCTGTTCAATGTTGGGAAAAGTTGAAAAATATATTTCGATGCAATGTCAGTGTTCTATTTGTCATCCAGCATGTTTTTGAATAAGAAGTAGATGGCATTTATTCTTTTGGAAATATTTTGCCATTTCTAAAATTATGTGTGGAAACTGGCAATATTCCGTGCTCAAGTTAGCATAGTAAATCTACTTTAGTGAGTCAAGATTTGAGAGGCTTTGCTTTATGAAACAGTATACAACATTATACTGTATATTGCAGGTAAAGCTAAATCATTTAAACAATTTCCTCTGCTGCTATGAAACAGAAAGTAAAGTGCATAGTTTTTAATTTTCTTTGCTGTACTCAGAAGTCGTTACCATAATCCAAGTGTCCTCACACTTTTTGAAGTCTGTGTTAAACAACAAGTCAAGTTCATTCCAACAAAAGACACAAAGCTTTTCTAATAAGAAACATTTTAAACCACTTCTTGACCACAGGAACTTTTGAAATTGACTAATAGTAACTGTAGAAAGATTGCAACTTGACTTTAACAGCTGTGTTTGTTTTTATTACTCATTTTCGAAAGCTTGTTCCCATATAACAGGTGCTCCCAAATTGCTGTGGATATGGTGTACATATTTAGAAAGATCCTATTTATACTAGGCATTATGTTTTGACAATTCAAGGAAAAAAATTCTTAATGAGAATGAACAGCATACTCCTCAATTTCTCAGCCAAGACCATAACTGAGGGCATTACTTAAGATTTAATCTTATATTCAGTTTTTAGGACAACAGGAAATATAATTTATAGAAATTAATCTTAACCATTTAGTCAAAATGCTTGAAAATGATATTGCTTAAGTCTGGACAAATTTACAATGCATAATTCTGGATTCCCTTTTAGGATCAATGCCACATTTTATAGTCTGAATGATGCTCATAAAATAGAATATTTCTCTATGAATATTGGGAGGGCAAATATATTCTTCCTTTCATCATAGAAAAAGTAGTTTGACAGTTCTGACATGAGTGGAAAATATTTACTTTTTACTAATGATATCATAATTACCATTTTGAACACACACTCGTTTTAATAGATTATTCATGTACATTGTCTCCATATTTATAAGAACCCTACAAAACTGTCATCTTTCTGTAGTTGAGAAGTACATTTGTCAAGTTACCATAGCTTTCCTAACAATCTCCAAATATCAGTCACTTACTAATAATTTTACTAAGTTTCTTTCTCAAGAATATTCTGCTACTATCTAGGTGACCTATCACATGTTTGCCATGAGGATTCATATAGTAAGTCTTCTGGGATTTTGCAGCTTTGCTATCTCAACAGAGATCCTGCTCACAAGTAGCAACAGAGAGAATATGCAGAAGCTTCATACTAAAGCTCACAACTGCTCCCTCTCTGCAACAGCCTAGAAATGATGGATGTCTCTTCAGTTACAATGCTTTGCCCACTTCTAGTCATGTGAATCCACTTCACTCTACATAAGGCTGGAAAAAATGAGAATAGTAAATAACTAGGTGAGCATTAGTCACTCGGATAAACAAAGAAATCATTGAAGTCTCAGGTCAAATAACATATCTATAGTGTATAACTGATACTATGTCATACTTGAAAATGAAACCAGTCTATATGTGTCCAAACTTATGCTATTTCTACAGATGTCGCTCTGAATTCCTTTATTGGAGAATAATATATATGAAAAAGCCTGAATAAGGTAGTCATCTATGTAGTCTCATATTTATGGCACATGCACATGGGTCATTAAATTATATATGAAGATGTGTCTGAGACAACACTTGCAAATAGAAAATCTGTCTCTGTCATAGAAGTATTCAGAATTGCAATGCAAGATTTTATAGTTATTAGGAAAGGGTGATATTTAACTTTAAAATGACTCCGATTTCATGAAATTTTAACAGACATTTCAGAGTTGAGCATGTTCTCCAAGGTCATAGAATCCTACAAATTCATGAACTCCTTTTGTAACAACCAAGCAAAAATCTTACTGTTGTAAAGGAGTAAGAAGAGATTGTTTAGAGGTAGCAACAGCTCACTTGAGTCCTAGTTGAGTGTAGTAGTGGTAGCAATGCTAATGACTACAGAGTGTAGGGTGTTATGATAAGCACATTATAAACAAGACCCTAATTACCTGTACAGAAAGTCCTGAGAGATAGGTGCTATAATAATTCCTATTAAACCCACTAATAAATAAATAACCAAAGAGATTAAATTACCTGTGCTGAAATTCACAATGAGATTGTGTCTGCTTAATGTCCTGTCATCTAATTAGTTTTCTCACATCTTGGAAACCTTTTTCATTCTTAGTCATTTCAAATCATTTGCTCAGAATGTTCCGCTAAGGTAGTTTTCTTACCTTGTAACCATTCTTTCTAGTGATTCATTCTCTTCTCAAGATTGCATTCATCATCAACAAACGTTATCATGTTGGGTTAATTCATCTGATTGTTATCAAAAAAACTTTACTATCATCTCAGATTATTTCTGGTCTGACCATTGGTTATCTAATAATTTCCTTTACATTATGTTTATAAAATACTCTCAAATTCAACATTTCGTTACCTCCTCACAATAACTCTCATAGCAGGCCCCTTGGCCCCTCACCCTCACTTTTCTTCCTCTTCCCCTCACTCCTCTTTTTTGCATGCAGGATCTCCTTCACCTACTCAACATGCAGATGTCTGTGTCCCTGAAGGCTTCATCTTGGGTCTTTTCATCTCTGTGTGTAATCACTTCTGTGGATTAATTCCATCGATTTACTGAAGACCTCTACATATGAATCTTTAGTCCTGGTCTGACCCCTGGGGTTAGATTACCTAGAGCCAGCTGTTCCCTCCAGTTCCCTCCAGTTCATTCCATTAAATGTGAACGCCCAAGTTCCTTCACCAAAGATTTTTACCAATACTTAAAGTAAATAATTGAAAATTTAAAAAAAGCTATGTAGACCCAATGATCTAGTACTTCAATGGCAAAGAACAGTCAACCAAATTATGCCAGATATATTTTGATGATCTTCAATTTTAAATATATGTGACTTTCTTTAAAGTCACATAGCTAGCAACCGATGGTGTGAGAATTCTAGGTGAATTGATTGCTATATATTACTAAGATGCTTCTCTTCTTTACTTAAAATTTGATGTCATAATGAAAGAAAAGCGGCACAAGACTGATCACACAGGCACACTCCAAGGGAAGAGGCATTAGCAGGTTTATTGTCAGGCCCCTGACAGGCTGTTCCTCCCAGAGAGAGAAAGCAGCAGCCAGCTAGGGAGAGCAGGAGAGGAAGAGCAGCAGCAACTCCCCCTGGAATATTACCTCTATAGGCCAGAATCATGGGGCCAGTTTAGCCCTTGATCCCAGCATAGCAAGCATCGTCTGATTTTTGTGGAAGGCAAGTTACTGTTTCTTGAGAACAAAGAAGAGCAACTTTTTAATCTTTCAAGGAGAGAACAAAGACCCGCAAGTCTCTATCTCTTGAGAATAAGAACAGTATTCTTAAAATGGGGGTGGGAAAAGGAAGATGGTTGTAGTTACGCCAACACATATATTATGCTATTATTAAGAAATATATATTTTGTGATAAACATCCAAAATAATCTGAAATGATTATGAAAGTGGTATAAAATCAATCTTCATATTGATAACATAAAACACACTGAGTATTTTTCCTTTCAGATCCCTTTTTCATTTTTAAGCTAGCCATAAAACATACCCAATGTGATGAGTTTGAAAGAGTAAAAGCTCTAGATGACACTCATAAACTCCCCCATATATTTTTTAACCACCACAAGGCAATCGCTATGATGATGCTAATGTGTTTCCTATTTTAGTTTCTCTGCTTCATAGATGAGCTAGCATTCAATGTACAATAAGGCATCTTGTTTGTCACTTGGCATAAAAGTGTTTATATATCATGAAATGTTTATAAACCACCCGTTTAGTTTGACATTTAGCTAACACGGAAAAGCTTATTCATGTCAGCAACTTTATAATTAAATAAAAATGATTTATTTTAGTTCCCTTAAGATGTTCCTCAACTTCACAAATTCTGGTTGATTCACCAACACTTAATGGAACATAATGAAAATGATAATTCATAATTTATTTACAAACACATTTTAGAAATTCTTTTGTAAAATGCAGGTTTCTTGAATAATAAATGAGACACTCATTGATGTTTGCTGTAGGTCTGAGTCTAGTATAAGAAAGTACTGTCAATGAAATGAGAATGAGCCACAAGCTTCCTATCTCATAGCTGGTAACTGTCAGATAGGAACTGAAACTTGGTATTCTTACTTCAAAATCAGGGTGTTTGCATTATTTTAGGTTGCCTAAATTATCAAATTCCCCTGTCACCTCTTATTTTCCTTTTTGTTCTCATTTCCTTCCATTCTCTCTTTATTTTTTTCCTCCTTCTCTCTTATTCATATGAACATTCTCTCTCTTTGTTTCTCTCTCTCACACACACATATACACTATATATACACATTTTTGAGCTAATTTATTAATTTATGAATATATTATAAAGTAACATGCTTTGAAGACATGAGCATTACCATACTCTCATATACTTTCTTACCAAATACTGATCCCTTATTCATTGAAGCTCAGTGTCATAATTTAATATTCACTAACTTCTATATATTAATCCATATTTTTATGCACATCAAGCATATACAAATATGTATATCTACCTCTGGCATTTGTTTTACAGCAAATCAACAATACATATTAACTCTCCTACTTCAATAATATGTTAATTCTTAACACTTATACACAGTGTCACAGTGTTGTCTGAATTGATTATATTGTAACTACACAATTAGTGAACAAAATAACCAGTATATATCTTAAGTTAAATGACTTCCATCTGAAATAAGCTCTATGGATAAAAATTAAAAAAATAAAATATAAAAATAAAAGCAGAAAACAGGATGCAAAGTGATATGTGCAAAGTTTGTATTTTAGGCAAAGTGACCTAAACAATGAGAATTGGACATTAAAAACTTTACATGAATGTCCAAGGCATGTAGAATGTCCAAGGAAGAGAAATAAGAAAAAAAAAAAATGAAAAGACCAAACAAATTTAATGTAATCAAGAAATTTAAAGAAGATGGTATAGCACAGACGGGGGGCGGGGAGGGATGAGATCAGGAGGCAGATTAATGAGCTAATTCATGCAGAAATGTTAGGCCACTGTGTACAGTGAGGATTTAGAGACCACATATGCACCATGAATGAGTAGAAATGCTAAGATGAAATTTAGGGTCTCTGTTTTTAAATATATCTGTTCAAATACATCTGATCAAATGGACTAAGTATCTTTTTAAAATATTTTAACATTTTAGAGAGAGAGATAGAAAGATACACATTTCTAGATTATATATATATTATATATATAGTATATATATAAAATAATATATATAGTATATATATAAAAAAATATATGTACTATATATAATATATATATATAGAGAGAGAGAGAATATAAATGTTTCTTTCCTCTATTCAACAATTTGTAAATTAATCTATGCAAGAAAACACACTAGCATTCAGTGATGAAATGGAAAAAGAATTTAAAATATGCACAAAATATCTAGGTGAAAGAAGATGTGGGTAAAATGAAAAAAATAAATGTACAAGATAAAACAGATAATTCAAATAAATTAGAAAAGCAACAAATGTTATAGCATTAAAATGATTGAAGACAATAATGAGTATATTAGTAGTTTTGTGCTTATGCTGAGGACTTAATTCACTCCAGCATGTTTCCTTCAGTTAAAAAAATGTTTTCTTCACAGTTTTTCCATAACTTTCAATAAATGGAGATAATTACATCTAGAAGTGATTTGTCTTGATAAGTGTTCTTATAAATTACAGCAGCTAATTTTTAGTGAATTAAGTTTATTGGAATACTGCTGAGTTAAAAGGGGTATGTTTTTCTGTTGAAATTTCCTTATTAAGTTAATGAGTTCTTGTGCTGCTAAAATGACAACTGGAATTATTACTAACATTAAAATCTAAACTATTTTGTGAACATAAAACACAATTTCACTTTTCCTTGGTTTGAGACTCTGTAACTGAGAATATTTTTATACATTTAAAAAATGTTATCAAAAGGCTATTTATATCCCATTATGCCTAACATGAGCAGGCAAGTTAGGTTTTCTGATCCATAGTGCTTTCTGCATAAATGTTCAGAATTATTTGTTGGGTAGCTATTACAGAAGGATAATCACTACTTAGGCAAGATTGTTAAAATTATTATAAGATTATTTGGCTTTGATTCTGTGATAACTTTGTTCATAACCTCATTAACATTTCTCCTTTATTTTCCTTCCATTCTTATAAAACATTCCTCATATTTGATAAGGTGAAGTGATACTCTTGAAAAGATGAGCAAAAAGGAAAAAAAGTATTAAGCAGCAAGTCTGGGAGTAATAGGGGACCAGACATATCCAGATTTAGAAGTTACATTCTATTTGCTAAAATGCAATCTTATGAACACCATACTATATTGTCAAGAAGGCTGTGAAGTGTCTTTAGCTGTGTGTTCATTAAGAATAAAGCACAACCTGTAATCTCAGAGACTCTGAAGGCTAAGGCAGGAGGATTGCAAGTTCAAGGACAGCCTTAGCAACTTAATGAGGCCATAAGTATTTAGGGTCATCCTGTCTCACAATGAAACATAAAAAAAAAAAAAAATGGGCTAGGGATGTGGCTCAGTGGTTAAGTGCCTCTGGGTTAAATCCCTGGTACCAAACAAACAAAAAATAAATAAATAAAAGGAGACAACACAGATTATGGTCAAATGGTCAACTACTTAATTACTTTAACTACTTACTATCTCTTCTACTATCTTGACAATGTCATGGCAGAGCAGGTCAGACAACATACTCTATTTTGACAATGTATCCAAAGGATAAAGTTGTGTGATCCTTACATTTTCTGTTTAGCAATCAATTTATAAGTGATACTCAGTCTCTCCTAAAAAGGTACCAAAGCACTGAGGTAATTTCTGGTTTGTACAACTCCTTCTAGTTACCTCTTCTTATCTTTTTATAAACAATTATATATGGGTTGTCCTCTGTATTGCTTTTCATGAAAACATTATTCAAACACTAAAATGATACCAAGCATCATACAATTCTACTTTATTCCAATTTTTGTCTGGATATTCCCTGGAAATTTTGAACATATGTTACCTATGAAATTTTTCTGCAGTAATATGCAGCATCTAACAAGTTCTCATGTTCCTTGCTGTTTATGTGTGCGTATTGTGTTCTTGCATAGCCCATAATTCCTCCAATGTGAAACTAACATTTTCTGAGCACCAAATTAAGGGGCATCCTTAAACTATTGTCTATTTCTATTTACCATTGATGATGGGATTCCGATAAGCCAAAGCAACATATAAGTTAATTGTGAATTGATTCACTTAGGTTGTTTTCTCAATAACTTAAATTATAAAATTCTGAGTGACACTAGCATTTGAGTTTTGGCAGAGGAATTTTGATCATATTAGTAATTCTAAAACACTTTGATAATCTTACCAATTGACTCAGAACTATTTTATTTTTTACTGTATTTGTATGTTGTCATGAAAAGACTAAAATCAATAGATGAATGGATAAAAAAAATTGGCATTTATACACCATGGAGTATTACACAGCACTAAAAAATGACAAAATCATGGAATTTGCAGGGAAATGGATGGCACTAGAGCAGATTATGCTAAGTGAAGCTAGCCAATCCCTAAAAAACAAGTGCCAAATGTCTTCTTTGATATAATGAGAGCAACTAAGAACAGAGCAGGGAGGAAGAGCAGGAGGAAAAGATTAACATTAAACAGAGACATGAGGTGGGAGGGAAAGGGAGAGAAAAGGGATATTGCATGGAAATGGAAGGAGACCCTCATTGTTATACAAAATTACATATAAGAGGTTGTGAGGGGAATGGGAAAATAAACAAGGAGAGAAATGAATTACAGTAGATGGGGTAGAGAGAGAAGATGGGAGGGGAGGGGAGGGGGGGTAGTTGAGGATAGGAAAGGTAGCAGAATACGACAGTCACTAATATGGCATTATGTAAAAATGTGGATGTGTAACGGATGTGATTCTGCAATCTGTATTTGGGGTAAAATGGGAGTTCATAACCCACTTGAATCTAATGTATGAAATATGATATGTCAAGAGCTTTGTAATGTTTTGAACAACCAATTAAAAAAAAGACTAAAATCATTAAGTTGTTTTTGTTGTTGTTGTTGTTGTTGTATCTTTTGAGATATGACTACACAGGTACTTCCATTGGTGTCCTGCCTAACTGGACTATTGCATTGAGCTTTGAGATTTTCTTTCTCTTCCCTTTTCCTTTTTGTAGGGCGGGGGGAGCACATGTCAGAATACTGAGGTGTTCCTCTGTCAAATCCTGAGTCAACTGCCATCTCCCCTAGAATGTTTCCCTGATCAAATCAAGTAGAATTGCTCCCCTTCTATGTTGGCATTTTAATATTTTCCCTTATGTTATAGTTATTTGAATTATTTGAGTGTTTATCTTTCTGACCTTGTTCTATAGCATGCATTGGACTTATTTGGGCTACTTATGTATGGGGTTATTGTTTACGTATACCTGTGTCCACCAAAGAGACAGAATTTTTATGAGAATTATGCATAAATAGAGTTCACTATATCCTTCTGTTTCTTTTATTTTAATCTTGGTTGTTTGTTGTGACTTTGTGTGTGCTTACATGTATGTACATATGCCTGTGATCCCTAAAAAGAGGTTAGAACAAAGACTTCAAAACCAGTCTTTTTTTTTTTAATTTGTAAAATCTGGGCTTTCATTTTCTCCCTACTACTATCTATCTCCACTTCCCCAAAAAACTAACAAGAAAACGCTGCACTTCAAGCCTCTATGGACAAGTAACAAAGAAGCAGAGGGACATTCATGTAATCAGTAGTGATGAGAAATAGGTGGCCTCACCCCAAGTTTCTGAAACAAGTGGGTCCTGAGGATCCTTAGAGGTTGAAGATGTGGAAGGGGCAACATTGGTGACACGTTGATTCACTAGAATGCCATGGAATTGACTAGTTTTCACATGTCTCATTGCCCAAACAAGGTGTCAAGCTTTCTAAAATTTTATTCTTTTATTGTGTCTAAATATTGTGCCATTTACACAATAAGTGTTCAGAAACAATTAAATAAACTCATAAAATATTCACAGAAGTAGTATAGTTTGAATTTGAGAGTGCTTTAATAAATGAGACAAATAAACAAAGGTCATAGAGAAAAGAAAGACAAGCATTAAAGTCTCTAATGGCTTGTTGGATAAAAGAATGTCTGGATCTACTCATCAAAATGCTCATACAAATGAAAATGTGGATATACTTCTTTGATTCTAAGACAGGTGGATCTGACTTACAAGTCATTCAAGAATGGTTAGCTGCTGCCCTTTTCCCTTTTTATCTCAGATTGTAATTGTAGTGAATTATTCAGGATGCTGCATAGTCTCAAATGAATTGTTGTTATTGATGCTTTACTATGTAAATATTTAAACATTGATTTTTTAAGTAGTGGGTAGCCTATGTTTATTTTGAAGACATTTTGACAAAAAACTTTCCAATAAGTATCACAAGTCAGTTTTTGCTGACAGCAAAACCAGAACTCCAAAAGAAATGCAAATTGATGTCACTCTTCATTTGTAACAAACTTGAAAATTATGAATTTATAAATATTTAATAGCAATGGGTCAAACAGACATTTGGTCTACCCATTAGAGAGTGTGCTTGTTTATGCCTGTAGTATTATAGAGAGATGCTTTCCTGAAACAGTGCTCTGCAGATTGAGAAATTGGATCCAGGATAATATCATGTGATTTTATTGGAAGTGGGTCATTGGCTGGTGACCTATATATTATACTTAATATACTTGTTTTTGCTTCATTAACTTTTCTCAATCTGAAGCAGATAGGCCTGCCAGTGGCATTCAAGTTTTCCCAGTTTGGAATATAAAGAAGCATGACTATTTAGACTTTAAATAATTTTATTGAAATCACATAGTTTATTCAAAATACAAAGTGATTCAACTGACTTCTGACTCCTCAATTTACCTATTAGTCAGAAGGCAAAGTAGAAATTGAAGAAAAGAATAAAGAAACAAAACACATTAACTTAAGTGATATTGTGATGTTTGAGTAACAGTCACAATGCATAGGCTTAAAGAATGACAGTTGTGTGGGAAGAGTGAAAAACTAAGAAGCCTGACCTTTGATGGGAGAAAATATCTATGAAAACAGCTTACATGCACTTCCTTAACTATGATATATCCTACATTTCTTTTAATAAACAGATAAGAAATGTATTGCTTATTTATTAACATTACTTCACATGGAGATGAAGCTTAAGTGTGCATATTTAAATATATCACCTTTATCATATTCTATCTGAATAAACACTTCAAAGTCTCAGTGGGAAATAGCTACATACACATATGTGTATTTGGTTTGTGTATCTGCACACATTCATAATGCTTGGCTTGCTAATTTTTACATTTTAAAAAGTCAGGCTCACTTAAACACCTATACTTATCTTTTATTTTCTATTTTATTGTACATTTGGCCTGGAAAATAGAGTGTCATTTATAAGTTACTTAGGCCATAGTTGTAAAAAAATAGACAAAGAATTTGAGAAGTATGAGTCATTTTTGGATAATCTTGATAAATTGCTTAGAAAGTAATATTATCTTGAAGCAGAGTGATATAAACATTTGCATGTGTGTGTATGTGTATAAGTTTTGATATAATCTCTATGATCCCTAATGTAAGATTTTAAGGTAATTTTGCTTTACCTATGATCAAATCTTCCCTACTCATACAGCAAGAACATCAGCATCTGACACTAAAAGTTAATTCAGTTTTTCTTCACTTCCTAATGCAAGGTTTGTTCTGAAGGCTAAATTAATATGTGCAAAGCACTTATAAAAGTACTAGTTATGTGGGAATTACAATGTAGGCATCAACTCATTATCAGAGAAAAACCAATCCCTAAAATTATCGTGAAAGTGCTCGAATAAATTATTTGATATTAATATTATACATTTATTGATAGTTTTACAATTGTGAGTTAGAATTAAAAATATATTTGAAATTGATTTAGTTTTTGGTTAAATTTTTAGAGAGGCAGTAAGAATGCAAAGAAAAGAAGGCTTTCATAACTTATTTTTGTTGGAAAAAAAAGCTGGAAAAGCATAGTTCAGCATTCCACAATATATTACTATAGGCGTACTTAGAAAGGATAAATAAAATTCCTGCGTATGTTATTTACAGAAAGATACAAATGTGTTTGACTACATTAATGTTATAAATCAGAAGCAGCTAAAATCTGTACAGTATTCTACTGCTAACAGCTAATGAGTGCATCATGCAGGTACACAATTTTCACAGATTTTTCAAATAAACTTGTGAGAAAATAAGAATGAAAGAAATAGAGCCTAGAAGTTTTGCAATTGTATAACATTATTATATTCATCTAGTTAAAAATAATCATGCTAAAATCAGATAAAACCATAATTTATGTGACTATCAAAAGTAACCTTTGACCTTAGGAACTTACATTTATAAGTTTCATAAAATTATACACATGCATGTCCTTGTGGTACAGTTTTCCTCTGGTTACTACTTAGATGTAGAATATGAGACTTAAAATTTTCATAATTTGTCTAAAATTATACAACTATTTTATGTGACAGTTCCTAACTACCCCAAATTAGCTTGCCATTATATTAATAGACCCAAAGAGGAGTAAAATAAATTACTTGTTCCTTCAAGGAGCTTCCCATTGCTTAGTAAACTTTTTAATGAGTTTTCACAGTTTTGAGAAGAATGTTAAACATGTGAAATTTCCTAACAGTACTGAAAGTTCATGGATAATGATCTTGAACATTAATTTTAATGCTGACTTAAATAAAAGCCATTAGCTAAATAGATATTATTGAATTTTGATCTTCCTCTGTAGTCTGTTTCCCTGGGGAGTTAAAATGAAAATGTTAACGAACTTTAATTGCTTCCTCAAAACTTATGTTTGTATGGCTTAAAAATTAATAACAATATTTTAAATGCCCTTTCTAATATGATTGAATAATATTTGAGGGTTTTTTGCTAAACTTGTATGTAATTATTTACTTCTATGAGCCATTCTTGAATGCCAACCATTCCAAAACTTAGTGATTTAAAACAATGATTTATCATTTCTCCTAAGTACATGGGGTAGGGAAGGTTCCTCTGATGTTACCATATTGGCCCACTCATGATAGATTTCTACTATTTGGTCAGCTAAGGACTGGCTCAGCTGGAATAGCTGGTGTAATAGAACTTCTCTTTCTCTCAGTATGAGTTCTACCAGGTTCTTTCCTATATTGACAGGACTGCTCCCCAGGAAAAAATAAAATAAAATAAAACCAAAAAAAAAAAAAACTATCCCCTAAATACTTATTAATTCTCCACTGATCCACTGGCTTCATTTAAGCAGATGCCCAACTGCTCAATGCAGGTGATGAGGGACAAGACAATACACAAAAGGGAAGGGCCTACTCAAGAGTGTAGATTTGTTTTTCACTCCAGACAATGTTATTACTCAATTTTAAAGACTTTAAAAATAAAATCTGGAAGGGATGGTAGGAATCATCAACATTTTATTGGTCAAACAAACAAACAAAAAAAACTGATGGAGAGAAAAAAGTAATTGACTCAGGTAAAAAGCCAAGTTATATGTAGAGAAAGATTAAGGCAATTACAAGGAATTCTAATTCAATTCACTTTCCTACACAATTTTTAATTCATTAATAGGACTCCAAAATTACAGAGAAATGCTTCAACTGAAACTACAACTTCATGTTAATATTTTAAATCAGATTTAAAAACCTGTCAAGAAAATTCTAAAACATTTTTAGGGTTAGGGTTATTCTCTACCATCCAGGCTATTACTACAAAGTGTGACTACTCACCATGCTACTTAAATTAAGAAAATGAAGGTTTGTTTTTAATATGTTTAAAGCTGAACTGATAAACCTTTACATATTTAACTATTAAAATAATTGCTTTATTCATAGTAATTTTATTGGTGAGTAAATTATAAAAACACTTCATCTGACAGGGTGGACATAAAATTTCTTTTTCAAATACAGTTTGAGTTTAAAGTGAATCCCATTTTATAAACAAGTATTACAAGAAAACTCATGAAAAAGGTACCACATATGTCCATATAAAAATCTTGTACAAAATAAAGACATAAGTAAATGTTAGGTAACAAAACAGAAAAATAATTAAAATTTTAATGTCAAAATTTCGATTTAAATGTATAAAGGGAAGGAGCATGGTATAGCACAGAGACTTCATTACACTTTTTCCATGTCTTCTTGGGCTAAAACAACCCCTTTACTTGTACCTTTACTATGTCATAGCATATTGTGTACTGTGCCCCTGGTACTACTTAGTACATTCTGTAATTTTACATTTAAATGGTTGATCTCAAATTTCAAATTTGTGTTCCCCAGGAGGAAATGAGACCCCTGCGGGTAGGGAGCTTGACTACATAGTTCAATACTATAACACCAGTATCTAGTATAAAGCAAAGAATATAACCCATATCCAACAAATAATGGCACTGAAATATTAGCCAAGAAATAAACAGCACCTTAACTAGTGCTGAAGGCTAGTGATTTCAAAATGAAAAATGTTTGAAAGGTTTGAATGAAGAATGATTTCAGCATGAGTTATCAGCAATTAACTCAAAATATCAGTAATTAACTCATATTCTATTTATCAGAGAAGTATAGCATCCTCCTCTGTTGTTCCTTATTGCCTCTATTCTAAGTACTACTTGGGCAAATCACAAATAATATTTTTTTTAATTTAATGACACCAACCATAATTATGGTTACCAGAAAATGACTACTCAACATCAGACAGTCCAGATTTCCGATTCATTTATATTCATTATCTCATTTATTCACATAGCAATATTAAAGATCCACCACTTCTGACAGTTCAAGAAATGAAGACATGGGATATTAACTTTATCCACTTTGTCAATGAATATTTAGTACATACATGATGATGGGCTTTTCATATAAAGTTGTACACCACATAGATAACAGAATGTTGAACAGGATTAAATTCAAATTTCTGGGTTCCAGTGCTCTGCTCTACATTATAATTTAGTAGTTCTTACTTATTCTGCTATAACCCAAAATAGAACCAAACATTCCTAAGACAAACTATCTACTAACCTTGGGAGAAATATAGAATGGTCTGTAGACCTTTATTTTTTGAGAAGTACACATTTTTTTTAAAGAAAAATAATACTGGGGCTGGGGATGTGGCTCAAGCAGTAGAGCGCTCGCCTGGCATGCAGCAGCCCAGGTTCAATCCTCAGCACCACATACAAACAAAGATGTTGTGTCCGCCGAAAACTGAAAAATAAATATTAAAATTCTCTCTCTCTGTCTCTCTCACTCTTTCTTAAAAAAAAAAAAAAAGAAAAATAATACTGATCTTCAAAACCAAAAGTTAGAAGTCAGGCATATTGGCACACACCTGTAATTGTAGCTAATCAGAGACTTAGATTGGAGAATTGTAAGTTCAAGATCCACTTATGTAATAAGTAGAGACTATGTATCAAAAACAAAGCAGAAATTTATTTTGATTTTATGACTTTTTAAATTTAAATTTCAAGGTTTATTTAATTTTTAATCTACTTACCTTATATCATTTAAAGTCATTTGATTCTATTTAGCTTCAATATTGTACCCCATGGATTTAATGTGTTATGAAAAGAAATATGAATTTTTTTTCAAGTATGTAAGTTTTGCTGCTAAAAACATAATGAAAGGTAAAGGTTAAATTAAAATAATGGATATATGAAAGGTGTGGACAGACATGAATATCTGTTATGGTTTTATTACTACATGCTCTCACATTATGTTTATTGGTATTATAGATAGTCATCTTTCCGCAGTCAATTGGACAGGATGTGGACCCAGTTTAAACATAAAAAAATTTTTCTGCATTAACAAGTGCTAGTAGAGCCTGAATCAAATTCAGGTTTGTGAAGTTGGAAACCAATTATATCTCTATTATTCTAAAAAAAAAAAAAACCTGTCATGTATAACTTCTTATTAAAAATGTATTCAGCAAATAAGCCAAACTCAGAACATCTAGGGACATATGTATTATCTCGTATATGTAAAGCTAGAGGGAAAAAAAAGGTTGAGAGGGAAGTTCATGAAAACAGGAGACAAGTAGAGAATAGAAAGGAGAACAAGGGGAGGTAGGAGTGAGGGAAAAGGGAGTACTTGGAGAATGAAATTGACCAAGTTATACTGTAATATTGTGTGCCTATATGGATATGCAGAAAATCCCATTATATGTATAATAAACCAATTAAAAAGAAAAATTAAATGTACTCAGAAACTACATAGCAGTAGGGACTTAAAATTTTTAAGATTCCAAATACCTATGGTACCCTACACATTTTCTTTTATATGTAATATTCTATCAATAACCACACACACAATCACACAAAACTCTAAATTATCTGAGCTAATTATTAGAAAGTTATGTCCCAAATATATTTTCCTATTAGGTGGCAGGGCAGCAGCCATTCTTAAGGTCATGTATGTCCATCCCCATTTTCCATAATATTAAGCCCTATGCTAAACTTCATCACTTAAATACCTGGATGGAGACTAAATTATTAACTTTAGTTTAAGAATAAACAAAGGTTAAAAATTTGGCTGGTCCTGAAGTTCAATTTTAGATATGTAAAATCACTGAGTATTTGTACCATATTCAAAGGAAGAGTTTAATAGTTAGACAGTACTGTAGATAGGATTTTAAGACAGAGATCAAGGCAGATGATATAAAACTTGAAATGTTATGCTTAGAATAGCTTTATTTGTATTTTATTTTCAGATTATTTAGCAGATATTCCTGCAGGAACTCTGATAATAAATATTTGTTAGTGTATAACAAAGTATTGCTGCTGGAAATATATATCTAAATATATATGCATATATAGTGTGTGGGGGTCAGACTTACTGAATGACTGGCAGTCTCCTTCAGGTGATCAGAAGAGGCTCTGTTAGTCACTTTTGTAGTGACTTAGATATTGCCCCATCCTCGAAGTAGCAGAATATGTCTTCAGACATAGACGTGTAGCCCCATGGATTGAGCTACACTCACCTGTTCCTTTGTGATACTACTCCTTTGCCCTGTTTGGCATAGAATGTTCCATGGAAATGTCCTTTGTTTGTCCCTTTCTCTTACTCTGCCCTTGGGTGTGGCCTTCCTAGATGTCAGTCAACCTGCTGACAGCAGACATCACTAAGCTAGACTCAACTGCCTGAAACCTGACCCCTTGCCTCATTTGAATGGCTTTACCTCAATAAAAGGGTTCAGCACACACTTGCTCACTCTCTCTTTCTAAGGACCCTTAAAGTCAGAGGAGCCATCACAGGACTCCCAAAGGATAAGGTATCTCTGTCTTGTGTGGTTATTTCGTGCATCCCAGTTCACCTGGAGTGACCCTGAGTGTTTTTGTTGCGAGTAACGTGACAACAGTGCATATGTGTGTGTGTGTGTGTGTGTGTGTGTGTGTGTGTGTGTATCCTCTTCACATTATCCATAGTAATGCTTTATACAGTAATGTCACCATAATCACTAAATTAGTGAATATTGAACCATTACTCCTAGGAAAGATAATAGTGTGTGTGTGTGTGTGTGTGTGTGTGTGTGTGTGTAATTTATCCTAGAAATTGTAACTTTAAATCCTACAGATAAGTCAAACTAGTAGATTTCACATCTTGATTTTACAAAAAGAAAATAAAGAATATTTGAAAGTGTGGACTTGCCTGAGGCTACCCTACTCTTGGATGCTGGAGTTGGGATTTAAAACCTGTCCAGCTAACCTCAGGCTTGGAGTTTCTAACACTTCACTGCACTATCAGCTCCATCCTCTGGCCATTTCAGTGTGTGAACTGGAACAAGAATGCAAATTACCACATTGTTTAATTCAAACTGGACACATGCTTTCAGAATAGCCCAGGTTTTTCACTACTTTATACACGTTTGAAGGACTAGAAAAGTCTTTGAGTACTGATTTCAGGATTAAAAATAAGTTTTCATGAGTAAGCAAATTTGTAATTACAAAGTTTATAACAATGAAAATTAACCAAATCTAGATAACAAGAGTTTTTCTACTATGAGTGAACTCAATAGAGCAGGGGTAAGAAGTATGAAAGGTATGGGAAATGGAAGTCATAAGCAAGCCCTATCAATTTCCCTTGCACATATTCTCTGATTTTTTTTCTTTTCCCTAAACAATCAATTACATGACATTAATTTATGGAAGGAATTGTTTGTAGGGAAAAGAGTTAAAGTTTATTGTCCTCAGTATGACCTGAGATTATAACTTAACATTGAGAGAAATACAGAAAAATTAAAAATAGGTAAATTATTTTCAAATATCAATAGCCTAGAGCCATTTCTTATGAAAACAACTATAGGTTTTCACCCAATATTTCCTTAGAACAACATTGAGACAGACAAAGCATTTATACTCAAGTAAAATGGTTCTGTATTACATTACAAAAATTATAAGATGAAATTTATTTTAGCATATTTTAAGAAATTAGGGAGGGAATGAAGATCTACAAATAGTTTACAAATATTTTAAATGTAATATTTGAGGCTAAGAAATGGTAGATCTTATTTCTATATAGAAATTTATCTTAAGTAGATACTGAAATCTCAACAATGTCAAATAAACTCTATCAAATGTCAACTATATAATATCCACTACAAATGAGATTTGATCATATGCCAGAGTTTTTTTTTTCTTGCTTTATTGAAATTATTTTTATGTATCAAAGAACATCATAATAGCAGGATTGTTTTGTTGTCCTTTCTGAGGGACTAGGTGGTAGATATAAAAATGACATTATTCTTCTACTTGATATAAGATATTTATGAATAATGTTTTATTCATCTTTTAGACACAATACCTAGACAAAAGCCTCACATGTTGTGCATACTCAAATTTTTATTTGAACTAAATTAGTTTTGGAGACGGTCTTTTTATGTTTTAATCAGCCTATGGGATGGATTTCACAATTGGGATGAATTGATGAATCTTAGTAATCACTAGAATATTCCCATTTACCTTGAAAGAATAAGTAAATAAATGCTGTCCTAGTGGACAAATAGAATCAATATCCTTGTAAATACTCAACTTATTGTTTGCAGAGGTTGCTCCAAATTGCATGTGCTAAAATATCACTGTAGAGTTCTGATAAAATTATATAATATTAAATATCAATTTCCATAGATTCTTGGGACCAAATAGCTCCTTCAGAGATGATGTAATTCAAAATCTCTTGAATTTTAAATAATAAAATTAAAGACAAAAGTTGTTTGTTGACTTGATTAATTGATGCAAAATATATTGGAAAACAAATTGTGAAGTATTAAATTGAAATAATATAATTATTATTCCTGAAATTCATCCCAAAAAGTATCTGTCAGTACCAATATATATGTGTCAGATGCCAGTCAAAAGTCCTAAGTCCTCTGACAGATAGAAACAATTAGTTGTTCTACTGAAGAATGACTGTACTATTGCTATTTGATAGTAATTTGCATACTTCTGTGCTAAATAAAATCTCATTTTTTATATCTAAATACAAGTTTAAAAATAATTATGAAACCATAGAGCTTCCAATAAGTACTGTGGTTGATTATCATAAATAATATGGAAGATATTTTTTTAAAAAGATTGAAAGACGGGGCTGGGGATGTGGCTCGAGCAGTAATGCACTCTCCTGGCATGCACCGGGTGCTGGGTTCGATCCTCAGCATCACATAAAAGTAAAATAAAGATGTTGTGTCCACCGAAAACTGAAAAATAAATATTAAAAAATTCTCTCTCTCTCTCTCTCTCTCTCTCTCTCTCTCTTTCTCTTTAAAAAAAATGAAAGATTATGGGAACAAATCTTAAATCATCAGGCATATACTTTACAGCAGATAGCCCTGGTAAGATTGTTCCTTACATTTTCTTATGCATATTGTAAATAAAGCCTGAAAAGTAATTTTTACCTTTTTTCCCATTTTCTAAATAAAAATAAGAAATATTACTTTACAAATTTGATATAGCTAAGAATTGGCAGAAACTGAATTTGATCCTCAGATCAAAATATTTTTCCTGCAAATTTCAGCTCAAATATATAAAGTCCTATATATATAACAAATAAAATTAGGTTCACATTTGATGTACAATATTTATGGATAATACATGTTTTAAACATAGTGGCTAGATAAAAACTTAATATGCTCATTGTGTAATAGCATGGTGGAGGAAATCCTTGGAGAAAGGGAGAAACTCAGAGAAAGAGCTGAGAATAGTGATTGAGGAAGTTCTTGAAAGACTTTCTTTAACAGTTGAAACTACTTCCTATAAATTTCCAATGTAGAGACAGGTCATTAACAGAACAATGCTTGATTTAAGCAATAGAAGCTTGAACCATAAAAAAATTTCTTACATTCAATGTCTTTTTAATAAAAGCAAAAAAAAAGTATAAAACCAAATAATTTTTAAATAAAAATAACCAAATACAATTAGAACCTAAACCTATGGAAAGAAATTTCAAAGAAAAGAAACAGAAGATTCTGAAATGATACAACCAAATCTTAAAAATTATTTTTACTACCCCAAATCTATAGAGAAGTTAATAAGGTCTGTGTTCTCCAGTTTATCTTTCTATAATGGAAGATAATGGGAATGCCTGTGGTAAGGAAATAAGAAAAACAGGGAAAGTGAGCAAGAGGAGTGCTCATTGACATAAGCCAAGATTGTAGGGTTACCTGACAAACTGAATAAGTCTTAGTACCCAGCTGGAATGGATGCTTCCCTACTGGTGAAAATCCTAATGTAGAAACACTAAGAACTTCCTAGAAGGAGGAAGAAAGCACAATTAGTCTATTAAAGGATGTTCATTTAGTATCTTCAAATTAGGGAACAGAAAGATAAATAAAATTTAAAATTCTCAGTCCTAAACTTTAAAAAATTTAGGTGAAAAGAAAACATAAGAAATCACCCACAGTGTATCTGCCTAAAACTCAAATTTGAACAGTTTCTGGAGATAGCATGATGAAAATGAAACACTTGTGAATTATCAAAATATACCAAGTGAGGAGGAAAAATGAAAAGTAAAGGAGAATATTAAAAAAAGGTAAATATTCAAACCTAGAAAATAAGAAAATAGAGAAAGGTCAATTATCATAATTATTTTGATCCATAGAACTACTTGATAAATATATATATATATATATATATATATATATATATATATATATATTGCATATAATTATACATAAATAATTATATCTGTATTTATGTATATAATTTATCTACATTTGAAATGAATATAATGGGTGGATTTACTGAGCTTAAGATCCTTAGAGTAAGTCAGTAACCTGACAGGTGCTCGAGTGGCCCCAGTTAAATAGTGACTTTTTGGCTCAGTGAGAAGTGAATATAAATCTCTCTGATGAAAAGAACCTCCCAATTTCTCCCTAAAGATGTTCATAAATAAAAATTAATCAATTATGATCCTACAATTAAAGATAACCTGGTCCTCAGGAAATTAGCTACCATTGAGTAAATGATAGGAACAAGATGTGATAGTTTAAATTCTTAATTCTAAAGAACACTACATATTGCAATAAACAGAAGTAGTATATCAAACTTTCACTTTTAGTAGACATCTAGTAAAAATAAGAGTAATTTAGAGGAAAAGGCTATAATGAGGGATAAAGATTTTATTTTCAAAAAAATAATATGCAGGGTAAAAAACAAACAAACAAACAAACAACAATAACAACAACAAAAAACATGTTGCAGAGCCTGAATTTGAACCTGCTTTGATGTGCTGTTAATCACTTCATACAGCACTTCCCATATCAAAATATTTTCCCTCCAACTTTTGTTTAATACTTGTGTTCAAGCATAAAATTACACTAAAAATTCCTATAAACATAGGAAATATAAGAAACAAAATTAGTTTCATTTTGAACCAGATTCAAGAAATAAAATTGAAGAAATAAAATTATTCAAGAAGCAATGGCTATATGAGGGAAAAATATTTTATTTTCATGGAAAATATGCAGGGTTAAAAGCCTAAGAAAAAACACTTAAACAGGTAAGGCTGGAATAAATATTGAGGAAACAATCAGCATTGTGTTACTGAATCAAGAGAGGCCTTCTGAGGAAGAAGGCCTGGTTGCTAATGTCATGCAGTAGAAACACACGATCATAGGCACGCTCCAGGATTTAACACTGAAGACCTTTGACCTACCTCTCTTTTCTGATGGGCCTTTGCAGACGCTCCTGTATTTGCCAACAAAAGCATCCACAGAAGTAAAGTCTGGTGTTGGCGATAATTGAATTATTCTTTTTAAAATTATGAAAAGAAAAAAAAAAGAAAAAATTGTAAAACAATTTCCAAAGTCATACATTATTCCAAGACATTAGAAGAAAATTTGTTAGTACTTAAGGATCATATTGCTTTACTTTGTAAACATATTTTTTTTCTCCATTTCTCCTATACCTTTTTTTCAAGGCCAGTATTCTTTTTTTTTTTTTTTTTTTTTTTTAATTCCCCAGGTATAGCTTTGGCTCTACCTATTGTTAAAGCTAAAGCAGTTGGTGTGACAACCAGGGGCTCTATCAACACACTTTTTGTTTTAAGAGTGTGTTTAATGCAGAAATTCAATTGTAGTTTCTAAAGATGGTTTTCATAGAACTTTGCTATTGCTGACTTTTCTTCTTAACCTCTTTCATTCAGATACTTTCTGAAAATGCCTTTTATTTAAAAATTTTTTAAATAAAATTATTGTGTTAAGTTGAATGCAAACTTTTCTAGAACTAAAAGAAGAATGAATATATCAAGTCAGCTGAAAGGACTTTTAAAAGGATTACCATGTTGCTCAGAGGAAACGTGAGATTGTTTTAGATCATTCACCCTGATGAAAATTGAAGGAAAATATGTATGGCCAATCTATTACCTTTGAATATCATTTCTGGAATAAGAATGAATGTTATATATCCAAAATGAAGCACATGTGAAATATTAAGGATGTCTTGTAGAGAATTATTAAGATAGTAAATTTTCCTCTTATGCACAGAGCTATCTAAATCAATCTATAGGACTAAACTGAAACCTTTCTGTCATGTTTCTAAGCAAGGGATTCAGGACTTAAAATGGCAGCTTTAATTTAATATTATGACAAAAGAGTTCATCTTTAAAAATGTATGCTTCTCTGGGACCTACAATTTCCTGTGCTACCTTTCAAACTATTTGTTCTTTAAGCATTTGAAATTGAAGGCCTCTTCTTTGTTTGGATACATACTGAAAAAAGGAAAAAAAAAGTCCTCCTGGCACTTAACCACATCAGATGAATGAATAAATATCACTAATAATTAATGTATGCCAATATCACCTCTAAGTTGTATATTATTATTATTATTATTATTATTAAGGTGATAGACTTAAATTTTAGAACATATTCTTAAGAAACATTTCTAGATGATTTTAAAATATTTTAATAAAAGTAGTCATTGACTCAATCAATTCAACAGATGTCTTAGTATCTCCTGTGTGTCTACTAAAATGATAGATATGTTTGATGAAAGGAAAGACAGGCAAGATACTTGCTGTAATGGGGTTTAAGTTCTAGTCAATATGAAATAAATTTTCTGAAGACTTCCAAAGTTATTTGAGATCAGTGAATGATGTTTATAACATAAGTGATTGAATGAAGGTATGTGCAAGGGTATTCAAAAGCGGTATCATTGTCTCACTGATTTGAAAACTACCTCTTTTAATATTTAGCTATAAACTGCAATCTATTTACAGGTAACTGAAGGATCAATATTTATTTATTTATTTGTTTGTTTTTTATTGGTTGTTCAAAACATTACTTATTGAATGTCCTTTTTGATCAAAAAGTTAAATCTAGTAAGTGCTACAAGAGCTATTAAAAAAGTGCATCTCTAGGGAGATTAACAATAGATATTATATTATGCATGAGTTACACAAATAGTAGTAGCCAAGAGAACAAATGAGCAAGCTGTTGTTTTACCTGCCTTGATCGGAGTTCTAAAAAGGAAGTAGAATTTAATGTGTCTTTTTTAAGAATGGATAGAATTTAATCTCTACCCAAACAGAAACCAAAGGCTGTAGGTAAACCAGCAGGGAATAGATATTCCCTACTCTCATATCTACTGTTCTTACTATATTGCTACTATTCTTACTATTTTTTGGATGAGTCTATACTGTAACAGAAAGTTTACTAAATTACATGTTTCCTTGTATATATTTAATTTGAAATTTAATTGTTTTTTTGGGGGGTACCAGGGATTGAACTCAGGGTCACTCCACTAAGCCATATCCCCAGCCCTATTTTATATTTTATTTTGAGACAGGGTCTCCCTGAGCTTCTTAGCTCCTTACCTTGCTGAGGCTGGCTTTGAACTCACAATCCTCCTATCTCAGTCTCCCGAGCCACTGGGATTACAGGCCTGTACCACAGTGTCCATCTGAAATTTAATTTTTGTAAAAGAAATTCTGCTTTATTAAATTTTGTCTAGAATATATCTAAATTGAAATATAATTTTAATCATAGTTTAAAAACCTGATGGTTATAATTTATAAATATTGCTAATTCTAGTTATAATAAATGAAATTATATATCACCATAAGAAATATGGCAAATGGAATTAAAATGAATTGATAACTTTCAATCACAATTACCTATGTTTTAAAATAATTATCATGAATATCTTTAATAGTTACAGTTGTAAATAATTCATTTGTCTCCCTGAACTCAAATTTTCACTTCACTTCCTCTGAAGAATTTCAGATTACTATAATGTATTTATTCTTGAAATTCTTCTTATAGTTTTCAGAAACTCTTCTTTTAAATTTCCTATGACTGTTAGACTCTTAAGGTTAATATTTATGAACTGATTTAGCATTAGGATGATTTTTAGTACATAACTGATCAAAATTGTACAAGTATATATTAAAGTTGTGAAAAGTTACTGATAATATAGTCTTCAAAATGCATCTCTTAATGAGACGAATGAGGCATTTTTTAGCTAAATTCAGTACCATGGATGTATATTAATTATTGCTAGAAAAAGAAGAGTTTCTGTGTTCTTTCCCATTTTTATTAGAACTATTGAGGAAATTGTTTACATTATTATGTAAAAGGAAATAAAAGTTTTGAAATATCAATGTCATTCAATTCTTTGAAATGGTTTATATTGTATGTTAAAATCAGATAGTATTTTGTCACTAAAAATCACTTTTAATGGTAAATCAGCTTATCTCCAGTGTTCATAAATTTATTTTATAAAGTAAGAAAATAATGTATATAAGAGAAAGTTACTTATAAATTGGCAAATGGTAATGGAAAATATCCATCTCCATTATCAATGTGTTATCATGTGGAAATTTTTTTTTTTTTAAAAAGTGTAAGTTGAAGTTCAGAAAACTTATTCCTTAGAGCTGGGGATGTGGCTCAACCGGTAGCACGCTGGCCTGGCATGCGCGGGACGCTGGGTTCGATCCTCAGCACCACATAAAAATAAAATAAAGATGTTGTGTCCACCGAAAACTAAAAAAATAAATATTTAAAAACTCTCTCTCTCTCTCTCTCTCTCTCTCTCTCTCTCTCTCAAAATAAAGAAAAGAAAACTTATTCCTTAAAGTTCAATATACTGATACTACATATTCTTGAAATTCCTTTATGATACATGGAGGTCCATCTACTTGAATTGAAGTCCACAAAAGAGAATACAATGGCAAATATAGCCTTGGTGCTGTGACTAATTCCAGAAGAAAGTTAGTGCAGTGAAGTCCTAAAGTCTGTGAGCAATTGACCAAAAAAGTTATGGTGAGGAGGACTACCTAATGAGGCAGTGAGTGATTGCACTCTAATCCATTAGAGGAGCAGGGACATTATGTATTGAATGAGGGTATTTAAGAAGTTTCACATCAACTGAGGTAGTATACATAAGTCAGAGATTGTTAGTGGTGTGGCTAGAGAGGTGTTTGGAGACCAGTTGAAGATGAGCCTTGTAAATCCATCTGTGAAGTACAGAATTATCTTGAGGACAATGATGAGCTACTAAAACATTTTAAACAGAAGAAAGAGTTCCAATGTTTTTGTTAGGTTTTTTTGTTTGTTTGTTTGTGTGTGTGTGTGTGTTTGGGTTTTTTTTTTTGTCTGTTTTTAAGGCCCCCTAAAAGAAATAAGGAAGTATATTCCAGGTCAATATGAGATAACAGGAGGATCATCAAGCAGGTACTTGGGGAAAATAGGGAAAAAAATGATAGTTGTTTGAAATGAGTTAAAGACAAATAAGATGGGGAGAAATACCAAGTCTGATATATATTGAGGATATAAAATTGACTAAACTAGAAAATTTATTTTTGTGACAGGACAAATTATTTGGACCACTAGATATTGTTGAGATGTTAGAATGAGATCAGATATGTAGTTTTTAGATGTGAGTTCAATGAATGATAACACTGTGCTCTAGGTATTTAGAAATATTTGAAACATTTTAAGCAGTGAATAAAACAATGGACGCAGTGTCTTAATATTACTACAATATTAATATTACTACAATGTGCAATTAAAGTTATAATAGTAGAATATTGGAGGAAGGGACCTAGTTTTAAGAGATGCTAGCATAAAATATCGTAGACAAAGAGCATAAAAAATACTTTTGATTCAGTGGGTGTTACAAGATAAATTATGGAATGATGTGATGAATTCAACCCTTCAGCAATTTTTTTTCACTGTTTTACACAGCAGTAAATAAGACACAGTCTGTAACCTAAAGGAGTTTAAGGTCTAGGACAGAAGAAAGCAATGACTATACATCTGTGTAGCATGTCTTTTGAAAAAAGTATTAACAAACTTTTCATGAGAACTAGTAACTGAAGGACTTATATGTATTGTCAAGATAGGGAGTGCAGTTAAGGCAGTAAGAGGATGAGATATGTGGAAGGAGATAGGAATCATAGTTGTCCTAAGTAACGTCCTGAAAAGAAACTTTAAAAAACAAAAATTTGGAGATGAGTTTACTTTAAAGAAAAAAGGATGGATTTAGTTTCTATCAGTGTGAAATAAAGTTAGTGGACCAAAGAGCAACGATTTATTAAATAACTGGATGTGTAGGAATAGAGCTTTAAAACAGATAGACAGCACTTGTATTTCAAATAAAGAATGTTGTGTAAACCCAGGACATGCGAACACTTAGAGAAAAATAAAACTTTTAATGTGAAGCAATAAAAATTTCTTTAAGGATAGCTACAATAACATATGTATTATGGTAGAAAGAAAATTTCATAAATATTTATTGTTTCTTTTTTATGTCTTCAAATATCTTATTATCCTACTCTTTTCAGGACATATTTATTCACTTTAAATAGTAAGGATATTATAGTAAATCAACATATAAAGAATATTAAAGTAAAAAAAATTAGTTTTACAAAATGTTTCAGTCAGCTTTTGTCTCTGTGACCAAAAGACCTGTAAACAACAATTTACAGAAGCAAAAACTCATTTTGTTTCAGTTTCAAAGATTCAGTTTATAGTTGGTCAACACCATGATTCTGGGTCTAATGTGAGCCTTATTCCCCAGGGACAAAATGTGACACACAAGGTCATGCCCCAGGGAACTGATTTGTTCAGCTACATTCTACCACAAGACGACCCAATTGGTCCACATTAGTGGATTAATCCCTTGATTCGGTTACACCTCTCATAATCTAATCTTTGCTCTTCTGAATATGCTTGCATTATTTCACACATGAGCTTTCAGAAGACACCTCATATCTAAACCATAGTATAAAGCTTAGAGCTTAATTCAGGATATTATATACAACTTATGAAATTTAAAATATTCAGAAAGATAAGTTAGAACTTATAGTAAAAGTAATTTGTTTCTGGAGAAGATGAGTAACCTTTCTTCCTAAAACAATTTATTAAACTTTACAAATATACAAACCCAAAGTTTTCAGTTTATTGGATGTTATACAGACTAGAATAATGAATTCTGAAAGATAGGAAACTGGAAATCCCCTTGGTTGGGGACTGTAAACTGATAAAAATATTTTGGAAAACATTTTAGCTTCCTCCTAAATAATAAAATATACATAGTACAAAGGATCCACCCATTTCAATCAGAGGTATTCATTCTAAAAAAATAAAAACAAATGACTATATTGAAGGCTTGTTTAAAATTATTCATAGCAGTTCTATTGGAATAACTAAAAATTGGAAGTAATCCAAAAGCCTAGGAGGAGGTGAATGGGTGAACAAATTGTGTTTTATCCACACCATGGAATAGTACTCATCAAAATTAATGAAATATTGATTCATTTAAAAAATATTATGTTGGCCTCACAATAGGTATTTGAGTAAAATAGATAAGAAAATAATGTAGTTCTACTAATATAAAATTATCTAAAAATTAAAACTAATATATAGTGACAGAAAGTAGATCAGTGGTTGCTGGGTCTTGGGGTGGGAATAAACAGGTAGAAACTGGAAGGATAGTTTGTCAAGGTAAGAGAAAAAATGTTTTTGGGTGATAGATATGAACTTTATTATAGCAAAGATTTCTCAAAATTAAACAGGCAACATTTTATTGAATTATATACTTTAAATAGGACATTTGCTTATATGAACAACTTTTCCTGCTTTGATCACTCTTGGGATTTCAGTACTAACCATGATACTTGCCAAATTAATGTTTTTTTTCTTTATACATGGATGAGTAGCTTCACTACGTATTGATATGGAATATGAACAGGATAAAATTCAGAAAAATAATGTGGTTACCTGTGACCCACTCTGTAGCATGGCCTTGCATAACTCATTTCCCATCTCAAATTTCCCAAGTACTTGGGGTTAGATAGCATAAGTTGCCTATATAAGAAAATTCTCATATTTTATTTGATAACCTATTAAGATAATTCGCTTAATATATACCTTAGTGTTCACTTGCAAGGTCCAAGATGTCAGGGACAGTGGCTATTTTCTTTGCCAGAGGCTTCACAGCTTTATACTTATCTGACTGACATAAATATACACTAGGAGAAATAATATATACATTTATATGTACACATATTTTATACACACACACACACACCACTCCAAACAATTTTAACAAGTGCTTCTCTATGCTTTCTTGCATTTTAGCAGGATAATTCTTTATACAAGTAAGAAATATAGTAGTTTTACAATTTCTGGTTCCCTCCCACTAAATATTAATATCTCCATTTATTTTTTAAATAAAATTCTCTCCATATTTTAAATACATGTAATGATCCTCTTTTGAAACTCATAATGATGTGAGAAAATAGTACACCATAATTCACTAAATAAATAAAATATCTGAAGAATATATTTGTCTAGGTTTTTGAATAAATTTGAAGTAGCTTTCAACATAAACATTTGCTCAATAACTAAAATGAAAGGTTCATTAAGGAAACATTAAGATATCACTTAGTCCCTGGAGTTGATCAGTATGATAGTAAATTCCACTGGAACAGAGCCTGAAAAAAGTCATGTTTTCATCATACAGACAGTATTTTTCATTATAGCATTTTTTTCTGACTCCAGATTGACCTCAAAAGTTTGCATACTTTTCCCATATCTGAATATCACTCTGTAGTGCTAATGTTTACAAGAATGTGTTAATTTCAAAATGTGCAAAGGGCACATTTTGCATTGCTTTAGTTAAAATCATGCCATTACCCTGCTATAATGTGCAATTTAAAATAGAATTGGGTTGCCATTATAGATTATTAATGTAAGTATAATAAATTACAAATAATTGTTTTTCCTTTGCTAAGTTGATGTCTAAAATGTCATAGCATGCTTTATTGATACTTCCCAGTACAATAGCCACTAGTAATTGTAGCTATTGAATACTGGACTAGTGGCTACTTGGACTGAAAAACTCAATTTAATTTCATTTAATTTAAATACCTTAATGTGGTTTATGCTACCATATTGAATAGTGTAGTTTCAGTCACTGCAAAGGGTATCCTTGGAGATTTATACTATCACTCTTTGTATTTTTCAATCTATTCTAAAAATAACAGCAAACTTTCAGTTAGTGGAATTAATATAAGTTTGTATTAGATTCAGAGAGAAAATGAGGAAGAAACCAGAGAAGTAAAAATAATGAATGTTTTTGTTATGTTTCCTTTTTTATTAGTTCTTTTAGTTATATATAACAATACAGTCCATTTTGATATAATTATACAAGCATGGAATATATCATATTCTAGTTATGATCCCATTCTTATAGACCTATATAATGGTGGGATTCACTCTGTTGTTTTTATATATGTACAGAGAAAATTCATTCCACTATCTTTCCTTTTCTTATCCCCACTTCTTTCCTTCCATTCCCCATTGTCTAATCTACTGAACTCTATTCTTCCCCTCACCCCCACTTATTGCGAGTTTGCTTCCATTTATCAGAGGAAACATTCAACCTTTGACTTTCTGCGATTGGCTTATTTCACCCTAGTGTGATAATCTTCAGATCCATCCATTTGCTGGCAAATGTCATGAATTCATTCTGCTTTATGGCTGAGTAATATTCTATCACATATATTTTCTTTATCCTTTCATCTGTTGAAGGGCACCTAAATTGGTTTCAGAGCAACAATTTCCAGGATATATATAGAGAACTTGAAAAAACTTAACCCCCCCAAACTCCACAAATAAACCAATCTATGGGCAAAGTAACTGAACAGGTACTTCACAGAAGAAGAAATAGGAATGGTGAACAAGTATATGAAAAAATGTTCAACATCTCCAGCAATTAGAGACACACAAATTAAAATTCTATCTCACTCCAGTCAGAATGGCAATTATCAAGAGTACAAGCAGCAATAAATGTTGGCAAGGATGTGGGGGACAAGGTACATTCATGCATTGCTGGTAGGACTGCAAATTTGTGCAAGCACTCTGGTGAGTGGTATGGAGATTCCTCAGAAAACTTGGAAGGGAACCACCATTTGACCCAGTTATCCCATTCCTCAGCATCTACCCAAAGGACTTGAAATCATCATACTACAGTGACGCAGCCACATCAATACTAGCTTGCCAGGTTTTCACTATTGTAAATTGTCTCTTCCCTAGTCCCCTCTAGTATTGTGATCAGCAAAGCATAAATACTTGAAGTGTGTGCTTCTTTTTGAAGAATAAGACTGTAGTACTATCCCTGATACTCAGTAAATAGAAGGGTAGAATTAATGTCCTCCCAAGAAATTCAGTAGTATTGAACACACGGACCTTTCACTGCTACCTGAAACTTAACATTTTCACCGACTGCCTGGTTCTTCTTTGGGAGACCTTTTATTTGAAAATTGGTTCTGCAGGCATATGAGAAAAAATTCTAAGAGATCTGACATTGAATGAAGAATTTGACTCATTGCTTTTGATTCATTCCATTTAAAAACAGTCTGATATTCAAGGCCAGTTCAATTCCTAATGAGCATACAGTACTTCAGACAGAATCAATCCTTCATAGTTATAAAGAGAAAAATAGCAACATTTAATACATTGTAGATTGCCTTGCATGATTCATAATATTTCTTTGACTAAAAGCACCTATGGCATCTAAATAAAAATACAAACTTCTTATTTGTGATATTACAAATTAATTCCTCTTCAGTAAATAAATCTGAATATATAAAGACAGATAATCAAGAACATAATTTTGTGCTTCCTATATTCAGAACCTTGTTTTATTATGGAACTACATGCTTTAAATAGCAATTTTTTAAAGAAAAGTAGATGTATTGATTTTTCTGAATATAAAAATGATTCTCCCATGAAAATGCAATCAAATAAAATATAAAATGAACTATCTCCTCAAAAATAGTAATATTGTTATGAGTGCAATTTTTGAGACTCTAATTTCTTTAAGCAGGTTTATAATTTTCCTCCATGTTACACTAGACAGATGCAGCTATTGAAAGACTTGGAAAACACATTGTGGCTTACCCAGCAGAAGAGTGCTAAGTATTTCTTGGACTCTATTATTGATTTCTGTATTCAGCATATACATTTGGAAAGTGTCATATTCTGCCTTTGAGCATAATCAGAGTTTTTCTGAAGTATGCTCAGTTTATAAAACTAAACAGCTGTTCCATCCAGGGGAACTGGGGATAAATCAGCACGTGTTAGCATTGGAAGTGGTTGATATAATCTTAGATATTCAGTTATTTCCAAAAAGATGCAAACTTTCATTTTAAATCACCAATCTACACATCAAACATTTTTATTGATGTAATATTTTGAAGGTATGAACATATGTGTCCAAACTGGAAAATAGATTTAAATATATTTGCAGGCCAAGGAAGCATAAGAAAGAACTTTTCTTTGTCCTCCATATATTATAGTCATGATTTCTTGATCCTTTGAAACATAATGGCAAAATATGACTATTACTTTGGTTCTAGCACTGAAATATAGTTACATACTCTTGAGTGTTTTAAAACCTTGAAGTAATTTATAGAGTTTTACTATTGTTAACATATAGATTTGAGCTGGAAATTGAAACTATATAAATGTGGATTAGTTTGAAAGTACTGGATTGGCATGTGGAATACTTTTCTACCTGAACATACCAAATAATGTTACAGAAAATATTATAATATTGAAATAAATTTCTAAATAATTAGCCAACTAATACTAATTGATATGGGTTACTGACTCACATCAGTGCAAAAGTCTTAACTCCTAAATGATAACTGATAGCACCAACCATGGGAGCTGTAGCTTAGTCGTTTCATTATGTTAAGTTAGAATTTACAGAGTTTTGTTGTGTGTGTGTGTGTGTGTGTGTGTGTGTGTGTGTGTGATTTCTACAGGTAACCACAGAGGCATATTTTAGATACCTAAATATTCTGTAAGAAGTTCTTTAAAAATTTAATAAGACAACTCAAGGAACAGAAAATGCATAAAAATAAAGTACATGTAAAAAGACAGAAATCTAAATGTACATTAATGTCAGAATTTTGTGTAAACTACAAGATATTTCTGGAAGCAGTGAACCTGTGGGTCAGGTTGGAAGCAGCTGATTGATGGCTTTGTTTATTCATTTCTTTTCCTTTTCACAGCTGGTCTGTGCACTTCCTTTGGTCTAGGTCCTCTCCTGTCCTTAGTTGCTACAACACCAGTGTCAACTTCCATTGATTATTTATTGTTAAAATTTTTGGTTTTGGGCTGGGGATGTGGCTCAAGTGGTAGCGCGCTCACCTGGCATGCATGCGGCCTGGGTTCCATCCTCAGCACCACATACAAACAAAGATGTTGTGTCCGCCGAGAACTAAAAAATAAATATTAAAATTCTCTCTCTCGCTCTCTCTCTCTCTTAAAAAAAATTGTTTTACTAAAATCAACATTTTTCCAATCCTTATGAAATAGTACAATAATACCAAAAACATTAACATACTTATTATGCACTAAACCTGTATTTAATGTTTACATATTGAATAATATAATTAATCTATTAATATTATTATTGTTTCTAGAAATATATTGTAAATTATTTCTAGAATAAAAGTTTCACATATTAGCCTTTGGGGGGGGGTTGATACCAGGAATTGAACCCAGGAGCACTTAACCACGAAGCCACATATCTAGCCCATTTTTATATTTTATTAGAGACAGGGTCTCACTAAGTTGCTTAGGGTCTTGTTAAGTTGCCAAGGATGGCTTTGAACTGGCAATCATTGTGCCTCAGCCTCCTAAGTTATGATGATTTCAAGCATGTGCCATCATGCTCTGTACATGTTGGATTTTCTGTACACTCAATTCTGTTGTGTTCAGTGCTATATAATTTAGTTTATTAATTTATTTTATTTTACCTGAGGGATAGAAAATCAAATAATAATTAAACTAATACATTAATTTGGTTTATTATCATTTCTACAATACTATTTGGAACATAGTGAAAAATCAATGCATATTTCTTAAAAGAATGAAAATTTTGAAAACAGGATTTTTGGAGCATTCTGGAATTTTTATTATCCTGGATATTCATTTTATTTCTTTCATATTTTTTGACATTTTATTTCTAGAATCCCATGATATGTGCTTTTTCAGTGTGGTGATCTTTGTTTTAGTTCAATGTCATTCACATATATATAGTTTAGAAAGGGAAGTAACTATTTGAGATCTTTAAGGTCGACGAGGTTGCTACTGTGAAATAATTACTTCCTAAATCTTAAAATATTACAATAAAAGTTAAAAAAAATTAGACTGTCATAGTCTAATGTGCGAAAGGGGACCTCAGAAAGGGACTTCTAGTGGTATCCCAACAGCAAGGACAATGCCATTGGTAGACTATGGATAAAGGCATGTGAAATTATATTTTTGTAGACAATTTAAAGACAATAGACAGAAGTAATAATGGTTTATATTTTTGTGACTGTGAAATGACATATTTAAACAATGGTAGAAATAATTTGTAATTAAAATTGTGATTAAAATCATTAATACTTTTCTTTATACTATATAATGTTTGGGGTTTTTTTAAACTTATTACGTAGATTATAAAAAGAAAATGTTTTTCATTTCCCAGTTCTTAACATCTATTCTATATCTTTCATGTCTACCACTAGGATTTTTTTCTTGTTCAAGATACTTTGTTTATTTTGTAGTAGCAGATAGGCTCTCCAAACTTTCATTTTTAGTACTTATTAGAATGAATTTTGTTCTCCATTATCACAGACATATATTTAAATGTTGTTATTTGTGTTGCTCACCTGAAAATTTCCTGTTTATTTCTTTTATATATGTTATATATATGTATATAACATACATTATATATACACATACATACATATAAACATATATGTATGTGTTATGTATATACACATACATATGTCATACAAACATATATTTAACATATATATGTATGTATGTGTATATATGTATATATAAAATCTCCAACATAGTTTTCATTCACAAAGACACTAGTGTTCTGAATATATAATTTTAACTCATGCATTGATGAACCATCCTTTGGAAATTCTGGAAGCTTTATAACTTGAAAAATAGACTTAAAGAATTTTGTTTTCAATTTGGAACAAAATTCTCTTCTCCCTTCATCTTGTATGCTTATATGATGCAATATATGAACAATTACATGTTTTTTGCTCAGGTAGGTCTGTAAAAAATTCTGTTTATTTTGTTATTTTTTTAGCTTTTGGTACTGAGAATTGAACACAGAGGTGCTGAGTCACATCCCCAGCCCCCTCCATTTTTTTATTTTTTGATAAAGGTTCTCACTAAGTTGGTTAGGGTCTTGCTAAATTGCTGAGGCTGGCCTTGAACTTCCAACCCATTTGCCTTAACCTCCTGAGCTACTGGGATTGTAGGCCGCATTACCACACCCATCAAGGAGATGTTTTTTATCACCTTATTTTTTCTCTGATGCCCTCATCAAACTGAGCTCCTTGATGACATAAATCAAAATTTGATTTTTTTTGTTTTCTCCATCACAGTGATTGACACATAATATATTTGATATATAGTATAAATATTTGAATTAATTAATGCTTCCAGAAAAATTAATTTTGATACATCTTTTTGTTTGAAGAATAGCTATTTATTTCATCTATTTCTAAAAATATTCCAATCTAAAGAGAAGACTAGTTCTTTGACTGAAATGCTTTATTTTCCTCTTGAAGAAAACTTATTTTTATTATTTACATTAATTTGCTTTGCTTTTAGTCATCACCCAGGCAAATCTTTCAACACCTAAAACAAAGGTTGTTAGGATGGATTTTCTTTCCTTGGTATCTATAGCTAAAGTTTGATTTTCCACTTAAAAATAATACCTACTTGTCAACTATTCTGAACAACTATTATTACAAAACATGTTAATAATAAAACTGGGACCAAAAAATAACTTAAAACATACTATTTTCCTTTTGGTAGTACTGAAAAGTAATTTGAAACACTTTGCTATGAAGGTTAGGAACATATTTCTTTCTTATGTAATAAGAAGAATTTGTGTATGTAATGTAGTATATGCTTAAATTCTCTCCTATATAAATTCAATATTCAAATTTCTACTGCAGTGATTTTTTTCCAAGTGAACATTATTAAGCTTCTTACTCTCAAATTCTGAGGTTTATATGGCCAATAATCAAGATTAATGTGTTTATATATCATTCAGTGAAACTACCACTTGGTATCTTTCATTTAATAAATACATAGTTCAAGTAAAGACACACTTAAATTTTAACTCTGTTTCACAATGTAGTTTTCTTAGTTAGAAGAAGGTATTAAAACAAATTGTGACATTAAAATATATTAAAATATAATAAGAACTAGCTAAATATTAGCATACACACTCTTGAACTCTCCATAAACCATAAACATGGGGACATTTATCATAATCTACTAGACATACTGGTTACAGCTTATAAGTAGTGTAAAAGTCCACTGCTGAATTTGGAATTTACTAGTACAATTTACATATAATCATTTTAGAAAACTATAAAGAATATTTTTCTCACAGCAGATAATAATGTTTAGTTTACCAAAACAATACTTTTTAAAAAATGGGAGTAAATACCCAGATTTTTGAACTAAAAGCTTTATCATCTACAATATACCTGATTCCAAAGATTCTAGATGTAAGATATTCATATATAATAAATGCCAAATAGTAATAACAAGTGCTAAGTTCTTAACTACTTTGCTATTCTCACATAAATCTTGTTACTTGAAGCGTTTATTGTAAAATATTGGATAAAAATGCCTATTACCATTTTATTTTTCATCCATCCTAATTCCTTGAATTCTTATTATAAGATCAAAATATATGACTGCTGATGAACTCAGAGCTGTCACTGCTAACATGGCCTCCACTAACCCACCACATTTTCCAGTCACTGAATTTTTCCTTCTAAGATTGATTTTTTTTTAAACACTACCACTGTTTATTCTAGTACTGTTTTACAGTTGAAAGGAATACTTTTCAGATACATATAATAATTCTAAAAGTTTAGGCATTTATGCAAGTTTCAACACATATGAAGTACCAGTGTCCAGGCAAGATTGATTCTGAAACGTCCTGGTACATTGTGATCAAGACCTTTTCTAAAAATTCATCCTTGATTTTAGGTGAATTTTGTCTCTTCTAACACAGATAGTACTGCTTGAAGAAACTATTCTTGTCACAGTAATTTGTAATTCTTTTTGCTCTTCTTCCCAGAATCCAAGTTTATACTGATACAATGTTTTATGCCAGGAGGTATAATTATATAATTGTTTTTCCATAATTAGAAATTTCTTTTCATTTTATTATTCTTTTCTTTTTGTGAAGAAGAACAAAGCACCTCTTTCCACAGCAAACAGTCTCAATCATCCCATTTTATAGTTCCAATTTAGCCAAATACATTAGCATTGGAATTTAAGTCTCATTGTTCTACTTCGGCAAGTATCAATTTTATTTCATGCCCAGAAAGCAGGGTATGAGAGTGTATATTATAATATCTCAGAAAAGGAGGTATCATGAATTAAAACCGTTTTTATCAGTGTTTAAAGGGGAATATAATATCTTATGTTTAGTTTGTTATAATTAAGCCTGAATGTTTTATATAGATATAGATATAGATACAGATATATCTATATCTCTATATATATAAAATCATGAATGTTTAATTTTTATTATTAAGAACTGTATTCATTATGGAATAATTCTTCATGAGTAAAATAAAATGTTACCAATTAATACACAAAGAACACACTAATATATTAATGATAGGAGTGCTGCCCAATTGTTTTACTCAGCTTTTTCATCTCTGTGACCAAAACACCTGACAAGAACACTTTTAGAGGAGAAGAAGTATATTTGATGCTCACAGGTTCAGAAGCTTCGGTCCGTAGAAGGCAAACTCCATTGCTCTGGGCCTGAGATGAGGCAGGACCTCATGGTAGAAGGTAAGGAGGATGAAAGCAGCTCAGGACATGGCAATCAGGAAACAGAGAGAGCTTTTCTCACCAAGAACCAACCCAAAGTCATGCATGTCCTCAATGACCTACTCCTCTAGCCACACTCTACCTGTCTATAGTTACCACCCTGTTAATCCCCATCAGCAGAATAATAAATTGATCATGTTAAGATATATCAAGAACTATGTAATGTTTTGAACAACCAACAATAAAAATTAAAAAAAAAACACAGATTCTCATAAGCCAATCATTCACTCTATAGTTTTGTGCATTGTCTAATACATGAGCTTTTGGGAGACACCTTATATCTAAACCATAATACCTACTTACTTGTCTTATGATGCAGAAGCTTCATCTTAAGTTGCAGAAGTTTATGTATAAAATGAAATACAGAGGTCTCTTGTCCATTGTTTAATTTTCCATGGTCTCAATTACACACCATTAACCATGGACCAGAAATATTAATAAAAACTTTCAAAAGACAAACAATTCATAAGTTTTAAATTACTATTCTAAGTAGCATGAAGAAATCTTATGCCATCCTGCTCTGATCCTCCCGAGATGTGAATCATTCCTTTATCTATAGGAGCCGAGTTGTAATGTGCCACCTGCCCCATGTTGCTGAGCATGGGTCAGGAGCAGAAACCTGGTTATCATACCTCATATTAAGTACAACTGCAGTATTTTGTTGTTAGACATTGTGGTTAATATCTTACCATGTATAATTTACAATTAAACTATTATAATTATATATGTAAAGAAAAAAATGTCATATATGTACAGTTTTTTCTACAGTGGTTTCAGCCATCTGCTAGTGATCTTGAAATGTATGTCCTGCAGATAAGAGAAACTAGTTTGTGTGTGTGGGTTTGTCTATGTGTGTTTATTGTGTGTGTGTAAATAAATGTGTATATATGGTATTTTTTTTCTTTATGGGTCTTCTTTTGTGTTTGTTTTAGAGACCTTTTTCATTCCAATAATAAAAGTTTTTAATTATTTTATAATGTCTTCAATATTTCTTCATTATATAATGGTATATTGGAACTCAAAATTGTTCCAGGACCATTAAAAAAATACCCCTGCTCTGATTCAAAATGCTACCTTTATATTTTACACTTATATTCATTTAAAATGTGTTTTCTTGGCTTTCTGTGTTCTTTTATAATTTTCTCTCTCCTTGTGCTCACAATATGTTATTAATTATTAATAGTAATATCACATGGAAGTTATATGCTATATTTAAATTCTAATAAAATAAACCCTGTTCATTAATTCTTTTTTTAAGAGTGGTAATTTTGTTCCATTTAATCATCCAGATGAAACTTAGAATTTAATAATCAAGATCCATGAAAAAATTAATTTTGGTTTTTACTAGAAAGGTGCCTCTAAAGTTAATTTAGAAACAGTACTAATCCTTGCAATACTTAATCATTTGGGGGTATTTTTTCACTCAAGTTTTAGTTGTGCTCTATAAATTTTATTGAGCAAGATTAAATACGTCTTAAGCATTTTTAATTAAATCTATTTTGAAGATTCCATCATTAGTGCATTCTTCTTGCCCTCTTTGCAAGTTATTTAATGTTTATGGTATAAAGAAATAATTGTTTGATAAATGTTATTAACTTTTCCTATTTCTAAAGGCTTTTCCTCTTTGGCTTTCAAGATAGGCAACCATATGTATATTCAAAGGCAACCATAAACAAGCATTTTGCTATTCAGTAAATAAGTACCTGTGAGATGCCACAACAGAACAGACATCCCTAATACTATATATTGATGATGCATTATTATTGCATTTTTATTTTCTTCCAAATACTTATTTCTGTATCATATTGCCTGATTTAAAACTTCTTGATTATAATACTAATATTGGTCATATCCTAAACTTTGTATTTTCTTACTCAATAATGGCAATGTTTCCAGTATACTTTACCAACATTTTTTAAAGAGTAATAGAAGAATTTTGTCAAATGACTTTTTTTAAAACATTTTTTAAGATTCTTTATTTTCTCTTTTGGACATGACAAATGGTGCTTCAAATAAGTTCCAATGTTAAAATTATGTTTGATTCCTGGAACAAATTCTTCTTGGCCTCCTAATCTCTCTCACCTGCTTTTCTATCACATTGAACTCGATTCTTCTTTCAGACATTTTCTGATCTTACATCACTTTTGCAAAATTGATTCTAGTAGATAATTGAAAAGTAGTCTCTACTATTTTTTGATATTTTATTCTCGTTTCCCTTTTATTTTTAAAAGATAAAGCTCAGTAAGTGTGTTGTCACTAATGTTCTACCACATTCCCCAGAATTCCTCTCTATTTATTATGATTTTTTAAAATTATATGATTCTATTCAAACTACCATATGATAAACAAGATAATTACTGGAACTAAAAATCATTCATCTATTTCCCATTTTATTGTATTTTCCAGCATGCATTGGATCCATCTCACCATCTTATTAAAATCTTATCCAAAAATTATATTCTCTCTGTTCTTAGAATTTTCTTTAATGTAAATGAATTTCTACTTACAAATTAATAAAAATGTTAGCATATTAAATATGAATGATCTAAATGAGTGATCTTTTAAAATTAATTTCATGATTTATAATGATACATGTCACCTAGACATGTGGTAGGTAACACACTTTAGTATACAATATATGACAGACATTTTATGATTTAAATACTCTGGTTAACTTTCTGTAGAACTTAGTCTTTAGAGCTAATTGGCATATGCGTTAGTGAGCATTCATAGTTATAAACAATTTCTCTGAGGAGTGGTCACCTTGGACTCTAGCCAGTTTCTTTTGTTTGTTCACTGATGCTTTAGCTCAAATTATTTCCTTTTGTTTGGTGTTGAATTCATTCAGATTGAATTTTCTGATCTAAGAATTTTGGCAGCTTAGGTATGATAACTCAAACATAACAAAAGGGCATGGGTAAGCTCAAACCACAGGACTACCTAACTCTGATCCTAATAACACCCAGCTACTGTCCTTTTTTCTTTTCTTCCTTCCCAGATGGGATATATTTATGCCATTATATGTTTGTGTTTCCCTTTATTTTTTCTGGAATATTCTTTCCTTTTACCTTTTATCTATTGATATAGTAATTTTTTAAAAAACTTCTCCTTACTTCTTCTTTTGTCTCCTTTTCCTGGATTTGAATACTTCATGCACTATGTAGTAAGATTTAATTTTGAAAAATTCTTTTATGAAATATTAATGAGATATAAATTGAAGAATAAATAAATTTGAATACTTAATAGTTGCCTTAAGGAAATGATTAACATAATAAAATTTCAACCTTCTGTTTTTGGTAATTTAGTTCCTTTATCTGGGATGAAGTTTTTTGTATTTGCCTTGTAACTTTCTGTTTAAGTATTTTTATAGATGTCCTCTATTTTCTTTTTTTCAGGGTGGAGGGGTTACCAGGGATTGAACTCAGGGGCACCCAGCAATGAACCATATCCCCAGTCCTATTTTGTATTTTATTTTAGAGACAGGGTCTCACTGAGTTGCTTAGTGCCTTGCTTTTGCTGAGGTTGACTTTGAACTCAGTATCTTCCTGCCTCAACCTTCCAACCCACTGGGATTACAGGCATGTGCCACTGCACTTGGCTAGATGTCCCCTTCTTGAGAATAGTAATACAATAAACTTTTTGAAACATGATCAAGTTCATGTTGGAAAATATTACCCCAATATTTTAAATGGTGTTAACATTTTTTTCTCATTATATCAAATTAGATTTTATTTTTTTAATGAATCACATCATAAATGACATTTGGCTTAACATACAAAAAGGTGGTAGAACAGTTATATTTCTGAAGTAATTTGTTAGTACTCAAGTTTTGTGTTTCTTTGTTGAAATTTTAATAGTTCTCTTCTAATTTTGTAGTAAATATATATGTGTATATATACATAGATATGTACATACACATATATATGTATGTATGTATGTATATATATATATATATATATATATATATAGAGAGAGAGAGAGAGAGAGAGAGAGAGAGAGAGAGAGGAGATAAATTTAGAAAATTCTAATTAGAAGTACACCAAAGCTAAATATTACAAAAAAATAGCTAAATTATAATGAGGAAAAAATACTTTAGCTTACATACAATAAGAAATTATTATACTTGAGGAAATAATACTTTAGCTTACATACAAAAAGAAATTTTTTCTTATTAAATTTCAAGTTATTTGAGCTACAACAATACATTTAGTGATACTGATAGAAAATATAATTCTGCAGGTGTAGAATCAAAATGTGAATGAATGTTATACTGTTATATTTCTTAGATGTGGTTGGAGATGATTCTTTGCCACAAGAAAGATTATGAAATCAAGTCAATCAGGCAAAAATATTTTAAAAATTAAAATCATTATTAACTTGTTTGAAAATAATTTAAAGAAAACTATGTAGCTTATTTCCACAGTGATATTACCTACTTTTTAAAAATAGATGTGTATTTCAATAAGTCCATTTAATAGATATCTTTATATTCCACAGAGCAAGGAACTTAATTTATATGTTATTGTATTAAAAAGATTTTCTATCTAATCATTGATTACCTTCTGTTGTGTTTTAAATTGTGTGTGGGATTTCTTTTAGCCCCAAATACTAAATTGTTTGAATGAATATAAAACCAGAATAGGATCCATTCATCAAAATGAATACTAATGCTAATGGCATACATTTAAATGCAAAACAATGATTTAAAATGTATGTGGCTTTCTGGTTTCTGGGGAAAATAGAGCATGAAAGGATCAACTAGTCAAACTTTGTCAGTTTCTTTAATTCCTTTTTTTAGGAATCATATGCATATTGGAAAAAATGGTAGCAAATTATTTTTAATCCATGAGATTCACAATGCATTGCTAGCTTTTTCCACTTCATAAGGAAATGTTATTTATCATAAAATATATTAAATAATTTAATTAAAAAATTATTTTAGTTATTTTTCAATTTTCATACTCAGTATGAAAGTCATGTAACACACTTGAAAAACTGAAAATCCTCCATCAGTTTTATTTAATTTTATTTTATTCTAAGTAATACATAGCAAAACTTAAAATACCTTATAAACTTTTAGATAAATTCAGAAAGCTGGCTAAAGGTGGGTACCAAGGTTAATTCAACCTAAATAATCTAATTAGATATTAGTAATGACTGTGTTTTTATTGCTTTTTTAAAATGTCAGCAAACATATTTATTATATAATGCCAGAAAAATAAAGCCACCCCACTACCTTGAAGTTTGTTTATTGCAGTGAGAGAGACAGAGGTTTGTATGGTTCTACACTGGTAATTAAATGCCCTGGCATGTTTTTTCCTAAGGAGTCCAAACTAGCCATATGACTCTACCAAATCATAGAGGGGCTCCCATGATACTGGATTTTTTACTGATTTTAAATAAAATAAAAACAAAAGAGTCCACTGGGCCATTTAGCATAAAGTCTAAAAAGCATATCACTTTTAATGTGTTAAATATTTCTAGGTCTTTTTTCAACATTTTAAACAATGGTACAGACCCTGTTTCCCTAAATATGTATAACCTTGCCCTACCTAATTAAATTTAATAACTAAAATTTTATTAATTTTGATATGAGTAATAAATATATATGTTCTGGGATACATAAAATAAAACAAAACATTTCATAAACAGCCAATAGAATATCTTATTGGGCTGCCATTGTTTTTCAGGCTGTCCACCTCTTTTTTGTCCAGTTCAATTTATATTTCTTTCCAAACTGGATAAAGAGGTCTTAGTCTGAGTTCATTTTTGGAGGCAAAAAAATAAAATGAAATGAAATAAAAACCTAAACATTTTATCATAAGACTCAAAGCTTTTATTTAGCTAAAAGAGGAAACACAGCCTAAGGTATAGAAATTAGGTAACAGATGACATTTAAAACTGTTGCTCCTCGACTTTGATCAGATTTGGGCTATCTTTGGCCCTGGCTGTAGATGGAAGGCATGACTTCCCTAGGATGCATTAATTACATGATGACATATGAGTTGTCTATCAAATTATGGCCACAAATAGAAAATGTCTCCACAACACGTTTATATACTTGCTGTCTCCTCTGATTATCTGTTCTACATACTTACTATGTTGTTTTCGCTACTTCAAATGGAAAAAACTTCTAGTGCCATTTTGAATGCTCACTTCCATCTGATGAACATCATTTTTCACTATTACAGCATGTTTTGTCACAGTTGCCAACATTTTCCCATGCTCAGGAAACTCAGGCATCATTAATATCTAAACATTTATTGCATTACTCTTTTCTTAGGTGACCAAGTCATAAACAAAAGTAATTGATCCATCTCCTGAACTTTTAGATCTCTTTTCTCCTGTTCCATTTTTATTATAATTATACAGGTAAAACATCCCTAATCCAAATATCAAAAGCCCCAAATGCTCCAAAATTGGAAACTTTTTGAGCAGTGACACAATCTCACAAGTTGGGAATCCCAAAGCTAACTTCATGTGGCTTTTTAGTCTAAACAAAGCCATGCTAAAAAGCTGTGTAACTATCAAGCCATGAGCATAAAGCATATGTGAAACAAATGCATTTCATGTTGAAATGTGGTTTCCATCCCTAAGATGTCTCATTACATATATGCAAATATTCCAAAATCTAAAAACATTTGGAATCTGAAATATTTCTAGTACAAAGTATTTTGAATAAAGAATACTCAGCCTGTACAACATTTGCTGCATTCACTATTATATCCCTAGCACTAGAAACCAGTAAAATGCATTTAATTTAAATAAACATATTTGGATAATTGCTAAGTCATTTAAAATACAAAGCCAATACTTTTATTTCACTATGTAAATTATTAAAATAATTTAATCAGTCAGTATTGGCTAGGAATTCATTATCATGGAATAAAAATCTCTCCACATATTGGTTCTGTCTGTGGCTTTGGATTCCCATATGACTTCCTCCTTCAGGTGTTGGCAACCCACCTCATACCTCACCCTGAATAATTACATTTGATTTTGAAGAACTCAGTTCAAATACTTACTTTTTAACTCCTCCAAGAGCTAATTATTTTATCCCCTGTGCCACAAGTATATTCTGTAGTTAATCCTAGCTTATTCATAATTGTCTATACTGCATTTATATTATTATATTTCTGTGTTTACTGAGAGTGATAGTCTTTACAAAAAGAGATTATATTTTCTTAAATATCATGTAACAAGAACATGATCAGTGTTCAACAAATATTATAGGAATGAATCAGAATTAATGAATAAGTTGATAGTTTGGTAAGGTTTGATAATGTTTGATATCTTTAAGGTAATATTTAATTCTGAATTCTTTGGTAAATACATATAAGAAAAAATGCAAATTTGGAAGATTTTCTTTTTTTCCCCCGCTTTGGTGTGAGGAATTAAACCCAAAGGTACTTAACCACTGAGCCACATCTCCAGCCCTTTTTTGTATTTTTTACTTTGAGAAAGGGTCTGTCTAGTTTGCTTAGGGCATCACCAAATTCTGAGGTTGGATTTGAATTGTGATCCTCTTGCCTCTCCGAAGCTGCTGGGATTATGGGCATGCACTACCATGCCCAGCTATGTTTGGAAGTTTTTAAGGAGAATGAAAAATAAATAAAATAAAAGTGTACCATTAATTTCAAGTTATTTATTACATTATACATTTCCCTTTCTTTCAGAATCCAAGCAAAAATTATGCACTAAAAGATGATACTTATCTAAGACAAACAAGTTACCAGAAATGTCACTTTAAATAAAAAGGATTTTTAGTTTCTCAAAGAAAGAAGACAAGATATATATATATATATATATATATATATATATATATATATATATATATATAGTAGCAAACATTATAATGAGAACTTTAAAGTATTTTCTCAATAACTAGCATTATTTAGAATTTATATGTATGAGTGTATCTACAATTATTGAGTTAGTATTCATATATAAATATACATTTCAGAGAACTAGAAGAGATACTTTATTTTTTTTTCCCTTGGTGGTGCTGGGGATTGAACCCAAGGACTTGTGCATGCAAGGCAAGTGCTCTACCAACTGCGCCATATGCCCAGCCCGTAAGAAGAGGTACTTTAGTAGTGACTTGTGACTTCAGTCTGTTGCTTTAATATTATTAAGTTTAAATGTGACTTTTTACCATTTGAAAACTTTTTATTAACTATTCAAATATTTATATAAATTGTTTTCTTGAGTTTAAAACTGAGTTCCTAACTCATAATCAATCACAGATGTAAATGTAAAATGTAGGAGTATAAACCCTTAGAATAATATTGGAAAAAACTTAGCTGACGTTGGATACACCGATGACTTTTTAGACACAATACCAAAGGCATGATCTATAAGAGAAATAATTGACAAACTGAATGTCATTAAAATTGAAAACTCTGTGAAAGACAAAATGAGAAGACAGGCCACAAACAGAGAAAATATTTGAAAAATATATGTCTGCTAAAGGACTATTGTCAAAAATATACCAAAAAATTTAAATTCAATAATAAGATAGTAAACAACTCTATTAAAAATGGGGAAAAGGCCTGAAAAGACACTTCAACAAAATATATATGGTGAAATGAGATGGACATCATTATCCTAGGTACACATATGACCGTACATATGATATGATGCTGCATCATACACAAACAGAGAAATTAAAAGTTGTGCTTCAATTGTGTACAATGAATCAAAATGTATTATGTTGTCATATATATTTAATTTAAATAAATTAATTAATAACAAGGTACATTTTCAAACAAAAGTAACTTGCTAAAAATTGGTAGAGTTTTTATTGAATTAATTTTTAACTAAAACATAAAAACACAAATTATACATATTTAAGGGGTTCCATGTGTTGTTTGAATATACGAAAGTGCTGTGTAATATTTAAATAAAGTTTTAACATAGCTATTTTTGCACACACAAAAAAAGAGTTATTGGAGAAGCCCCTCTATGAAGAAACTTCAAGTCTGAGTAGAAATACAAAGGATCATCAGTAATCTGAAGGATGATCATGAGGTAGCCATGTAAACAGGAAAGAGTATTTATTTATTCTTGTAATAATACAGTTGATACAAAGTACAAAAAGGAAAAACAGCGTAAGTGTGTTCTTTCTTTCTTTCTTTCTTTCTTTCTTTCTTTCTTTCTTTCTTTCTTTCTTTCTTTATTATGTGACTATACCCATTTTTTTGGCTGTAAAATGAGGCTTTAATGGATTGACTTCAGTATGCTATATAGTAGGTGCATGGAAATTTGGGTCAATAAGCACAGATCTATTTGCTTTCAAACACCAAAATTTTAATTGATGATCCTCACCTGTGAGTAGAAGGTAGAATCATCCAGAAAGCTGGAAACAAAGCTACAACTCTTGCTCCATGCTATACTACTAAAACACATCTCTGAAAATTGGTTCTATTAAATGATATATTACAAAATTTCCCCCAAAATTAAATTAAAAACAACTGACTTATTTATTAGAATATTGTGGAATTACTTACATTTCACATTAATATAAAATAGATGTTGATCTCAAGTGACATGCATAAGACAGCACAAAAAATTTACCATTGGACCAAAATTAGAAATTTTTTCAGTCGTGTTTTCTAAACAGTCTGTTTTCTTGGTTCTGATGGAATATGGGAATAAATATACAAATACAAAAAAAAATAGATACAAATGGCAAGCAGAATATGTAAAGTTATTCAGACTCAGATGTAATCAAGGTAATGCAAATTAAAATTAGTTACCACTACACATCATTTAGAATAGTCTAAATCCAGAAAAATCAAAATATCAAATGCTGGCAAAGATGTGGAGCAATAGGAACTTTCACTGATTGCTGGTGTGAATGCAAAACAGGAAACACCCTCAGGAAAACAGTTTGGCAGTGCCTTAAAAAAAACATACATGATATTACCATATGATCCAGCAATCATATTCCCTGGCATTAAACCAAATTAATGAAAAATATATCCACACAATAACCTTCACATGAATGTTTATCAGGTAAATAGCAGGTGAATGGATAAATAAACTGTGGTATATCCAGACATTGAGATACTATTATTTAGTGTTAAAACAACCAAAAAACCAAACTTTCAAGCCATAAAAAATATGCCAAAATTTTAAATGTGTATTACTAAGTGAAATAAGCAATAAGCCTATATGAAAGGGCAACATACTATAAAATTTCAATAGCATGACATTTTGGAAAAGACAATAGGGGCATTGCAAAGATGTGATTTCTAGAGTCTGGGGAGGAAAGAGGATGAATAGGTATAATAGAGGATTTTTAAGAGAGCGAAGCTCTTCTTATAACACTACAGTGATGAATATTTGTCACTTTACATTTCTACAAATCCATAGCCAAATACAACACCAAGAATGAACCCCTATCTAAACTATGGTTTTTGGATGATAATGATGTGTCAATATAGGTTCACCAATTGTAAAAAAATATATAGTACCTCTGTGGTGTGGGTTGTTAATAATGGGGAGGTTGTGTATATACAGAAATTTCCTGAACTTTCTGCTCAATCTTACTGTGAACCTAGAACTACTCTGAAAAAATAAAATTTATCAATTCAAAGGATTCAACTAATAAAAGGTGGCAATAAATGAAATATCCTAGTTTAGGAAGCATGATTGAAGTAAATTTGAAAAGGCAAACAGAAAACCTGAGTTCCTATCTTAATGTTTTTATGTCAAATTATACTTTGGACTTCTTTACAATCATGAAATTGCTCATTACAGTCTTTATTTTCACTCTAAAATCAGGGAGGGTTAATGAGTGCAGAGCTCTATGTTCATTCATCATATGCAATCAAGCAATCATTTCTCATTTACTTAGTATCAAACAGCTATAAAACATGTTTGTGATCATGGAAAAATACTTTCACAAATTGTTTTATTTTTTTCTGATTCTATACCTTGACCTCATAATCAATATATTTTTTTAATTTTTTAAGTTGTTGATAGTCCTTTTTAAAAAAAAATATTTATATGTGGTGCTGAGAATCAAACCCAGTTCCTCACACATGCCAGACAAGTGTGCTACCGCTGAGCCCCAGCCCTAGCCCACAATTAATGATTCTTATGGTTTCAGTCACCATACTGCTAAATACTACTACTTATGTCTCCTGTCTCTTCCCTTAAGAGTTTATTGTTACTGTGCATTATTTTGAGGAAGAGTTTTAGTTCATTCCTATAATTTATTTGGCTTTCTTGCTTGTATTTAATAATATTTGTTTGAAATTCCTGTTGAATCGTCTCTTTCAGATGTCTAAACCAAATTGCTTCTTTCCCATCAAACATTACTTTAACTTTTAATAAACTACTTTAGATACTCTTTCATCTCATCATAATTATATAATAGCATTTCCCATTATGCGTTATAATTTAGTCTATGTCTCTCTTTTGTAATGTAGCTTTGAAAAGCACATAGTATTACTCATTTCCTATATCCCTTGGTTCTAGCATAATGCACAACATATATAAATTCTTAGAGATGTGTTTAGTTAATAGTCAATATTATTTCTTTAAAAATAGCTTTTTAACATGAATTGAGGTTATTGATATGCATTGAAATGATTAAAGCTAAGTGTAGAATTGTAACATAAGAACCTGAAGCCCTCAGTGTAAATTTAATTTTGATTTTCAGTAGTCTTAAAAGCTGTGACTTTCAAATTAACAACAACAACAAAAAAAAAAAACAAGAAAGTTGATTTATTTCGATTGTAATTGTTTTTAATATTAAAAGCATTATCCTGATCATCATTAGTAGTATAAAACTCAAAGTGCATCAGTTAACTGTAAATCACAGAGTAGGGGAGGAATACTGACATAGAACTATTTTCACACCTTACAGAAAAGGCATAAAAATATTTTTTCAGTGGCTGCAAAGTGATGGGAATTGTGTATATTAGAGTATGCCCAGATATATTTAGGGAATTCCATGGCACAGAGGACTTGTGTCTCTCTCTTTCTCTATGATTTTTAGAAGAGTAAGTCATAAAGAATAAACTGTGACATGAGTTGGTCACATTTGAGTGAAAATGGTAGCAGAGCAGATGCTAGTAGAGCAAAGGTCAACAATCCTTGAATTCTGCTTAAGTTCTCACAAACCCCCAAAAACATTTAGTCTGGTTCTACATGTTCCAATGGAGGGTAGTGTTTCCCTGATATGTGTTAGCATGTTTTAATACTTATTCTGTAAGACAGACAAGTTAACAACTTGTTAGGAGGTTAGCAAGAACCTGAAGACCATCAGACAAAGTTTGTATGGGGCTCGCTTCAACAAAAGAAAACTGCTGAATTCATAGGTATCATCCCTGTTCAGGGTCTCTGCACTGTGATGAGTTTAGCAGTGTAGCAGAAAAATGATCACAGGCAAGATAATCTTGATCCAATAGAAAGATATTGTAATTGGATACTTTAATAATTACAGTGATGAGGAAAATGTTCACTCATAATTTGGGAGTCCAGGCATCCTTACAGAAAGGTTCATTCACAAGATAAAACTCTCTTTCTTTAAAAAGGACAATGATATTTATTTTATTTTATTTATTTATTTATTTATTTTTACAAAACATCCTCAAAAGTTTTTTTCTTCTTTCCTTGTGTTTCCTCTTGCTGTCCTTAATGCACTTTCCTGCCAGTAGATATCACTTGGATAATCTCTCTCCTTCAGGATGAGTAAACTCTAAAATACAGAATATCTAGACTATCATAATATCTTTCTAACCAGGAGAATTCTTGGCTTCTATGAGAAAGTCTACTGCCATCACCAAATACCAGCTCCTTATAAAAAAATGTATAAAGGAAAGAAAATTTTAATGAGTCAGTTTCTTCTCTCTTCTTCAAATTGTTGTCTACATCCATATACTGGCATAACCAAGAGAGGTCACTCAAATGTTATGAGAAAGTGGAAGAAGATCCTCCCCTTGGCAACTATCTGTCCATCTGGGTTTGAATGTACACCCAAAAATCTTGTTCGAAGAGTAAATGTGTCCTGGTTTGTCTCAACAGACAGCTAAATTCCTGGTTAATCCTTTCTTATAAGCACTTCTTTCTTTTAAATATTCCTTACTCTCCCCTTACTATTTTGGTCCTAAATGTTTTTAAAAAGTAAAACATGTATAGGACTTTTTAAAAGTTACCCCAAAGTGACAATAAAGCACATAATCTTTTGTCAAACTTTTCTTCTTGGAAACTGTATTTCTCAAAAGCAAACTGGTTTATTTTCTCCTCTCAATTACCTTGATAATTATAAATAGCACACTAGTATCACTATTACTTGCATTGATTCCAGCCATTATACATCGATTATTGCCTATCCGATACATAGCTTAAACCTCTAGCATTTATTTCTAGTACCTTTCTATGCCAGTATCCACCTACAACTATTGACCTCTTAATTTCTCCATAGCATCATTTGCTTATTCTTCACAGAAGAATGAAATAAGCCAGGTGCATGCCTATGATCCCAGCAGCTTGGGATTCTAAAGCAGGAGAATAGTGAGAGTTCAAAGCCAGCCTCAGCAATTTAGCAAGACACTTAATGACTCAGCAAGACCCCCTCTCTAAATAAAAATGTATAAAAGAGGTGGGGATGTGGCTCAGTGGTTAAGCACCCCTGGGTTCAATCCCCAGTACTCAAAATAAAAATTTGAAATAATGCTCTTGCCCATCACTACTTCTCCCTTCCACTTTCCAAATTGTGCAGCTGTATCTTTAATTTTATTTTATCAAGGATAAAGAATGCTCACACACTGGTAATATTCTTGTCTTCTGTGTGCTGTATTATGAGAGGGCAAAGACTAAAACAAGATTTATTTGATCATGTATTTATTTAAATTACTGAAGAACAAATAGTGTGCTAGTGTTCTATGTTTTCTCTGTAGGTCTAATTTCATTTCTCTTCTATCATTCTGTGTATAATGTTTATGGTTTTTCAGTAAACATTTTTATTCTAAACACCATCAATTATTATAGTCGTTACATATTTTAGCTTGCTTCAGAATGTGTTTTCTATAACATTCTTGTATGTTATCCTTACACAACCTCCAGTGCACCTAATGGCTTTTCTTTCTTTTCTATTGAAAAAACAAAAATCCCATTTTTTATGTATCACCAATGATCTCAGTGTATACTCATACCATGAAAAAACAGCTTATCACAATTATCACCATCTTTATTTTTACAAAGAGCTGGAGACTGACACTTTAAAAACAACTGGACAGGACTCTGTAGTGGAACATAAGGGTGCCACATTGCCTCCTGGGAAGCAATGTTCCCTTAATTGGGCTTCTATGATTGCAGCTTAAGAAGAAACCTCAGTCACGTTGCAGTAAAGATTATGATTTCCATGGTTTCCATGTTCAGATGTTAGATAATCCTACCATCAAATTGCTACTTCTCATTATTCATTCAACAGTGTTTTACTAAATAAATGTATGTGAGATGATTGAAATAAACTGAGGAGTTTCACACATCAACCTGCCCTTCACAGCAGCTCAGACAGCTGTATTTGACCTTCAGGATCACTGAATTTGACCCCATATAATGAAGGTACTTAATATTAGATGCTACAATTTTCCAAATTTCAGATTAAGCCAATGAGAGATTTCTTGTTTCTTCTTTTATTAACTGATGTGATCTCTGGGATCATTCTATTGTGTGGGTTTGATGTCTCAAAATCTTCCCTTATAGCTATTAGGGTGGAAGTTAGTTTCTCAGCAAACAATCTTTTAGGAAAATTTAGGTGCCAGGATGAACGTTGGGTACATCATTATTGAAAAAGAGTGGAAAACAAGCATCATTCTGATGACTAAAAATCTAAAAAAAAGCAAACAGATAATGGTAAAATACAATTTTCAAATGTCAACAGAATGCTATATTCTATAGCCTTTATCAAATAAGAGCATAAGTCATAGAGTTCTACTATGGGACTCTATGTTTTATTTACTCTTTTGTCTAAAAATTAAATATTCTTTTATTCTCTCTATGTATCCTTTAGTGCATTAGTACAATTGACTACTTTCTTTTAGTTTGGGTTTCTGTAAATTCAGAGACATTTCCATTGGGTCATATTGGTGCCCATTGAATAGCTATACTCTAAACCCTATTTGCTGAAATATAGGCAACTCAGCCAAGAAGTAGGTTAAATGACATGCAGGTGAGTTTCATTACTCCAGAGAGTCAAGTAACTGGATAAAATTCAGCCCTCAGATGTAATAGAGCATTATTTACTCTGAAATGTAAGCATGTAAACATGACAAAGTAGAGCTGTTAAAACAATGAAATATTATCCCTCTAAAGATGTAGAGCACAATTTAATATTTTGTACCACAGGGCTTAGTCTTAAGAGGATCTGATTTTGTCATATATATCTTTTAACTTCTCATGCTCTCTAGTGGTTCATGGCTTTAGGCAACCTCAATGTTGCTTTCTTTACTAGTACTGACACCTGTGATTAATGAAAGCTTATCACCTGAGAGAGTTTGGTCCCTCTTGGATTTCCTATAAAATTACAGACTTTATACATTACATATTTTAACAAAAGGATCCAACTAATGTAATATTTATATGAATGATAGAGCAAGACATCCATCCTGTAGCATGAAGTCTACTGAGAGATTGTACAGCAACACAAGGAATTCAGGAATATCTGGACATTGTCATATTTGAATTGCACACCTTTTGTCAGAGAGAGAGAGAGTGTGGAGATTAAGAGATGAAAGAGCTAGAATGATAATGAAAATGAGAGAGAGAGAGACAGAGTGAGATGCATTGAATGTCAAATAGAAAAGCCTAACAAAAAAGGGAAGATGGATGATTTTATATTTTATGAAGGAATTAGAAATTAGAAGTATCTTAAGTTTCAGTGGTTAGTTTCACTTGAATCTCTTATTCTATATGGACATACTTACTCCGAGAATTCAGTCACATCACTTTTTAGATTTCTTATTTAGTAATATGATATCACACAAAAAGATTTACTGTTTTCCTTCAAAAATCTAATGAGAGATTACTATAATATGCTCATATCTTGTCAAGTAGTAATTTTATTCTGTGGTATTAATTTTGAAGACATTACAAAAAGAAAGAGATAAATTTGACTATCATTCCCGCTTTTTCATCAACCAAAGAAAAGTTTAGGTACTAAGTGTTTGGGCCTTATGTTATTACATAAATTAACAAAATAAGGAAAATCAAAAAAATTTACATGCAAAGTATTAATCTGAATGTAAAATCCATATACATTTCTGAGAGGAGTGTACAAGTGCTATCTCAATTCATAGTTTTGATATCTTCAAAATATACCCTTAAATGCACTTTTTTTTAAATTTCAGAAATATCATGCAAAATTATAAGAGAGATTTTCAGTCTCAGTCTGGATTCTTCTAAATATATAGCCTGAAGGAGAGGGCTTCATTTCTGTGACTTACTAGGCAGTGAAATCCCAGTGAGCAGAGGGATGGGAAAGAGAAGTGGGTTAGGAGGGAGAGTCAATATGAGGATATCTTTGACAGCTGGTATTGCTGGTGGCTTGATCATCTTAAGATGGTCCCAGAGAAGCCACATAGACTACTGCTATGTTTACATAGGACTGACCATCATGGGATAAGAGAAGCAGAACAACTCATTCATAGTTTTCCATCCCTCACTGATTAAATTTTGCTCTGATGGTTATTAAGTCCTGGCTACTTGACAGTTATACATATTTGATCACTGAGCTGAGTCCCATGGGGTCATCCTTAGGGAATCCTCTGCAGATGGAGCAGGCATGAGCAGAGTGATGAAGTTATTTTCAAGTCAGATCTCACACAGACCTAATGGCTACATGGCAGCTAAAACAATATTGGTAAGGTGTGGAAGGTCTTGACTGGTGCATGTGGCAGAATGATATATTCCAACCCTAGAATAGCTGAACTCATACCACCTTCATCACCTCATACTATAATGCAGAGTCTTTATAGTTATAAGAACAATAGAACCTCATTTATTTCCAAAGCAGAGAAGGATAGAGTGGGGGTAAAGCCCAATTACTTGTAGAAACTTGCCTCAGTCTTGGAAAGACTTAAGGGACAAGGATCAATGAAGTCTTCCCATCATTAGCAATACTTATTGCCTCTGAACTCCCACAGCTGTTCTAGATTCCCTTCATCCTCAGACTCTACTTTTTCTAGTCTATATCCTATACTGGTGGAGTGACTTCAGACTCTTAGTCTTAAAAAAAGCTATGACTATAGTAACCTTAGCTTAGTCAGGCCACATTTGCCACAGTTCCCATAGGAGGTTTAGTGGGCAATGCAGGGCAGTTCCATGAGTTGACCGAGGGAATCTCTGGGGTTCCCATCTCACTCCTATCTACCTTATCTATCTCCAGAAAAATAATGCTCATATTCATTAGCCTACTAAAATATAGTAATGAAATGATTATGTTTGTAGCTTTATGCTTAGAGGAATCTTTCTTATTACCCCTGGTGGAAATTCCACCCCCAAACCCACCCCAGTGACAGGGTATCTAATATAGTAGGGACTGAGGTTTTTGAGTATGGGGAAATACAATTCTCCAAGGATAAGACTGGAAATTAAGATAGGAAGGACAAATACTCCTTGTATTCCTTGTCTCTGAGACAATATTCTATTGGGGTCATATGAATCAATGATTCAACAAACATACTAGACCTGAAATAAAGGTGTTTCAGTTCAGTTGAGTCTTTGTTCTGAGAGGGCATTTTTACTTAGGCTTTAGTAGGCCAATTCTTTATTAGCCTAGCTGTGTAGATGGGGAACCTACATTATCACTGCATTTTGTACTCATTTTCCATTAGTTGCAGCTTCTATGTCAAAAAAAATTATCTTTATTGGCTGGAATATTGCATGAAATTGTATATCAGTACATTAGGAATTTTCTAAGCTCTTAAATGGTTGTGCAGGCAGGAAAGAAAAATCCTTATCCCGAATAGGTATTAAAGCTGCTAATAACTGCCACTGTAATGTACAAAGGTCCTATTAAACCAACCTGACCCAGTTCCTTCAAGGAATCATGCTATATCAAAGTCTCATAGTTTGTTTCTGTTGAAAAGTTGCATATTTAGCAGTGACACTAACTACATCATCTTTGTTGAGATGAAAACATTCTTTTGGGTCCATGCTATTTTGGTCACCAGTGACACTATTCATACAAACCTGGTCAAGGTGGGTGGCTGAGTAGAAGTATTGGTTGATACATTTGGGATGTCTCATGTTCATTCATTGTTAAAAGTATCCTCTGTGAGTTTTGGTGATCATCACCATGAAAAATAAAAATCTGTTTCATGGCCATACTCATGTCAATTAGCTCTTATTCTATAGATCATCTTGGCCCTGTTCCCCTACCATTTCCTTTCAGGTCTTCAAACTAGAAGAATATTGCTAAGCAATCCATGTTCACACCTACCTCAGCACTATCCTTTGTTTACCAAGCTTCTTTTGATAACTAACTCTGTTAAAATCTTCCGAAAAGCTATACCTCTAAGAAAGGTGATTAGTGATATAGGGATGCAATAATCAGGCTATTGTTTTCATTTTTTATAACTGATTTTCCTTTGTGTATGAGAGAATGAGCAATTTCTTCTTATCCATACCAAGGTTCATGACAGACACCCTCTAAACAAAGAGATATTAACAAGAGAAAGGCATAAAAATATACTCAATATAATTGTTACATAACATTGGTGCCTTCAATAATGCCTCAAAGAAACAGAAAACTGTGCCTTTTTATGCTTAGATCGAAGGAAGAGTGGATAGCAAAATAGCAGTAGGATTTAATGAAAGAGGAGTATAATCTAGTAGTTAAAAACTGAGGGGAATTTACCAAAGTTGGCTTGAATAGATTCTTCTGCATGTCTCTAAGTCTTCAGAATTAGAGACATAAAGCTCCTCTGGGTTTTACATTTGTTCCCTTTGGATTAAGGGTCTAATGAACTACTTCTGAGGAAGGTCAGAGAGTTTTGTATGGCTTGCTGAAGGGGAGAATGGCAGGAGCAAGTGAAAGAGAGATGATTCCTGCTTCTGCTGTCTCCTCAGATGTCAAGTTTCTTCCTGAAACTTGTGATTTTGTTATTTGTTTTAGTTACACAGTAGATGATATGTGAGTGAAAAAATTCTAGTCTAAGATATGTTTGTTTCTTCATTTTTAAAACCAAGATTGTTTAAAGAATGTTCTAGAATTCAAAGCTGATATAAGTCACTGGTTCAAAAAAAATAAAATTAGCAATAATGATGAAAAAAATCTTAGTCAACTCTAAAGTTCTGTTTTTAAAGATCTTTTACTTGGATTCATTTGATATACTCAACCAACAAAGCCCCTAAATGATATTATTAGTGTTTTTATTTTACAGATGAGGTTTAGGAGGATACCATTATGTCCAATAGCAAAAATGAACCTTGTCTAGTATCAGATCCATTAGATATATAGACTTGAGTTTATGAATTTAGCTAATAGATAGTAATATACAAACATAAGTATCAGCAAAATGGCACTGATTCAAAGTTCTATATAGTGGAAACTCAAAACAACCAAATAAATAAATAGTGCCATGTCAGTAGAGGTGGGTATGGAACAGAAAAATAAGACATGGGAAAGGACAGACAAAGTAGTAGGATTGAAATGATCAGAAAGTTCCCCCTGATGAACCAAAACTTGAACAAATGTTTGCTCATGTATTTTTAAAACATAAGGAATTAAAGGGTTCACCCTTCTTATATGTGATCTGTACCTCTCATTGCTTTAATAATGGATAATAATATAACATTTAATTTTCTATAAAATTTCAGTAAGATTTACCTAATGTACTAAAGTTAAAAAAGCAATGTATATAATCATACTAAAGTACATGTTCATTCTGTTATTGGTGGTTACAGGGTTTTATTAATCTCTTAGTGGTCATTTATTATAGGAAAAAGAAATATTGCAGGAAGCCAGTTTCCTGAGAATAAAAATCTATAGAGGTGCCTACACACTCACTTAATTTGACATAGCACCACTCCGAGACTTTCAAGTCAGAGCTTTACAGTTCTCCCCTGGAATTGATGAAACTCACTATATAGGATTCTATCAAATTTAGAAGTAATCAACTTCATGTGGCAAACCATGAACTAAATGAAATGCCTTTTAATCTTTAGAGGAATGTATGCACT